>NC_041231.1:18439823-18523155 GCF_002837175.3 Physeter macrocephalus
AAGTCTACTTTATCTGATATGAGTATTGCTACTCCAGCTTTCTTTTGATTTCCATTTGCATGGAATATCTTTTTCCATCCACTTACTTTCAGTCTGTATGTTTCCATAAGTCTGAAGTGGGTCTCTTGTAGACAGCATATGTATGGATCCTGTTTTTCTATCCATTCAGCGAGGCTGTGTCTTGGTTGGAGCATTTAATCCATTCACGTTTAAGGTAATTATTGATATATATGTTCCTATTACCATTTTCTTTATTGTAATGGGCTTGTTTTTGTAGGTTCTTTTCTTCTCTTGTGTTTCCCACTTAGAGAAGTTCCTTTAGCATTTGCTGTAGAGCTTGTTTGGGGGTGTTAAATTCTCTTAGCTTTCGCTTGCCTGTAAAGCTTTTGATTTCTCCATTGAATCTGAATGAGATCCTTGCTGGGTAGAGTAATCTTGGTTGTAGGTTCTTCCCTTTCATCACTTTAAATATGTCATGCCACTCCCTTCTGGCTTGTAGAGTTTCTGCTGACAAATCAACAAATCAGCTGTTAACCTTATGGGAGTTGCCTTGTATCTTATTTGTTGTTTTTCCCTTGCTGCTTTCAATAATTTTTCTTTGTCTTTAATTTTTGTCAATTTGAATATTATGTGTCTCAGTGTGTTTCTCCTTGGGTTTATCCTGCCTGGGACTCTCTGTGCTTCCTGGACTTGGGTGGCTGTTTCCCTTCCCATGTTAGGGAAGTTTTCGACTATAATCTCTTCAAATATTTTCTCAGGTGCTTTCTCTCTCTCTTCTCCTTCTGGGACCCCTATGATGTGCACGTTGTTGCATTTAATGTTGTCCCAGAGGTCTCTTAGGCTGTCTTCTTTTCATTCTTTTTCTTTATTCTGTTCTGCGGTAGGGAATTCCACCATTCTGTCTTCCAGGTCACTTATCCGTTCTTCTGCCTCAGTTATTCTGCTATTGATTCCTTCTAGTGTATTTTTCATTTTGGTTATTGTATGGTTCATCTCTGTTTGTTTGTTCTTTAATTCTTCTAGGTCTTTGTTAAACATTTCTTGCATCTTCTCGATCTTTGCCCCCATTCTTTTTCTGAAAGGTTGCCTATCTCCACTTCAGTTAGTTGTTTTTCTGGGGTTTTATCTTTTTCCTTCATCTGGTACATAGCCCTCTGCCTTTTCATCTTATCTCTCTTTCTGTGTATGTAGTGTTTGTTCTACAGGCTGCAGGATTGTAGTTCTTCTTGCTTCAGCTGCCTGCCCTCTGGTGGATGAGGCTATCTAAAAGGCTTGTGGAATTTTCCTGATGGGAGGGACTGGTGGTGGGTAGAGCTGGCTGTTGTTCTGGTGGGCAGAGCTCAGTAAAAGTTTAATCTGCTTGTCTGTTGATGGGTGAAGCCAAGTTCCCTCCCTGTTGGTTGTTTGGCCTGAGGTGACCCAACACTGGAGGCTACCTGGGCTGTTTGTGGGGCTAATGGCAGACTCTGGGAGGGCTCATGCCAAGGAGTACTTCCCAGAACTTCTGCTCCCAGTGTCCTTGTCCTCAAGGTGAGACACAGCCATTCCCCGCCTCTGTAGCAGACCCTCCAACACCAGCAGGTAGGTCTGGTTCAGTCTCCTATGGGGTCACTGCTCCTTCCCTTGGGTTCCGATGCGCATACTACTTTGTGTGTGCCCTCCAAGACTGGAGTCTCCATTTCCCCCAGTCCTGTTGAAGTCCTGCAATCAAATCCCGCTAGCCTTCAAAGTCTGATTCTCTAGGAATTCCTCCTCCCATTGAGAGATCCCCAGGTTGGGAAGCCTGACATGGGGCTCAGGACCTTCACTCCATTGGGTGGATTTCTGTGGTATAAGTGTTCTCTAGTTTGTGAGTCATCCACCCAGCAGTTATGGGATTTGATTTTATTCTGATCACACCCCTCCTACCATCTCATTGTGGCTTCTCCTTTGTCTTTGGATGTGGGTTATCTTTTTTTGTGAGTTCCAGTATCTTCCTGTTGATGATTGTTCAGCAGCTAGTTGTGATTCCAGTGCTCTCGCAAGAGGGAGTCCCTTCACAATTTTTGACCTAATATTGTTTTTTATTTAAAAATTTCCATTTGGTCACATACTGATATATTTATAAAATACAAACCTGTGGTAAGTAGCTTCTAAGGTAACTTCCAATAATACCTAACTTGTGCTTTTAACGCCCTTCTGTAATCTTCCTAAGTGTGGGCGAGATGCTCTGATTTTCTTCTTATGATCAGAATATGTCGAAAGGGATAGGCTGTGACTTTCAAGATTAGGTAACATATAGACTCTGGTTTCCATTTTGATTTTCTTCTTCTTCTTCTTCTTTTGCTTGCCACTATGATGGAAGCCAGATATCATGCTATGGTGTTCCCTACAGAAAGGTCCATCTGGCAAGAAACTGATGGTAGCCTCTATCCCACAACCAGTGATGAACTGAGGTCCTTAGTCCAACAACCCACAAGGAACTGAATCTTGCTTAAAACCATGAGAATGAGACGAGAAGCAGATCTCCCCTAGTTGAGCCTTCAGATGAGGCTACAACCCTGGCTGACATTTTGATTGCAGCCTGATGAGTGACTCTGAGACAGGAGACCCAGCTAATCTATGCCTAGATTCCTACAGAAACTGAGAGATAATGAATGTTTGTTGTTTTAGGCTGCTATATTTTGGGGGTAATCAGTTAAGCAGTTAGGCAGTTCAAGCACTGGCATAAGTTCAGGGAGCACCTTTGCCTTACTCTAGGTAATATGTTCTGTGAGGGAAGGAATCCAATCTACCTTATTCATCAATGTATCCTCATACAGTGTATGGTATGTGATAGGTTATTGATAAACTATTTTTGAAAAGGTTAATGACCCTCTGGTCAAACCAATTATGGCCAGAATATCTGTTAATAAGATATAAATTGAGAATTGGGAAGCATGAGGGTAAGTAAAAGTCATGTAGGACAGCCACTGTATTACTAAGAAGATGGTAGGTGATACATATAATGGATGGAAGAGGAGTTTGGAAATAATAATTTAAATAATAATCTATGGGATCTATTCTTGATGCACACATAAACATAAATGACCTTAAATACATATATAAGAAATTCGGCTCAATTAGATATTTGTATATTTATACAAACTCCTTATCCTTCTCCTTAATTTTCTATTATCATTAACTTTAATTTTTATATATAATTTTAAAAGGCTACCCTTTTGGCTAACATTTTGGTAACAAATCAGTGCTTAAAAACAGTAAGAGAGCGAGACCATTGCTATTGATTGTGTGAATGAAGGCATTTAAACTCTGTGGCCCACAGGGACTGCAACTGTCAAAAGATCATCAAGTAAATGATCTCTAAGGTCTCTTCTAAAAAGTAAAAATTCTATGTATCCTGACTCCATCTACAAAAGTTAAAATAAGTCAGCCCACATTGATCTGAAAGAAACATTTCATAAGACTTTTTTTTTATCATCTTTATTGAAGTATAATTTCCTTACATTGTTGTGTTAGTTGCTGCTGTATAACAAAGTGAATCAGCTACAGGTATACATATATCCCCATATCCCCTCCCTCTTGCGTCTCCCTCCCAACCTCCCTATCCCACCCCTCTAGGCGGTCACAAAGCAAAGCAGGTCTAGTTCTAATTTAAGGCTGCCCCACAAATTTAATAAACCAGTATTAAAAATTAAAAAAAAAACCCTAAATACTAAAATTATTTCCTAAAACTAAAGAAATAACTTTTCCAAGGAAAAATAATTATTTGGGGTCACTAAATTTCACTTATTTTATAGAAAGAACTACAAAGGAGAGCTTGCTAAAGTGGATAATGTTCTTTAAGATACTGTAATTTCTAAAATTTAATTCATAGTTTATTTTTATATATTATGACTTTTGGAGTGCTTTATATTTACTTTTGATTAAATTTTAGCTGACAGAGAATCTGTCATTCTAGCTTGCCGTTTCTCTATTGCCTGATATCTCTTCCACTGAATTTATGACTTGTAAATAACAACTCAACCAAGAAATTCCATTATGTACTGTTATATTTACAGAGAAATTCATTTTTCCTACTAATAAAATTATAGCTTATTTCCAATTTTCTCTAATGGATCTTCTTATTTTATACATTCAAGTTTTCCCCAATGGATTTCCTTAATGTAAAGTATGACAATAGTTTCCCACACCTGTTCAAGCTGGAAGTGTTAAAAAAATTATAAAATATTACAATAAGATGAATAACTTACCACCCAGGGAAGCAAACCTACTTAGACAACAGGCTTAATAGCTATTGCTGAAGTTGACTACCACATTCTAGTTCAATAAGAAGAAACAGATATAATATTTATGCTTTAAGAAGTAAATTGACAACTGTCATATTAAGAAATATTTCAAATTATCAGTGAACCAAAATTTGTAAGTAAAGTCAACAGTAATTTTTTACAAAATATAATTCACAATAGAAAAGAAAAATAACACACATAAAAGTCTATGGAAAAATGTGTTTCATTAGTAAAAGGTTGTATGTTTTCAGGATTTAATAAATCATAGAAGGAAAAATGCTGATTTAGGAGTGATAAAGGTGCTACAGATGTAAATTAAAAAGTTTCCATAACTTCTGCTTTTCTGAAAGTACAGTTTTTTTGCTGATAAAAAGTAAATAAGCATTGAGGTGGCTTATCTGCATAAAATGGCAGATATTAATTGTCTCTGTCCATAAGATTCCTAAGTATGTTGATTAGATTTATACAAGGTGCCTTCATTTGGTCCCTTTAATTTTTATGGCAATGCAGTGATTTCTAAGGTTCAATAATACACATTCTCTTACCAGGATATAATTGGACAAACTGAATTTGTAACGAGTGAACACAACCAGAAATGTCACATTTTAATATAAAACTCAACTAATCTGGTATGACAAGTTCACCATTAAGAAACCTGGGCTGTACTTCATGTGTGGAAAGAATGCTTAAAGGGCCCCTCAGGAAACTCTGAGGCATTAAGTATTACTTCCCAGCAGACTGGGGTCAGTGACAAATTTGGGAGACCTTGAAGGAAGGGGGAAAAACTCATCTCATAAATATTGAAGACAAAAATTGGTTGAGATAACTGGTTTTCTGTTCTCAGAGAAGATGACTTTAGAAAACTTATAAAAAGAAAGAAAAGATAATAACTTTCATGATACTTACAGACTCACCATATGGCTATTTTCTATAGGGCTTGAGATTTACTGAACATAGAACAAATGGACTTTTGTGTGTTAACAACACATTTTGTACCTATATAGATAAAACTGATAAAATATACACCACATGACTATATAAGCCCATAGACTATATAAAACAGCCATTGGGATTATTTTAGTAATTATTCCCAAATGTGAGGAAGTCATTCAGAGGCATAGTATCAATAAGCTTATGGAAATATATCTTGTCTTTTCAAAATCAGATATAAAATTTAATATAAGGATGCTTTAGAAAGTTCTTAAAGTAATTTAAAGGATAGAACAAAGAAAGAAATGCATTGAAGAAATAAATTTATAGAAAAATCTCATTACTATCACTGACTTCTTTCCAGAGCTTGGATTTTAACATTTCCAGATGGTTGAAGAGAAAATTCTGTAGTAGTTAAAGAGTAAGAGTCTCATAATATGAAAAAAAAATTAAATGTCATTCTGTGGATAGGCTGGCTTGTATGAAAGAATTTGAAAAAGAAATTAAGACAGTAAAAAATACATTTTCTTAGTCTATTACAGCTGGAAATACTACAAACCTCAGTTTTTAGATACTGTGCTAGTTATTACATACTGTGAAAGTAGGGCTTGCTTTTATTTATTAAACTATAAAATTACTATAACATTATTGACCCAATGTTGAAATGCATTGATAAAAATGGTACAGTTTATTAATTTAAAATTTAGAAGTAAAACTGTAATATATATATATGCTCAACACACCATAGACACTTAGAAAATTATACTTCTAAAACTGATTTCTCTATTTATGACCTTCTTCCACTCTATTTCAGTCTTTGGGATAGAAATGCACACTTATCAAACCTTTATTTTTATTTGTCTGTATATAGGTTAAAGCTTCCCCATCTTCTGAAAATATAAGTAGCTCTCAAAGTTAACCTTATTATTAAACAAAATACAAAAAGTGTTTCCTGACCCCATTTATGCACTAGTCCTGAAATGGATTCTTTAGGTGACACCAAAGAAAAATAAACAATTCCACCTTTGAGGAACTCAAAATCTTCCTAAGACACCTCGATGTACACATATAAAACAATAAGACACATAAATGAGCATTAGTAACATAACACTGTAAATAACATTATGATTATATTTTCTTCACTTCATATGTCACTCAATAAAAAACAAGGAAAAATTATATATATATAAATTTCAGGATTAGAATAATGGGCATTCACATCCACAAAACATTATTTTATGAAGCCATTACAACTGACTTAGCATCTGCAGTAGCTACTATGGCTATAATGTGCTTTGAGATATTTGAATGAAATACATTAAATCATCATCACTAATGACCATTGTTACTATCTGTCGTTAAAAATCTAGTAGCAACCATGTGAGGGTCTAATGGGAAAAGAGAATTATAATGAACTATAGTGACCACTAGACTATGTGAAATCTCTCCCCGCTGGTCTCTTCTCCATGGTCAAAATAGGAAACAATATTAAATTGAGTGGGTTGGTATTTACATGAGGGATGATATTCATTTTTTTAAAAAACCTTAATGTCTTACCACAGCAGTTTCCAAAACTGTATTTCATAAGCTAACAAAATATTTTAAAATGGGTCTTCTGTAGACTGAATGTATTCATATGTTGAAACTTACTACCTATGTGATGGTATTTGGAGGTTGGGTCTTTGGCAGGTGGAGCCTTCATGAATGAGAGTAATGTCCTTATAAAAGAAAATCTGGGGAACACCTTACCCCTTCCTCTATGTGAGGACACAGCACGAGCACACACCTCTATGAATGAGGAAGCAGGCCTTCATCGGTGGTTAAATTTGCTTGCAGCTTGACCTTGGACTTCCCAGACCAGAGGACTGTGAGAAATAAATGTCTGTTGTTCATAAGCCACATACTCTATGTTACTCTGTTATAGCAGGCTGAACTAAGACAGCCCAAACTGACTAAGACAGGGTCTACTGCACGTAAAAAGAAAAAAATTGTTAAGTAAAGACATAATCTGAAAATTAAAGGCACTTTCTTTAAATTCAACAAATTTAACTCTATGGGTAAACTTTCACTAAAGTGTCCTTAGTTTTCTTTTTGCCACCAATCTCTGACTCCACTGGGTCTGGATTTAGGGATTCTACTGCTTAAAAGTTCTTTCTCCAGTAGTCCACATTTTATTTCTATCTTGATGAGGAATAGGCTTGTTATTGTGTGTGTTACTATATGACACATAATTAAGCAGGTATTTATGAATGTCAGACAATGTGAGAATGCACCTAGACCTTAAAATCAGCACCACTAAAGGAAACAACTCTAGAAGCCACGTTCATATTGTATTCTATGGGAATATATCCCCCTCCCCGAGGGAGCATGGAGAATACAGTGTGAATGATAATTTTGAATCTGGACAGCTTGATTTGTCCCCTTAAAATAGAGGGCATGCTGGAATCTAGACAATATCACTAATTGGCAGTGTAGTAGACTATGAATTGTTAAAAAATGATACATTGCCCTAGAAGTACAAGAAATACTCCTATTGTCTCCACCCCCCACCCATTTTTTTTTTTTTTTTGTTAAAGGACATAGTGGGACAAATGTTGTGATGGAGAAACAAGAGAAATAAAACTGGGAGGAGACTATCCAAGATATTTTGCAACTGCAATATTCAAATATTTCTTTTATATCCTTTGTATCACTCTATGAAAGCGATACATTCTGTGCTCATGATGCGCTCTCATGTGTTATGACATCAGGGAATTATCTAAGATTCTGTGAACCAGAAAAGGTTTTATCACCTCAGTGCTATGCCAGTTGTCTAAAGACTCTGATGAGGGCTAGAAGAAATTATCTACAATCAGTAATGACCACTATTTGCATATCTAGCCAGGTAAGCATCATAACATGTCATTATATTACTAAGGGAGAGGGGTCTTGATGGCATCAAGACCAGTCTGAAATAGAACTGCCAACATTCTTATATCTAAAACCAAACAGTTTACTTAATCTGAAAACCTAGTCTTAGAGTTGATATGGGTGTATGTATCTATTTCAGAAAGCATAGGTTGCTTGGTAGATTCTCCTGCAACATTCTAAATTCTAATTGGAAATTACTATTGGATAACACTTAGTTAACACAGATTATTTAAATACGTAACTGAATTTTGAGGAGAACTCCAGGAGAGAAAAAGATTTGAGGAAATGTGTTTGTTGTTTTTTTGTTTTTGTCAGAAGTACATAAACCCTTTGAAATGGTATCAAACAGAATCTGAAACATTACTCTCTGAATGCAGTGATGAACTAGATGTGTGACTGGTTTTGGTAAAAACTGAAAAAGGACTATGTACATTCATTGTTAAATGAATATAATTTTTCCATCTTGTAATAATAAAGCTATCACTCATTCTGCCTATACACTTTTCAACATTAAACTTTACGTGAAATTGGAGAGAACGTGTTGTAGGATATCTTGCAGGAAGGCACACTTCAATACTTGTGTGGAGGGCAAATCTACACCTTGTACTTGCGGATGTTTTAAACTGAAGGCAAAAGCCATCACTGAGGTATAAACAATTTGTAGAACCTCATAAGATATTTCAACTTTGCTTTCTTTTTGGAGGTAGAAGATTAAGAAGCAGATTCTGAAATATTGCTGCAATCCTATATAGAGAATTATCCACAAAATATATTTTAATAATATAGTTTAAGAAGTCTACTCCAAGGATGTTTTGGTCACTTCATTTCATTTCCATTTTTTAACATTAAATAATTTTTTGTAGAATTTGTCTGATGTGATGAAAATGCATCTCTGGCTCAACTGAAGCTGAGAAGTATCAACAGTGTTCATGAATAAATGCCTAATTTCTTGATTAGAAATAGTGTTCTACAGAAAAGGCTAGCATATGGCATTAACACCATAATTTCTCAGTGAGAGAAAAATAATAAAGATAAATAATCTCTGAATGGACCCAAAGAGGATGGAAGCAAATGATGTCAGATGACCTCTGAATGCATGGGAGATAAGAGAAATTGAATCTCATTATATGATCATTGCTAAAGTACACAAGTGAGAGGAAGAGAATACTATAGGACAAAGATGCCTCAATGAAGAAGTATGATTTGAGGCATACACTGTTGAATTGAATTGGAAAGAACTAAACCAAGCAATGTCATATATCTGATGCTTAATGAATGAGAAGTAAATGAGGAAGAGCCATGTCAGAAGGCAACTGCTGAGCAAATGTGAATCAAACCAAGATAAATAATGTTCAAGGGCGGTTACTGAGACCAGCAGGGTGAATTAAGATAG
Organism: Physeter macrocephalus; assembly: GCF_002837175.3. Lineage (NCBI taxonomy): Eukaryota > Metazoa > Chordata > Mammalia > Artiodactyla > Physeteridae > Physeter > Physeter macrocephalus. The sequence continues at coordinate 18,449,325 of NC_041231.1, forward strand.
ATGATATAAATGGCCAATCTTTAAATGAACTAGTGACAAACCAAGATCAATGTTTCCAGATGTAAAAAAATAAATTAAAAAGGAAGTGACCAAAAGACACTAGCCTCAGGATGCAGCCAAGAGTAACCATGGCAGAGTATTCACAAAGAAAGTATCATTAGCCACTGAGGCTTTCCCAACTTTTCAATTTCCTGTAATGTAAGATAATTTTCCTTATTCTTTATTTATCTATTTATTTTTGGCTGTGGTAGGTCTTCGTTGCTGTCGGCAGGCTTTCTCTAATTGTGGCAAGCGGGGGGTACTCTTCACTGCGGTGTGTGGGCTTCTCACTGCGGTGGATTCTCTTGTTGTGGAGCATGGGCTCTAGGCGCCTGGGCTTTAGTAGTTGTGGCACGCAGGCTCAGTAGTTGTGGTGCACAGGATTAGCTGCTCTGCGGCATGTGGGATCTTCCCAGACCAGGGCTCGAACCCGTGTCCCCTGCATTGGCAGGTGGATTCTTAACAACTGTGCCACCAGGGAAGTCCTAACTTTCCTTATTCTTTAAGGTAATCTGAGTTTGTACTTTTTTGTTGTTGTCATTATTTATAGTAGAAAGAATTTTAAATGATAAAATAAATCTCTTTCCTGCAGCAAAAATACTGAAACACACCGGTGTTTCAACTTCTGATATATATATATGAGAGAGACAGATAGACAGAGCCGCAGAGAGACTTTGATTAAAAAACACCTTCGGGGCTTCCCTGGTGGCGCAGTAGTTGCGCGTCCGCCTGCCGATGCAGGGGAACCGGGTTCGCGCCCTGGTCTAGGAGGATCCCACATGCCGCGGAGCAGCTGGGCCCGTGAGCCATGGCCGCTGAGCCTGCGCGTCCGGAGCCTGTGCTCCGCAACGGGAGAGGCCACAACAGAGGGAGGCCCGCATACCACAAAAAAAAAAAAAAAAAAAAAAAACACCTTCAATTTGAGAAACAATTTTTTTCGATGCCTTTTTTTCAATTGTATAACGTTCTTTTAATTATCTTGATTTACTTTGGGCTGATTCTTTAAAACCCACCGGTAAACATTGTGAAATCTACTGCTCAGATGTTTTGAGATGGTCATGGAACTTATTTAGAAATAATCAAGTTCTCCTGAACTTTGTCTAGGACACCCTAGACACTAGAAGACCTTGTTGTTACATCTACTGGGAGCTAACCATCACTACTGTTTCTTTCATGTAATTTGACTGAACAAAAACTTTATTTGAATGTTTACCTATTACACTTAAATAGCCAAAGTTATAGAGAGAAAATAATTACTGAAAAAAAATGTATCTCCCGGATCTTATTGCCTCTATGCCATATAAGGGACTATCTATTAACACACAGAAATGACTCTCACTACAATGTGCAGGAATCTTGGAGCATATCAGTTCCCACACAACCTTTCAATTTAACATTCAGTCATTCTCTAGGAAGTTTCTGAAATATATCAGTTATACCAGTTGTCATTCTCTAACCACTCCAGCATCTGACACAGCTGAGGCTGGCACTAGGGTGCAATGAAAAGAGCCCTTTCTTAGAGACAGAAGGTTTAGCTTGTGGCCCTGTTTCTGCCACTTCCTAGCAGTATAACTTTCAGGAAGTTTAACTGGAAGGCTCCCAATCTATTATTCCTTTTTTGAACTCCAAATTCATATTTCCAATTAGCTGGATAACTTCAGGCAAGAAACTATCTTCCTGAGCCTCAATTTCCTCAAGTGACTTGGCAATTTTACAAAGCTGAACCAGGTGTCTAGAAGGACACATGTAAATGTCATCTGAGAATTGTAAAGTTCTGTTTCTAGCTACAGGATTATTATGAAATACTTTCTTGAGGCCACACAACCTCTTTCTCTCAACTCTCATTACAGATTGGGTTCTGAGGAAACACATGCTGAGATCGAGTTTGGGGTGCAAGATTTTATTTTTTATTATTATTTTATTTTTTTAAACTAAAAGCTGGGAAGGGAAGGAGGAAGAAGCAGGATTGAGCAGAAGAAATCAAATTGCAATGCAGGCCTGACTGACAAAGCCTTGGCCCACCAGGTGTGGGTATAGGGAGCTCTGGAAGGAGTATTATCTGTTAGAATTGTCCCCTGTCTGGTCAAGCTGGCAGATATTTATATGCCTGCCTTGCTCAGTCACTGTGTTTGGGCTGTATTTGGAATGGTGTGACCTTGGGTAGACCAAGCTTTCTGATACTGAGGCAGATCTTCAAGAAGCTGACATCTTGAAGAATATGTCTGCTGACTACTTCCCCACAATCCTTCCTTTAAGGAGGATTTGAGAGCCACATCTCCAAAATACACCTGCTATATAAGTTTGTTATATCTTGTGCTTTCTCTGACATCCTTGACACAGGTGTTTCCACTGTTCGGTCTATGTATTCTACTTCTTTTATTCTCTATTTTCTTCTTTGAAGGTGTCTTATATTTCTTGGGTTTCAATCTTCCACAAAGATAACTCATAATCTATGTCTGACCACTTTCTTGGGCTCTGCTTCCATATTTTAGTTGTATTGTAGACAACTTCAATTTGATCCCATTCTGAAAATGAAACCGTTTTAACAAGTCCTCTCAGCTGTCTGTTCTATTTCCACGGGTACCAAATGCCACAGTAAACAACCCAAAGATCTTTTCATCCCACATTCTTTCTCCTATCTCTATACGTCCCAACAAATTCTTCACTGGGTCCTCAAGTGAATTAAGTTTTCCAACTTATTAGCTTGACTTTAATGATCTTTTGGATTCTGATCCAAATCTCCACAGTCATAATTCTCCTACAGAAATTCTCTCCTCTGATCACATGGTCCAGACACCATCACCGTGCACACCAATAATTTACTACCTTTACACACTGGCTCTAGCCCTTCCTGTTATCTGAAATCTCTATATATTATTCTCTCCTTCTAGGAAACTTTTTTCATTTATTACATACTTTAAAAACTGCATTTTTGGTGAAGCCAATCTTTACCCATTTGATATTATTTCTTAATCCTCTGAATTTTCATGATATTCATTATTTTTACTACTCATTTGAAACAAATAAAGTGTTTTGATTTTGAAAGAAGATGTATTTTAATAATAATTCTAAAATACCTATAGGATGATAATTATGGACCACATACTTATATTAGGTCTTAGAACACTAGAGTGAGGGGGGAAATGTTGTTGCACATACACAAAGTACAGATAAAAGACAATAACCAGGTAAATAAATATAGTATTTCTATTTCTATTAGAATGACATGTTCTTGGTATCTTGAGTCTACATAAGAAGGAAATTTGACAATATCTAAAAGGTCAGTGAAAGTTTCCCTTAGGAATTAAGTATTGAGCTGAAATCTACTTGATAAAGAGAAGTGAATTGGTTGAAAATGGGAGGAAAGAACAACTGCACAGAAAATGACATATGAAAAGACACTGTAACAGGAGATGACATGGGATGTAGGGGGAATAGACAAGACATTGGTAAAGGAGAAGTGAAAGAGCAAGGGATGTAAGATATGAAATGAGTCTGTGTATGTAGGCAGGAGCCAGTACATGGAGTGTTTTGTGGAAGACATTGAAGACTCCTGTCTTGGTCTCCAACTAAGGGCATTAGGAAGCCATTGAGGAATTTAAAGTACAGGTCTAATGGCATATTTTCAGAGTGGAAAAGAAAAGAAAAAGAGAAGAAAAGAAAACTCACATAATCTCTGGCTGGGGTATAGAGAATACACCGATAGGGTGCAAAGATGGACCTGAGTAAACTATTTAGGAAACTAGCACCTTAAATCTGGTAAGAGATGAGGGTACCACGAGTGGAAAAAGAGGTAAGAGAGGGATGTGGGTAGGTTTATTTCATATTTAGAAGGTAAAAACTCCAGGGCTTGGTGTTCAGTTGGCTATGGGATATGAGGTAGTGGAGACTGATCTGTCTGGTTTGCCTAACTGAATATCCCACTGCTGTAGCAAACCAACAAAACACAATCAGGTTTATAAAGAAGATTAAGAGATAAGACATGTGCTTGTTAAATGTGCCTTTAAAACCTACAAGAGGAGATTTTAAGTAAGGCAGAGGGAATTATCAGTATGGAGCTCAGAAGAGGGTTTTAGCCTAGAGAGATAAATTTGGGAGTTAACTACAAGCAGAAATAAAACGTCACAATTCAGCTCTATTATTACTCTGAAACAGAGGACAAATGTAGCAAACTAAGGCTCTTCCAAATCTATTTTTTCCTTATTGCTGGGCATATGGTCATGCAGCTAGTGATTACACTTTACAGACCCTCTTCTATCTAAATGTAGCCATGTGAGTAAATCCCCACCAACAGAATGTTACAGAATTGATGGAGCCAACTTCTAGGTTTTTTTCATAATAATGCTTGGCCTGAACTTGTTTATCCTTCTCATTCAAAGTGGCTGAAACTAGGTACAATGAGAACTAGAGCAGACCCACTTGTCCCTGGATAACTTCTGGGGACACAGTCTGCTTACCTGCCAGATACTACCCACCATTTTAGAGAAATAAACTTTTATCCTGTTGGAGTCATTGCATTTTTAGGTCTTTTGATCACAGCAGTTTACTGTTTACTCAAATTTTCAAAAGCTCACCTATAATATAATGAACCTACAGATCTGGAGAAATTGACAGGTGATGTGCAAAATGCAAGTGCATTTTTTGGCTTATGGAATCATGCAAATAATTGTTTTTATTCATATCAATACTGCAAGTTAGGTTTCATATTCCTATTATGCAGACAGGAAAGTTAAACACAAAGTGTTTCAATAGATTGCTTAATTCACTGAGATGTTAAGGGATCCAGGATTCAAATACAAGCCCAACTTCAAAGACCCCATTGTTTCTAAGACTTCATGTTACAGGTTTGTATCTCTAATTGTTTTAGTACCTTGAGCATCAGCACCATGTCTTTCACTTTTTATTTTCTGGAGTGCCTAACACGAGGCCTCACACATGGTTGAAACTCATTAAATATTCATTTATTTCCTTAGAATACAGGCCTTAACAGTCCAACTAGAGAATTCACTTCCTTCCGTAAAATTCAGTAATGAGAATGAGCCCGAAGAGACTTAATTTCATTTCAGAGAATCTATATACAACACCATATCACTATATATTATAAATCATGGCCTAGTTGCAAAATGAGGCTCTGATCCAATGGATCTGAACCCTCAGCTTTTTTCATTTTGCTCAGATTTGTAAATCGGCATGCAAGCAAACAAATAACTTTCAATAACCCACATAGTTGTGCTGTTTATTTGTATTGTTTTTATTTTAACCAGGCTGCCTCATTCCCAAGGATCACATAAACAATTAAATCAGCATGTCTCCAAATCACTCGCTCAGCAAAAATAATTAAATAAATGCTCCTCACCTTTGAATAATAGCTATTTTCAAGAGTAAATAATTTACATACTTATTATTAATATCCAACCACTGTGTTGACTGGAAATATTATGATTCCATGTGGAACTGAAAACCTCTCAGTATTAGATTCTGCATGTTTACCTATCTTGACACCTCTTTCTTTCATTAGTATTCATGCAGCCTTGCAATGGAGAAATAAGGTAATGAAAATGTAGCCTGAATCAGATCTGTATTTACATAGGCAGGCATGGACAAGGAAGTTCATTTTGGCTGAACCCATGAGCTCTCTGATTTGTTTCCTTATTGATATTTTCCTTGTAATCATTAATATACTTTTATTGCATCCTGGGAACAGTGTGGGAGTTAAATATTGTCATTAAATAAACTGAGGCATGTGGTTCAGCTTCTCTGCTACTGTACAGATGGCAGGAGAAAACACAGAAATAGATGTATAAATTATACCTGTGAAGTCATACCTCCTTCTTTCTGCCAATATCACGACTTATCAACAGTTCACAGTTGGATATGCAGGGGACTGTCTTCAATAACGTACAGTGTATTAGCATATCCTTTACTCCCAATTACTAAAAACACTAACAAAAAGGTGTCCAGTTAACAACACATGCAGGGAACAAAGGACTGCTCGTACTGTTTGAACACAGAAGGAGAATGCCTCTAATATTAATTCTTTCATTTCTCCATTCACAAAAATGGAGTTGTTTTTCCCACTTACACAAAGGGTGTCAAATTTTGTCTGATAAGTAACACGAGTGGTGTAAAAGAAACTAAATATATTAAGTTTCAAAGAACAATTATAATCAATCGGTATCTTTTAAATTTGAATTGTAGCATGATACTGTGTTGGTGTTAAACAAATACCAATGTTTTATCCTCTTAGACCAAAGATAAGCTCAGAATCATATAGAATAATTACTCTAATAAGAACATTCACCAACTGACTTAAACCTAGCTTATTTTATGAATGAGATCAAGGCTACTCTCTTATGATTAGATCCCAGGAGGCAACAGATTATGTTTAACTCTTCCAAAATCCATGAACTCGATACATTCAGCATAATATTTGAGAATGCATAAATCCCAAGGAATATCATCAGTATATCAATTTTAAAACAATAATATTAAATAATTAATATTATTGAGCACTTTTATGTCAGGTACTCTTCATTGTGATTTACATGTACTCAGATTTGCTCATATGATCTCTAACTTGACACAAGATATGTGTCACATGGGCATAAATCACATGTCCATTTCACGGTGATGAAATCAAGGCACAGAGACCTTTGCTGCTTTTCCCAGAGCTGGTAAGTGATGGAACTACAATTCAGACCCAAATAGTCTGCTTCTGGGATTTGTGTTCTCATTCGCTCTTACATTATCTTTCTAGAGAGTCTGCATCTACTCGTGATTTCAATGATGCTTACCATCCTCAAATATGACAAAGAACATATGCCCATAGTTACTCATTATCTATTACAAATTTCAATTGTTGTGCAGATAATCATTGAGAACATTAGCAACTGTACAAAAGAGAGAGATGCTGTGAGAGTAAGGATGAGATTCAGAGATGCATTTTTCAGTATACACTGGATTTAGTGAATATGGACAGAAAACTATTTGGTTAGGACATTGAAGGGGGAGTAAACTACATTAGAAGAAAAAAAAGTTTTAGATTAAATGCATTTTGGATGTGTGAAATTTTGACAGCAGAAGAGGAGGCCTTACTCCCTATTGATGGGGTCAGTGATAACGATGTAATCCACAAAGCACATAAAAAGTAAACCAGGGTACCAAAAAAGAATTTACTTCTATCCTTGACCCATAACGGCCTTTCAAAATCATGAAAGTGGGAGGGAGGGAGGAAGAAAAAGAATGCAAGTTAAGGAGACTGTAGAATAAACAGAAAAATATATTCTTTAGTAAAGAATATATTTACACTTCAGAGGGACTTCCCTGGTGGTCCAGTGGTTAAGAATCCATCTTGCAATGCAGGGGACGCGGGTTCCATCCCAGTCAGGAACTAAGTGCCCACGTGCCGCAACTACTGAGCCTGCGAGCGCCACCATAACTAGAGAGAAGCCCATGCGCCACAACAAAGACCCGACACAGCCAGAAAATAAATAAATATTAAAAAATAGATTTACACTTCATTGCCGTGGGTTGATCTAAATGCAGACGTCTCAGTAAAATAGAGTTTAAAATATTACTCAAAGGCTTCAGAAGTACCTATTTCCATGATTTATGTTTTGTATACACCAATCAATTTATTCTATTCACATACTTAATAAAAGTAATCACAATGTAACTTACAATGGGAATGGTACGAGACAGGTACCTTTCTAGCCTATTGTTTTCTGGTATATTTCCACTTTTGCTTTAGATGAAATATTTGAAAGAGTTTGAACAGCAAAATTGTTTTAAAAATCTTTGTCCATATTTGTATTCAGAAATATGTATTTTTATGCTTTTAATGTGTGTCTGTATGTATATGTATATATGTATATGATATATATCATATGTGTTATAAAGAATCTTATTACAATAAAAAGAGCTTACTCTCATTTACTGTTGACTCTAGTTTTTTTCTTACCTGAGACCAGGAAGATGAGCAAAAAGTTTAAATCAGGAACAACCAAACAGGACTGGGTAGATAAGAAATATATGTAGCATTTGTAAACTCTGTTTTGAGATACACTTTTCCTTTCTGAAATCAGAAAATATTTTGTTGACTTCCCTTATCTTGTTTCATGGCCACTGCTTACCCTGATTCTTATCTACAAGAGTATTTCTATGAAGCACACAATGGACATCCAGCTATTTTTCATTCATTTTGGCCACGTAGGTCCAACAGGGAAAGTTGCAAAAAATGGAAGGAAAAAACCACTGGTTTTAGAATCAGACCATCTGGAAATAAAATTCCAACTGGAACAATTACTAGCTGGGTAATTTTTGTAAGTTACTTACAATATCTGAACTTCAGTTCCTCTTATATGAAATGGTAACACTCTATGCCCTATTACTGTTGTTAGAATTCTCTGAGATAAAGTATGTGGAAAAAAAGCCTTTTTCAGACAGATAATGTTTAATAAATACCCACTGACCAATATCCAAACTAAATAACTCTTTGTAAAAGATGTTGACCTTTGTCTAGTTGGCTGTTTCCAGTTATCAAACTGTTGGAAAGCTTTTCATATTGAAACCCTAGGGTCTATTGTGAAGATATAATGTACTGTATTCTCTTATTCCTCTTGTGGGTGTCTGTCTCTAGTGTACTGACTGTGACGTCAGATACACTGCTCCCTTCATGCCTTTTCATCCTCATAGGTCTCGGTTCACCCTAACACAGGAATTTCATTGGGTTGCTCTTTGCTACTCTCCCTTGTTTGCCAGTTACTTTTAACTTTCACTTTCTCTTAAAAATTTTAAATTAGATGCTTGATTCCCTATTGCTCTATACCAGGACTTCAGTAGGGCTGCTATCCAGTGTCTAAATGAAGATTGAACAGTTAAATAAACATTATTGAGAGCTTCACATTTAAAACCACTCTTAGGAACACAACAGCAGAAATGCTTTGGCTACATGGCATGAAACAAAAACAATGTTGGAATAAATGTAAAAAAAACCAACAACTTTAAGATCAAAAGCCCCCCTTATAATAAACTAGGTACAAGCAAAACCGAAAGAGAATAGTGAATGAAAAAAACATGATTTTTAAAAAGGAAAACAGAAATAAAAGAAAAATTGAAACTGCTTAACAGCAAAAGGCTTTTTAGAAATGGTACTCTCTTAGGGTATGTTTGTGTGCATTCTCTGCCAGACTTCAAAACGCAGCATATACTTTTTTATGCTTTTGAAGTTAGATCAGTGTTCAGGGATGGTTAGAGTGTGGCCACAAGCAAAACTGCCGCTTTGTTGTTGATTAAAAAATAAGTGTAGGAGGACACAAAGGTGTATCCCATTAAAGTAGTTGGGAAAATCTGTGTAATTGAAGAATTTTATAGAGGTCCTCTTGGCTCCACTCTACTGAAGCAAAAGACATAAGCAATTAAACATGACACCTTGTACTGCAGTCATAAAGGCCAAGGATACAATTTTAAATTATTAAAACAAAACACATATGGACCACCATTACAGTTGGCTAGAAGTCCTGATGAACTTTCTTCCTACTTTCCACCAAAATGCCTTTGAAGGTTCTAGAAAAGATGAACACAAAGCATCATGGAAATACAGGTATGACAGTCTCCCTAGAAAGAATTCCCAGAAAGAACTCAGGCCTATGACCTATGAAATTTAATAGAAAAATATCAAAGGTGAGACCTCTGAAATATATATCCAGAAGCAGAGGAACTTTGACCATTTGAAAGATGTGGGGAAAATTTTTGGATCCGGCTCATTTACATAATACATTGGCTCATTTATGCAATGCATATTGAGACCTACTATGTGCCAGGCACTGCCTAGGCACTGAAATAGAACAGCTGATGTCCCTGTTTTGAGAGAGCTTGCATTCTGGTGAAGGGTGTCAGAAAATGAATAGATTGATCTTGCGTCAGTGCTTTGCGGAAACATAAAACAAAAGAAGCAGATATAGCTGTTCCAGTGAGAGTCATTTAATCCCCTAAATATTGCTCCAGAACCCAATTTGCTCAGTGATCACTGATTCTTAACTTGGAAATTTTTAGTGTGTTAGTCCATGTTAACATTGTCCCCATTTTCACTGCAGTGCTCTCCCAAGCCTGATCTGCAGAGATTCTTTCTGTTCTCTTTTGTCTATCAGAATCCCATTCTTTTTGTTTGAAATTATTCTTTTGGTTTTCCATATGTTAATAAAAACTTCATACCCTCTACCACCCCTGCCCAGTCAGCAGGTGTTAATGCTCCTTAAAGGGAGAGTGGGGGAGGGAAGGGACTGGGGAGAGAGAGAGCTTACAGGTCCCATTTACCCTCTGATACACAAAGAGCTGATTTTTGTTGTTGTTTTTAAGGAAGGTCACTTTTTAAAAAAATTGAAGTATAGTTGTTTTACAATGTTGTGTTAATTTCTGCTGTACAGTAAAGTGATTCAGTTATATTTTATATATATATATATATATACTTTCTTTTTTCATATTCTTTTCCATTATGGTTTATCACAGGATATTGTATGTAGTTCCCTGTGCTCTACAGTAGGAACTTGTTTATCCATCCTATATATACTAACTTACGTCTGCTAACCCCAACCTCCCACTTCATCTAAAGAGAGCTGATTTTTATTGTCTTACTTTTTAAGTTTCAAAACAAAGTTAAAAAAATTAAAATATATTTCTTTGATAATCAGAAAATTAATATATTTGAATATTTTAATAATGATTATTTAAAATTTCATGTATATTTTACAGATATTTGTTCTTATTTCCAGAAGTAAAGCAAAGGACAAACAGTGAGTATGGTCTTCTATCAGTTTTCCTGACAAATAACATTTGTAATATATTTCAAATAAAAAATGAAAGCCATGCAAAAATATAAGGCCATGTAATCTATATATTGATAGAAACAGCTGCTAAATAAACACATGATACAATATTAGAGCTTGATAATAGTAAAAAATGCAAAATAAAATAAGAAAATTCCATTTTAGAGCTTAAATGATCAAAATGCATCCTCTAATTTTTACCTTGACTATCCTATTTGTGACACTTGTAAAGCCACATACTGTTGACTGGAAGTGCAGTTTAATACAACATTTTGAGAAAGCAAAATCATTCAAATATTTATACCTTCAATACTATAATTCTATTTTTAATTTTTTCCAAAATAAATATTTTGAAAAGAAAAATAAAAAGCAATTAAATATATAAAATACTTGTCACTATATTTGTAAGAATAAAGACATATAACTACAATAGAATTGCTTGGTAAAAAAAATTCCATGATGTTTCATTTCATGGAATGAGAGGTAGCTATTAAAATAACTATTTAGACTATACAGTAACATGGAAAATGTTTATAATAAATTAACAGGCAAAATTAACTGTATTTATGAATGTATGCATATATATGTACTTAAATATATACACACATAAATTTTAGGTGAACACAGTGCATAAAAACAAAAAGACTAAGGATAAAATGTGAACGTTTTATCCTTATCCTGCCTGGTGGTGCAGTGGTTGAGAGTCCGCCTGCCGATGCAGGGGACACAGGTTCGTGCCCCGGTCCAGGAAGATCCCACATGCCGCAGAGCGGCTGGACCCGTGAGTCATGAGCCATGGCCGCTGAGCCTGCGCGTCCGGAGCCTGTGCTCCGCAACGGGAGAGGCCACAACAGTGAGAGGCCCACGTACCGCAAAAAAAAAAAAAAAAAAAAAAAAGGGAAAATAATTTGACTTCCAAGAGTACCAGAATTATGGGTGACTTTTTCATTCAATGATTGCCTATTATTCCTGTTACTGTATCCTTACAATGTTGGTATAATTATAGTTTATTAAAATGATAAAACAATGCCAATCTATTCTAGTTTCAGGGCCTTTGCTCACTATTTTCTCTCTTGGACTCCTCATCCTCCAGATATCCACTCGGCTTTCTCGTTCATGTTTTTCAGATCTTTAAATGTCACCTTCCTAGTGGGGCCTACCCTGGCCTCCCTTTTTACAATTACAAATCTCGCTACCTGCCAACTGTTCTTACTTCCACTTTCCTTTTTAAAGTTTCTCCTTAACACTTATTACTATATAACATATTATCTCTTTCATTTGTTTACCAGGCCTATTTTCTGTCTTCCACACGAGAATACAAGATAAAGTCCATACTTCTTAACCGAAAAAACAGGCTCTTTGTAATGTGCTCTCAGTCTATTCTAACAGCTATACCTATCCCTAAAGCCTTTCTTACATTGTCCACTCTGGTCACTTATTGTTGGAAAGCTTCAAAAAATAATATGGTTTGAATGCAAAAATAGACAGATGGATAGATATTTGCTAGAATACATATAATAAGATGCTAACTGTTGAATCTACTTGGTAAATATACATTTGTTGTATTTTCTTATTCAGCTTTGTAAGTTTGAAATTTTTCTTATGAAATGCTGGGAAAACTGCCATCAAACAAGTAAATGTCACGTAGGGAATGTATTTTGACTTGATCTGAACAAATGAACTATAACAATATTGTTTTAGATAAACTAGGGAAATATGAACACTGAAGTGATATTAGCTGATATTAAGCAAATAGTGCTATTAACTTTTTGAAGCATGATAGTTTAATAGGTATTGTGATTTTTTTTAAAGGACTCATATTTTAGACAAAGATATTGAAATTTTTTAATGGGTGAAGTGCTACTGTGTCCAGGATTTTCTTTGATATAGGAAGCAAAAGTTGAGGGAAGAATAGAGGTAAAAAATAAAACAAGAGTTTGCCATACACTGATAACTGATGGAGTTGGATGATGGGTTCCTAGGGGTTTAACATGCTATTCTGTGTTCATTTGAAAGCTTCCATAATAAAAGCTTGAACAGTATTCCACATTTCTCTCTCATTTATCATACCATATGGAATCATATTTAATTTTACCTCTTTTGCTGGACCACAAGTACAACTATTGTATCCCCAGTTCCTAGTATAGTGCCAAGAACTATGAAGTAGGTGTTCAATGAACAGCTGTCATTTATTGAATGTGAATTATCAATAATAATATAGTGCACAAATATTAAATTTCTAGTAGAACTACTTTAAAATTTTCATTATTCTTTCATTAACTAACACAGATGGAAGTCAACTTTGCTAATTACCACCATCTGGCTATTTATAATCCTTAGAATTGTATGTGAGTGTAAATAATATGTTAAGAACAATTATATAAGGTTCTTAACCTCTAGTCCACTACTTTTTCTAATCATTCTCTCTTTTACTTCATAACCACTGTGGTAGCTCTCACACATATCCTTAGTAATAATCCATTAAGTGGTTGTCTCTATTTCTCTTGATACAATTAATTTGTTTCTCATGCTTTTTGCTCTTCTTCCCACCTGCTAGCTTAGTGGGTATGCACTGTTGAATTGCACTGGGAAAGTCAGAGCTACGAGAACTGCAGACTCCTTCCCTCAAAAGCTACAAATGAACAATTATCCCTCTACTTCCTAGATTTTAAGCCGGTGCCAAAGTTCATAGGAAAAATAGTTATGTTGACTCCCAGAACATTGGTTCCTGATAGAGAGGTGCTGCTACAGGCACAGATTCAACGGTGTCTTTATTATGCATCTGACTCTTGCTACCCTCTGAGTTTGGGTATACCTTCTGCCCAGTACATAAGTGAAGCTTGGAAAGAATCCATGCCTGAGTAGCTCTAGGGAAGCAAATATAAAGCAAATTGTGCAACTGTGTCAACTCTAATGCTATTGCATGAGCAAATTACATTAGTAAGCCATGAGCTCTCTGATGTGTACAGTTGGCTGACAGAAGAGAATGACTTTTTTTCAGAACCAAAGGCAGCTCATAAACCTTTCTTTAAGCCTGTGTGGTTTGAATGGAAAATTCTAATATTAATCTTTTTGGAGGAAAGAAAGTTGTTTAAATCTCTTGTGTAACAAACAAATTTACAACATGTAATGTATGCTGCAAAGTATGTTATTTCACTTTTAATTACACATTTAATCATTTGCCTCAGATGTGCAATTTTCTAACACATATAACTTCAGTCCCTCAAAGTAAATCAGGAATTAACTTCACAATGCTGCAAACTAGAAATTATTGAATCAGATGATTAATGAAAAGCAAGTAGTGAAAGTCAACAGAAAACCTTTAGGACCTTCCTTATATTCAGAGGAATGATTCTGAAATGAGTTCTACTCTGAAAACCTTTATAAATCTCTAGTGAACAAACAATTGAGATTTTCACTTGATTGCTGGCACATTTTAGAGACTTAGGGAGTGAAATGTGTAGCCTGTTTTCTCAACAGAGCAATTCATAAAAATGTTCCTTTTACTATCTCCCCTCCAAAGAAACCCCAGAAAGAGGAGCTAAATAATTTTAGTAAATTACAGCTGGAAAAATCTGCCCTGAAAAATATAACCCTTTCATCTACATCTTTAATTAACAATATTTAACACCCAGAGAGCCTATATACATTATTATATACTGTTATATTTTCCTCATTCTAAAAGTGGAACTAGTCATGTATATACTCACAAAAATTTTAAAATGTATCCCATTCATCATCTGGCTCTTATCAGATGACCAAACGTTTTGGATCAAGCAGGAAAATATCAATATGACTGATTAAATTTGTATTTGTAATCAATGTTTGATACTTCATAAATACAACTATACATGATCTTATACTTGCTATAGATACACTATATACACATATGCGCAACGACATGAATTCTTGTATTTAGGTCAAATACAATTTAAAGAAAAATCATTTTTTCTTACAGAGAGAAAGCAATTTAATATTTATTAAATTTAATATAAGAAGCAAGAACATAAAGGCAATCGGAATGGAAGAAATTTCATTACTACTATTAAGGAGAAGAAAAATATATTATCATACATTGAACTTCATGTGTTTAAAGACAAGACAAGCTCTTGATGAATGGGTTTGCAAACAGAATATGACTATGTTAATTTTGAAATTGCATATATTAGATTTAGTTAAGAAGAGTTTTTTGGTGTGTGGAAGAATATTTGATTTTGTATTCTATTATTCCATAGATTATTTATTCCCCAACTTTCAAAGACTTTGAATCCATTGGTAAAAACCATTGGTAGATAGACACTAATTCATTAGTTTATCAGCAAAAAAAAAAAGGAATTAACACAAACAAGGCTGTAGTATCTCAGCCTTTAAATCTATGAGTGCATGTAAGATATTATGATCACTAAAGTAAGATTCTCATCTGGAACCTTGTGTGACACTGAATTGAGCAAATTTCAAACTTATTTAAGGAGAGTTCAGAAGTACAAGTCCAGTTTGTCACTTTCCTGTCATAATTTCAGGCTGAGATTAAGAATTTAACTTCCTCTGAAGTAAGAGAAGGCACCAAGTTTAATCATGTTTGCAGGAAAACAAAATCAGAAAGGAGGGAAGGAATGTGGCATTACAGAACACAAAAAATGCTTTCGAAAATCTAGAAAGTAATAAATATTATCTAAAATACTATTTATTTGTTTTTAATTTGAGTATAGTTGATTTACAATATTATACTAGTTTCAGGTGCATAACATAGTGATTCAGTATTTTTATAGGTTATACTCCATTTAAAGTTGTTACAAAATAATGGCTATATTTCCATGTCCTGTACAATATATCCTTGTTGCTTATTTATTTTATACATAGTACTCTGTGTCTCTTAATTCCATACCCCTATCCCACCCCTCCCGCCTTTCCTCTCCCCACTGGTAACCACTAGTTCCTTCTCTATATCTGTGAGTCTGCTTTTGTTTTGTTATATATATTTATTTTATTTTTTAGATTCAACATATAAGTGATAACATAGAGTATCTGTCTTTCTCTAACTTATTTCACTAACCATAATACTCTCTAGGTCCATCCAAATGGCAGAACATCATTCTTTTTTAGGGCTGAGTAATATTCCATTGTAGATATATAGCATAACTTCTTTATCTATTCATTTATTGATGGGCACTTCCATATCTTGGCAATTGTAAATAATGCTACTATGAACACTGGGGTTCATGAATCTTTTCAAATTAGTGTTTTTGTTTTCTTTAGATATATACCCAGCAGTGGAATTGCTAGATCATATGGTAGTTCTATTTTTAGTTTTTTGAGAACCTCCATACAGTTTTCCACAGTGGCTGCAACAATTTACAATCCCACCAACCAGGTACTAAGGGTTCTTTTTCTATATATCCTTGCCAACATTTGTTATTTCTAGCCTTTTTGATGACAGTCATTTTGACAGGTGTGAAGTGATATCTTATTTTAGTTTTGATTTGCATTTCTCTGATGATTCGCGATGCTGAGCATCTTTTTTACATGGGCCTGTTGGTCATCTGTATATCTTCTTTGGAAAAATGTCTATTCAGCTTTTCTGCCTATTTTTTAATTGGGCTTTTTGTCTTTTTTGATATTGACTTGTATACTTTTTTACATTTTGGGGGGATATTAACACATTATCAGTCATATCATTTGCAAATATTTTTCCCATTAAGTAGGCTGTCTTTTTGTTTACAATATTATTTTAAAGGGATTAATATTATTTTTTAAAACTACTACTTTAATACAGGTATATGTGTAAATATAAGCTATAATCTCTGTATTGTGATATGCCTATGAGCAATTTGTAAGTATAGATCTTTCTAAACATGAAATTGTTTAACTGTTTAATTGTTTAATTTCTGAGTTTAATTATATTGAGTAAGTCATTGCTAAAGTAAAGTAAACCCAAAAACATTTTAAAGTGTAGAAAAAAAATAGTGCTTTAACCATTTAACCTAATAATTATTTTGCTTTTTGACTGAGCAGATATTTTTTAAACTGCAGAGAATATTAAAAGATGTAAAATATGACAGAGAGAGAGAGTTACAGGAGAGAGCAAGAAAGAAGTATAGAATGTCTGAAGGTAATGTTATATCATTTCTGGTTTGATATCATACTTTGTAATGCCTTTCTAACTCCAAGGGACCATGACTTTCTGAATTTTTGATGGCATCATTAAACAGCTGTGCAACACTCATTCTGGAACAAAAACGCTCAGGCAGGAACACTGGAATTAACTGTGGAGAATACAAATTAGCTAACAGATTTATTCCTCATACTGACATAATAAACAAATATTGATGGCTTCCTGTGGTATAATACGTTCTTATTCATTGCTTCACAACTCACTCATAGCTTCTTCATTTTCTCTTCAGTGCTTCTAAATGGGTGATTCATCCTACACTTCTCGAAATATTAGTCTGTTTACAGTCTTCATATAGCTAACAGATTGTACATCATTAAAGTAGCTCAGTGATGGCTTTCACTGTAGATTGTTGTTCTCTTTCAATTTATTTGCTTTTTTTTCTTTTTAAAGTTTAAAAAAAGAGAGGAAAGTAAATAGCATATTTTTATTTAGTAATAAAGTTTTGATTGTACATAGTAGTATTATGTTTTTAATAACTTTCAGCTTTCCAAATACATCTAAGCATAGCTAAAATGCGAATTAGTCAAAGCAAAAATCCATAACCAAAATAAGTATCTTTTCTTTCTTTTTTACATAGTATCTTAATCCTTACCCAGTTGTATAGTCAATTTGAATGGAAATCATAACAGCTCTGTTCATCTTTCTACTAACAGTAATGTTGGGACTGAGAAAAATGCTACTATTCTACTTAGGATTTTTCTTTTTTTTAGTACGGATGAAGTTTTCACATTTCCATGAAAAAGGCTCAGCACTAGAAATATTTTTTACATTGGTCATACCTGATTATATTCTATAGTTTATTTAAGTCAGAACTATTCTTTTGAGTAGTAGGTAGTACTGGTAGGCACACCATAAAGGGATAAAATGACACCAGCAAGGGATAAAGTTACATACCCCAAATTGTAGAATATACCAGAGTGAGCAACTACACAAAACTTAAGAGTGCACACACATAAATTCTGCTAGGTACATACTATCAGTATTTTAGAATGCTGAATACAGGCATCTTGAAATGGAAAACCCACCTCTCACACCCTTGTTTCTCAGTTATTTATGGGTTGAACATGGATCAATGCCATTGTTTGCTATTAAATTTGTATTCTTTATAGATTCCACACTGGAATCACTAGCAAATCTGTCCATTAATGATAATGGACATTGAATATAAATAACTGCATTCATGATGTAATGCGTCCCTAAGTAGTGTTTAAACTATTGTATTGTCAAAAAATCTCATTCTACAGCATTGCTGGGTCTAAATCCTTGTTAAAATATATTGTGCCTTGGAAAAAAAGTGACAAGATTAGGCCTGAGACAGTAAAGGGCATGTCAGTCACAATGTAGTTGGAACTCATAAAGTTCCTACAATAATGTAAGCATGAACTTTGCAAAGCATTTCACTTGCTTGCAATACAGTATTCTCCTCACTGCAATACCAGGATTTCAGCTTGATGATGCAGGAACATCCCATTGAGCTCAGTAAATTTAGATGTTACATTGGAGTGACATATATTATTAACTGTACATTGATAACAAGACACAGGAAAAAATCAATTACAACCTCTTTGGAAAGAAGTTATCAGCATTTCTGAATCCAAATGCCTATATACCCCCTGTCATGTACGCCAAGAAATAACAATAAATAATAAGATAACGGATACATTATTTATGTAGGTAATAGTTTTGTAATAATCTAAATGTGGCATCTGAAATGATTTGATACCAGATATCCAAGGCCAACATTAAGCGGACAGCTATGCTCTGAGGATTGATAAGTGGTGTAATGGAAAGAAATAGATTTTGACTCAGATATCCTGGGCTTATGACCCAGAACTGCTACATACTATACTGTTTGACCTCAGGCAAGTCACATAACCTCTGTGAGCTATGCAACTTCAACATTTGTAAAATGCAAAATAGAGCAATTTACAGGGTCATTGTATAAGGAAATATATTTGAAACCCATTGCAAACCGTGTGTGTGTGTGTGTGTGTGTGTGTGTGTGTGTGTGTAATTTACTTATGTTATTAGAAAGAATCTTGTGTATCTGTGTGTTTGTGTGTGTGTGTAAAATTTACTTATGTTAATAGAAAGAATTTTGACATAGATACATCTAATCATTGGTATGTTTGTCACATTTCCCCTTAGCATACATTTCTTCTTTTCTACAAAATACATCCTCCTTCTCATGTCAGTAAGAGATTAATGGGGAACAAAGGAGTAGGACATCACATAGAGCATTGTATACCACACAGAGATACTGTTTAAAATAGCATCTTATTGGGTTAATTATTTAACCTCTCTGCACCTTAATTTCCTTGTGTATGAATCATGAGAAAATATGATCATATATGGTTGCTGAACTGACTAAAAATAATATGCTATGATCAAAGAGTAACCCCCCAAAATAATTGGTAGTTATAATAATTTTGTGCTATATTCTTGCTGGTAACTGATCACTGTTAAAATACATTAATGATCTCATGTTTGATGTACCTTCCACCATATTTGCATTCCTAGCATACAAGGTATCAAGGTTAATTTTTTGTATGAGCTCATTCTTTTAAGAATAGTCTTGATCATAGCAACCAATGTTGTCACAGGCAGGTTGTGCCTATAACCATTCCAACCTCATCTCCTATAGTCTAGGTATCCTGTTAGACAGGTACTAGACTATCCAACTGCTATATAGGCTGACAGGTTCTACACATTTGATAAACATCAAGATGTTTGGGTGCTATATTGCTTACTGCAATAATTACACTCTCAGCACACACACACACACACACTTTGCAAGACATGAATAAAGATCACAGCCACTTCCAAATTGCGTTCACATCGATAATTTGATTGTCCTTAAAATAACTCTTTTTTACAGATGAAGAAACTAATGCACAGAGGTATTAAGTAATTTGCTTAAGTCACATAACTGGTGAGGAAGAAAGCAAGATATAAGAACCACATTATTTATCATTTAATTTTATTGCAATATGTTAAACATGTTACTAGAGCTTCTGAAAAGTCCTCAATATTTTAATATATATAAATGGTACATACTTTATTTACAGACAAATTGTGAAAAATCTAGATTTAGGGATAAAATAAAATTAAGTGGTTATATTCATTTTTTAAGAATTTTGAATGCAATTAATTACTTTAGACTTTCTAAACCATCTGGATACATGTGTTTCAATATCTTTGCTACATGATTATGTATCACTATTGAGATTCCACATTAACTTTCAAATACCTTGCTTCTGCTTAAAGTGAAGAACATGTGTAATTTATAGGTTAATGACTGTTTCAAACAAAACCAATTTATTCAACATACTGGTTGGTTTATCTACTCATAGAGCTGAGATTTCTCTGTTTAAAATGAGTAGCTGAGGGCTTCCCTGATAGCACCGTGGTTAAGGATCTGACTGCCAATGCAGGGGACACGGGTTCAAGCCCTGGTCCGGGAAGATCCCACATGACGCGAAGCAACTAAGCCCGTGCATCACAACTACTGAGCCCACACACCACAACTACCGAGCCTGCGCTCTAGGGCCCACAAGCCACAACTACTGAAGCCCATGTGCCTAGAGCCCGTGCTCCGCAGCAAGAGAAGCCACCACAATGAGAAGCCCACGCACCGCAACGAAGACTAGCCCCCGCTCACCGCAACTAGAGAAAGCCTGTGCGCAGAAACGAAAACCCAACGCAGACAAAGATAAATAAATAAAAATAAATAAATTTATTTTAAAAATAAAAAAAAATGAGTAGCTGAAACTTGATTTATCATTTCTCATTGTTTCCTCCACATATCCTATGTTCCAGGCACGATAGAGAACCTATTCTTTCTTGAATAAGGTTCACACATTCCTGCTGCTATATTTTTGCTCACTGTCACCTCCACACTCTGGAGTTCCCTAACCTACCCTTTTCTGTGATCCTAGGAAGTATTACTAACCATCTTCACTTTCCCCCTGCTTGATCTCAGATACAGTATTAGAATAATTCTATGCAGCTACTCTCAATGTTTGTACTTAAAATATATTTGCCATCTCCTCCTCAGCCTTTTTCAACATCTCCCTTCAGCTCTTCCCTACAGCTGCCAAGCAGGGAGAAACAGGTTGTGTTTAAATATCTATTTGTCCAGGTTCAAATCTACACCACCCCCCTCAGAAAGACATTTCTGATTTTTTGCTTACTTGATTCCCACGTGCCCCTGCTTAAATCAGTTGTTCTTTTCTCTGCACTACGTAGCATTTGGTCTCTCAATTACAACATTTTAAAAAATCAGTTTTGTAGTATAACTCTTTGATTTCATTTTGTATACTCCCTATGGATTTCAAAGAAGACTCACTAACACCTAGTTGAACTCATCATCAACGTGTCTATGGCTCCAAAGCTCTTATTCTCCCCTGTCTGAATTATTCCAAGTGCTTCCTAACTGGACCCTTTGTTCTGTCCTTGCCCCATTGGGTTTTAATCACAGGAGCCAGAGTGATGTTTTAAAATCATAAGAGTAAACATTTCCTTCCTTTGCTCAAAACTCTCTACTAGTTTCCCATCCACTTGGAGGAACAACCAAGATTCTCACAATTGTCTCCATGGCCTCTAACTAGGTCCCTGCTCCCTTCTGCTTCTCACCCCCTCATCTATTCCATTCCAGCCATACATAGACTTTTTGCTACTGCATGAACTCCCCAACACACAGCAGCATCAGGACTTCTTACTTGCTCTTTGCTACACTTGTTCTTTCCTCAGATACCCACATGACTCACTTCTTCACTTCTTGCCTCAAACGTTACCATCTTATTGAGGTATTCCACGGACACCCTATTTAAAATCGCATTTCCATTAGTGCCTTGCTTCTTCCCTATTTTGTTTTTTTCTTTCCATCTAAAAGACTCGCAGTACATGTTTTTTTAAAAATTTAGTTTATTTTTTGCCTACTTCCGCTAGAAGGTAAAGAGAGGAGAAACTTGTCTGTTATATTCACTTCTGTATCCCCAACAACTAGATCCAGTCCTGAAACATAGTATGCACTCAATAACTACCTACTGAATATAATTACTTACTGAATAAATGAGTGAATAAATGAATCAATTCATCCATTATATATAATGGATGAGTCATAATACATTAGAAGTAATAATAAGCCCTAATACAATGCTGGAGGATACTAGCCAGGTGAGTATAGTCCTACATTTTGACGTGAGACAAAATTCTAGTCGTCATCACTTATCTAACCCCATCCTTACTCTGGCTGCAATTTGGAGACAAACATTTCAACAGCTGCTGTGTGGACTCTGACTGAATACTTTCTAAGCTTCCCCATTATTTGTTGGGCAGTTCTATTGTTCAAGTCATTAGAAATGGTGGCTGGGAATCTTTCTACAGTTGTTAGAATTCCGCTGCACTGATTAGGCTTTTCACCTTTCGAGTTATGCTTATACTGCCATGGCTTGACTCAAATATGACCAGAAGTTACCTAATCAAGACAGTTCATGAAAAGCTTTCTCTGTCATTTTAATTTGCATGCTCGTCTTCAGAGAAATCTGCAGCACACATGCTCTAAGGCAATTTCCCTTACAGAGGAAACACCATTCCTGGTGTATCCCCTCAAAATCAAAGTTTGTCTTTAAAGTCCTATAAATTATAGATAATATAGCTCTTGTGTTCCCCTGAGAGTTGGTTCAGTTATTGCTGCTCCTCTTTGAACTTCTAGGGTAGAGGCTCCAAATGCCAAGCCACAGATAACACCTCTGCAGCCACAGCATCCGATTCTCTGGCAGCCGTTTCTGACAATTGCCTTGGCAGCCTGCACGTTCCCTCCAGTTCTCCTCATAGCCTCAGTGTCCAGAGGGCTGCCTTCTTGGATGAAATAATGTTTTACACATTTATAGGCTCTCTAATATGAGGGTCATCCTTTTTCTGAGCCCTGGTGAAAGAGGCAAGCCTGTCTGCTCTTGCATATCACCCTGGAGTTCCTGTCCCCAGAACTGCCATTTCACCTCACAGGGTTCTGGCCAAAAGGCATGCATCACATTCTGGGCATGTCACATAAATCTGTCTCCTCGATTTTGGGTCACTTTCCTGTTTTAGAACAGGCACGGGGCAGCTTGCTTCTCTATTAAATTTAAGTGGTCCTCATCAAAAGTGCAGAACCTCTGCTGCGAGTGAAATTAATAGCACATTTGATGCATTGCTGGCACTCCACTAATGGATTTTTGACCACACGGCAGAGTGAATATGACTGAAGTGTTCAGAAAGTAAACCCTTTACGCAAGTTCTTTTCTTGTGGTCAGATGGGATCGATATCTGTCCTATAGGTTAAGCAAAACACGTGAGGTTGTGACTGCCATTGTTTCAATTTGGGAGTATGTTTTTTTTTTCCTTTCCCATATGTGATCAATAATGTGCTCATTAAGTGGTAACTTTGTATCTAAAACTGTGTCAGGCTCTATTTTTTGACATAATATTAGGACTCAAGTTGTTCTGAGCTTCTTGAGAGTTACACTATAAACACAGATGAAACAGAAATTGAGACAAGACAGACTGCAATTAAGATGAAAATCTATGTTGGATAATAAAAGTGTCATAGTGCAGAGATATCCTTAAGTGTCACAATAACTAGAAAGGCTTTATTAAAGGTATAGGATTTGAATTGTTCCTTGAGTTTGTTATGTACTGAATGCTGCAACAAAGGGTTTATACTCTCATGAAGTCAAATTCATAATCCCAGGTCTGCCCATAACTTGCTATATTCTTAAACTGAACCACAATTTCACATATGCATACCTCTATCTCATGAGACTGCTTGCTTTCTTTCAAAGTATTCTGCAGTTTCCTACCTTTCCCATTTGCTTACAACCTAATGTCCGCTCATTAAAGGTTTACTCCTACTTTAAGTATCTGCTCAAATTCAAATTATTCCAAAAGCGTTTCTAGATCATTTGAACCAGAATGAATTTATTTTCTTCTTATGCTTGTAACATTTAGTATTCCTTTAAGCCTCCTTGCATTCCTTTGGTACTATTTTTCTTTGATCAGATAAATTATGCGTGTGTGTGTGCTCTATTGTTTTCAAAGAAGATTGAAAATTTTATATAGCTCTGTAAAACACAGTCTAAGTGTAAAGAAAATTAGGGATCTCTTTATATAATGAATAGCAAACACAGGTTTTTTGTTTTTATTTTTCAACTTCCAACTTTTCGCACACAGAAAGAAACATTACATATCTACTTTCCTGAACTCGTTTTGGGAAATGGACACAGAGGACTGAAAGCAGAGGGAGGTTTGCATATTGTATTAGGATCAAGCCATTTTTCCCTGCCTTTTCCTAGTTCAGTTACATTTTGTAGATGGCAAAGAGGAAATATTTTCAATAAAGATGGAATTTTACAGTGCCCATTTCTAATATCATAAAAAACATTGCTGTCAGTACTCTTCATGGGACCTGTTTCCAATAGCAAGCTTCATTTCATCCCACAATAAATGCAATAGAATCCTTCCTTCTGTGGATTTCTCCCTCAAAGAGGCAATCCCTTATTTTGCTTGTCAGACTCAGCCACTGTCTAATGGAATCTAACCCGAAATCCTTGACGGATAAATCCTGTTCTAAATGCTAAGGCATATCAGAGTTTAGTCGGAAAATTAGTCACCACTTTGGTGTACTCAGAGTGTATCAGAGGAAAGAAATGAGTCAAGCATGTAAGTTCTTTCACTTTGTTGTCTTTTTGTAGCCCTGAGGTAGAATCCATAACCCACATTAAGGTTGTAATACCTGCTACAACCAAGACAAAGATTTTGCAGCTCCAGTCCCAACTGAGATTCTTGGGACCTATATCAGAGATGCTTAATAAATAAAATTGACTTTCCTTTTTGTTAATTTTTAGAGGATGATATATCAGTATAATAAAAGATGGAAAAATACATAGGCACAAAAACACAGGCACACACGCATACTAGCTTCATCTTAACATTCCTCGTTTATCCCCTCCTGAGCTGACAAAATAAGTAGGACAGTCCCATAGTGGTTACTATGACATCTATCCTTGTTTGTACCTTGGAGAGGCTGCCTTGGCAATTGATACACTTTTTCTTGGTATCCTCTCCTTACAGATTTTAAGGAAGGCCTCTAAGGCTCTGTAAACCCTTGATTTGCATTTGAGGAATGCTTGGAGTTTATATTCTACTTGGGGGAAATGAGCAACGAGGTGAGGGTGCACTACATTAGCTAAGGACGTTAAAGAAGGCTCTTGGTTATGATGATGCATTTCATTATAGATCCACTGCAAAGGAGGCAGCCATACAAAGGTCTGGAATAAGAACATTCTGGAGAAGAAAAACAGTTTTAACAACCTGAGCTAGGACGAAGTTTGATTCCTGATTGACATAAATGAGGTCGGTGGTGCAGCGACATAAGAGTAGTATGTGATGAAGGTACAGTGGGAGGGAAAAGCCAGATGGAGAAGGGATTTTATACGTGGTTAAGGGTGTAGACTATATTCTTATTGCCATGAGAAGACACTCATTTTAAACAGAAGATTGAGTGGGTAGATTCACTGATAAAAAATAATCTTGGTTACTTTGGAGAAAATAGCCACTAACAGGACAAAAGTAGAAGCAGAGAATTTTTTGGAAGCCTATTTCAGCAATCCATTGAACGATGACAGTGGCTTAGTTGAGGATTGCATCCATGGAAATGGAGATACATGCACAGGGTCATTATCTATTCTGGAGATAAATCAACTGCAAATCTCCTAGGTTTGGGGTGGATAGTGCAATTTACTGATACAGGGAAGATGGATGTTATAATAATCCAGATGATTATTTTTTCACCTTATGGCCACAGACACTTACTTATGTAACAGATTCTTACTGAACAACCTATTGTACAGAGAATCATTCTTTCTCTAGAATTCACTGGTTCTTCATTAAAATTACATATAAAAATGAGATATTTTGTAAGCACTCGTTATGTGCAAAGCATTGTGCTAAGCACTTCGTGTGGAGTGCATTTGGTAGTTATTGTCTTTTTTTCTGTCAAGAATCTCTTTCTGGTAATTCTCTGATCCTAGTCAAAAGTGAGCACATGACAGAGTGAGACCACCAAAGTCCTTCCCTGGGATTTTTCTGCTAGACCTTGAAAGGAAGATAAATTCTTTCACCTTTGGGGAACCATTCTGTGACACATACAAAGACTGAAGAAATAAAGTTAACATTAAAAAAAAATGAAGAAATTAGGAGTGCATCAATACAGTCTCGTTGGAAATGAGTTCAGAAATACCTGAAGACTCAGGAGGCTCCCCTGATCCTAGAGTTCTCTCTTTGATCTGTGAGCTTCCCCAGGTACAGTTCCCTCATCAAAGCTTACCCTCTCCACCTCTACTTATTCTTGCTTAAGAGAGTTCAAGTTGTATATCTACCCCAATCAACAGAGGCAGGAAAAAATTTTCATTTGACCCTACAGTAACTGGTTAAATTGGAATTATAATCCCATTTCACAGAACAAGAAGCAGAATTAAAAAGCCTGAGTCATGGACTAAGATCAGACTTCATGTAGTGAGCCAAGTTCTGAATCTTGGGTCCTTCTCTGCTTAGAGTCCAATTTACTAATACCTGCATGGTATTATTCCCTGTACTCTGGGTGGAAAATGGATATGTGTCTGTTTGTGTAGAAATCAGAGGAGGGAAGAAACAAAACTCAGTCAGACCTAGGTCATATCCTCAAGGACATTAAAATTAAAATGTCATAAACATAGCATGTAAATAATAATAAAACAAACATGAAATAATTGCTATAATAGAGGGACAATGAGAGTGAAGAGAAAGGATGATTAATTCCCATCAGGATATCAGGAGAAGGTCTTTGAACTAGACTTTGAAAGACAAATAGTCTGTTTATTATGCCTCCCCTGTCTATGCAAATCACCTCTTATGTAGCTGCTTTGATTCATCTCATAAACTCATTTATCATTTATGGTTCAAATACAGGTTTTTCTACCAATTATTATTATTTTTTCTAACATGGCCCATGCACTTGAATCTAAATGCTGTGTCTGAATACCCCAAACGGAAACTCTAGAAATTATCCAGTTCATTTGATCCCTGGAAACAAGTGAAAGGAAAACGTACTTTGATTCAAGACCAAATTAAACTGATAATCATCAAAGCTGTGCTTTATTTTATACAGGAAGTTGACATCTCAATTCCCCACAGAACTTTACAGATATTTCCCCCCAGCCAATTCCTTTTTTTTCCATTTTCCCCTACTAACTAGAGTTTTTCTTTGCCTTATTCTTGATTCTTATTCTCTTTTCCATCTCTCTTCTCAGTTCATGCTAACAGTCATGGCTTATTTGAAAAGTGCTTCAGGTAGGTAGTGCTGCTTATGCTCTTCTATAAAATTACTTAGTGCTAAGAAGGAAGTGAAGAGCTCCTGAATGAAACTTATTTGGAACTCTTTTTCAATTCCACATCTGACAGTTTCTGTCTTTCCAAACATTAGCATTACAGTCTTTTTGTTGTTGCTGTTGTTTTGTTTGTTAGTGATTGACAATAAATCCCCCTTGAACATAACTATACATTTTACACTGCCTGTGACTTCCATGGATGATATTATTTTTTATACGAAAGTTTCAGATTATCCTGAAGGGAAGTAAGGCAGATCAGGATATGAATTGCTTCTGGGACTTTCTGAAAGATCACAATTTGTAGAAAAACAGTGCAAACATTCCATTACCTGGCTGACCTTTTGTCTATATTTTGACTTTTTACACCCTCCTTTTTCTCAGCCTCTCAAAGGCCTTGAATTCCCTCTATCCTTTTATTCTTATTTCATGTAATATTAGTCCTCATCTTCTTGACATTAAGCCCAACTTAAAGACACTTTGAAGACAGGCTCCTAATAAATGTACAGAATAAGAAAAGGGCATTGAATGACATCAGGCATATCCCTCAGCGTCTTAAATATCACACTTTCACTTTGCTATCAATTTAATACAAAACTCACGCACAACTAGACTGTTCTGAGCTTCATTAATAATGTTTGGTGGTTGTCAGGTGGCATGAAAAAAGTTAATATACCTTACATAGTCTCCCAGCTTTCAACTAGACAAAAGTAACACGTTTTCCCTTCTTTGCTGACTTTTTTTGGTAGCACTATATCATTGCAATGAAATAGAAAAAAGTGGGAACTGGATTACTCTGGATTCTTTTTTATACACAGTTACAACCTAACACTTGCAGCATGTATTTTTAAATCCTTTAGAAATGATTCCTAACCTTATTATCAGATATTTCAGGAGTCTCATTGCAACTGACCAACAAGCCTCATGAATTTAGCTTTCCTTTGCCATGATGGCATCAACATGAATAACACTTTTTTGTCAGTAGATGGAAAACAAATATCCTCTAAGAAAATTCACCTATAAATCTTTTCTAAAAGATTTACTTAGTAATCAAACACAAAGGGAATATTTTTAAAACTACACTGGTTCCAGCCTTGAATGCTCACTCCTCGTGGCTTACTTCTATCTTGTGTTTAACACTTCCTAGTATCAGATCCTCCAAAAAGGATTTCCTGACCATTCTGCCTCACTCAGTCAAATTTCTTGCTTCCCAGTATCAGCTGGACCCTGTCAATACCTTAAAATAGCAGCTATCACAGAATGACATTCTCTATTTAAACACCTCTCTCCCAAAGAGAATATAACTATTAGAGGGCAGGAACTGGGTTTTACGTATTCACTTCACTTCAAAGAAAGTTGCTGATCTGAACTCACTCATTCATTTCTCACATGAAGTTTGTATTATAAATCCTACTTTAAAGAGAAGAAAATTAAAACTTTGAGCCTCAACCCAGTCAGGGTCTATACAGCTGGTAACAGCAGGGAGAAAACATGAACCCAGGACCGCCTGACTCCAAAGTCTACACTTTATTTACTACAAGGCATTACAACTTATCAGAGGATTAATACTACTTTGGTCTGCCTCTGATTTGAAGTAATGAGTTGTTAAAAATGAGACTAGATATCTGATAAAAGATTTGTATCTAGAATTTATAGAACTCTAACAATTCTATAATTAAAAGACCGAAAAATCCAGTTAAAAATGAGCAAAGGATTTGAATAAACATTTCACCAAAGATAACACATAAGCAGCTCTTAAGCATATGAAACACTATTCGTTATTAGAAAATGCAAATTAAAACAAACGAGATACTATTTTACGTCCACTAGGATGGTTAAAATAGAAAAGAAAATAACTGTTGGTGGGAATGTGAAAAACTGGAACCACATCCACTTGTGAGAATGTAACATGGTATGACCACTTTGGAAAACAGTTCGGTAATTTCTTAGAATTTAAGCATAAACTTACCAGATGATAAGTAATTCCACTCCTAGGAATCTACAAAAGATAAATGAAAATATACGTTGTTAATATAAGGACTTCATAGTGAATGTTCACAGCAGCAGCATCATTCATAAAAGCCCCAAACTGAAAACAACCCATGTGTCCATCACTGGTGAATAAACAAAACATCGTCGTACACCCATATGATGAAACACTGTTTAGCAATCAAAAGGAACAAAAACTGATCCTGTGTCTACATGAGTGGACCTTAAAAACAGCATCCTAAGTGAAATAAGCCCGATGTAAACATGATATGTATGATTCCATTTATAGGAAATGTCCATAAAAGGCAAATTTATAGATGGAAAGGAGATAAACAGTTGCTGAGGCTGTGGGTGAGAGTAGGGATTGAAAGCAGACAGGTACAGGGAATTTTTCAGAGTAATGAAAATGCTTGAAAACTGGATTTGTCCCAATGGTTGTGCAACTTCATATATAATTGTGGGAATATATTATTGAATCATATGCTTAAAATGGTGAATGTTATGGTATATAAATTATGCTTCAATAAAGCTTTAATAAAGTGTGGTCTCTTGGATAATTTACTTTTTATGAACCATTTTCAACATAAATCTGTCTTCTTTTAGCATTAAATTCACAGAAGTTCTTCCCAGCAAAACCTATTCTTAGAACTCACTTATCTTCCAAAACTATAACTACTGCTATAACTAGGGTTAAGCAAACTCTTTCTGTAAAGGGACAGATAATAAATATTCTATGCTTTATGGATAAGACTGTCTCTAATGAAACTATTCAACTCTGCTACTGCAGAGCAAAAGCAGCCACAGATCATACGTAAATGAATGGGTGTCACTGAGCTCCAATAAAACTTTATTTAAGAGAACAAACAGTGGGCAAGATATGTTCTGTGAGCCATATTCAGTTAATAGCTGCTATAGACTAGTAACCTTTGATCTTCTAGTAGAAACTGAAGTTGCAGTAAATTATATTCTAGAATTTGCAACATGAGGACACAAAGCCCTCAAAACATTATAATTGTGCTTTGCCTATTACTTCTGACTTGATCTTTGTTAAAAAAAAAAAAATTACCGGATTTCATTTCTAGAATAACAATAGCTATTAATGATTGAATGCTTTCCAGTGGCCAGGCACTGTTCTAAGAAATTTACATTCATTGTTTCTTTTAATTCTATCAAAAACCCAAAGTGGAAGCCCCAGAGAAGGTGAGCTATTTTGCCCAAGATAAAGAGAGAATGAATTAGACTCAGGAGACATGCACAAGAGGTCTAATTCCAGAGACATTTTTCTAAACCCCTATGCTCTCCTGCCTCCAGACATAAATTAGCACCTAACTATTTTGGAAGAACAAACTGTGGTTTCTACTTTGTTGGATAGGGATGAGTTCCTTCATTGAAGAAGGTGAAAAACATAGGGAGCTCACTATGATATCTGGGAATTCAGACTATGTCCTATTTCTACTTGGAACTAGTAACAATACAAATAAGATTTCAGATAAGTGGGCTTTGTCCCTAATTAAAGCACTTTTCATTTCTCTGATAAAGGAGAACCTAAGTTCAGTTTTTTTTTGTTTTTCTTTTGGCTGTACGCGGGCCTCTCACTGTTGCGGCCTCTCCCGTTGCGGTGCACAGGCTCCGGACGCGCAGGCTCAGCGGCCACGGCTCACGGGCCCAGCCGCTCCGCCGCATGTGGGATCTTCCCGGACCGGGGCATGAACCCGTGTCCCCTGCATCGGCAGGTGGACTCTCAACCACTGCGCCACCAGAGAAGCCCAAGTTCAGTTTTTAGAGACCTTGGATAGTGATTTCAATCATTAGTTAGAACTGAACTCTCTCTTCAACAGACTTCTTTGGATCAATATTTCTTAGGATTGTTGATGTCATATTGTACCTTAATGCCAGCCACCCCCGCTCCCCCATCTATAGATATATGTTATTTACAATATATTCCAAAACAGTGATTTGTTTTGCTAATTCCAGAATGAATGAAATTCAAGACCACCACCAAAATGTCGATTTACTCATTTTGTTTACCAAATGTCATCGGGGAAGCTACTTTGCAAGTCACAGGGGAAATGAAGCATTTCTAATTCAACAAGTTAATCCTGTGATTTGAGGGACTTGAGGGGAGAAGAAGGAACTGCTTAATGCACTGCATTAGTAAGACAAGCATCCATGAAAATAAAAGGCTATTAAATTGTTCAAATGCAATGCTAAAATAAAAAGCAGCAAGTTTGTGGATTGGGGTAGAGTGATTTCAAAGACAGAGCTGTAATGTTTACAGAGTATTACTATAGTGCTAGACAGGGAATCAAGGTAGAAGCTCATAGGCTATTATTATAATCCTTACTTTTTGGAGGTGCTAAAGCTTTTTGTCCAACTGTGATTAGTTTAGGAACTGGAGTAGCCCTACCATACAGGGGAAGTTGACTGGTGAATAATAAATTGTGATAATGACATAATCCTGGAAATTTACAGAGCACTCAGTATATGTCAACTAGATTTCAGCTGGAGGTGTTAAAGGGAAGGTAATAAAACAGGGGGAAATATCTTCAGCCCTGTCTATGCTTCCATCACTTGACTCAAATGCTTGCTTTATATTTAAATCAAAACAGGGAGTATGGTAAAATGGAAAGTGTTTTGCAATTAGAGCCAGGAGATTTGAGTTCTAATTTTCTCATCTTAAATATGCCAATTATCATCTCTAATGATAATTAGCAATAAAAGCTTGTTTTTTAACGGCAGATTTAGACTGGGTGATCTCCAAGATTCCTCACAGATGTATCACCCAGGATTTCACTGTGCAATACCATTTTTAACAAAACATGATTTTACAGACTGTGTGGTTTTCTACATAAACACTTGAGACACTGCATGTAAGAAGAAAAAGCTCCTTCCACTTTTCTTGATCATATTGTTTCTCCGTACACTCAGGATACATAAGAACATCCAACTCTTTATTGCCCATAATTAGATTATCCTTTAAAAATATTTAATCTCAGACTTGCCTTTTCCCTAAACTCACTAGAATTGATTGATAAGTACTGGGGTAGAAAATCTCATGTTTAAATATAGCTTTGGACAACGAATTCATCCTGTCAAATAACAGCACAATGACTTTGGAAAAGAGTTTTTGAATGATCTGTGTAATTACTTATGAGTATTTATAACCATAGGTTGACTTGATATGATTCTTATATAGACATTTTGTATTATGCTTAAAATAGATTTTTAAAATAGGTTAATACAGAACAAAAACATCCTTAATGTATTGTCTTATTGTCCCATACAACAAAATATTCTTGTATCTAGAATCATAAACAGTACAAAAATAACACTTCTTATTAAGATCTACCTTGAATTATAAAATAAAGACCTTGCTTATATCCCAAGAGACCCTATGCTAATTGTGTTGAATGATTAATTTTGCAAAATTCAAGCACCACAAAGTTCTCTGCTGGCTGAGGAACTGTCAAAGCCACTATGAAAATATTCCCTTCAACCACCTTGTACGATATCATTATAATTAAACATTGGCAAAAAAAGAACATGTAGATTAAAGAGTATACGGGGTGATCTAGGGATGTGACATTTACCATAGCTTTTCTTATCCATTCTCAAATTCCACTTTACTGTTGTTTGCCTCAGTCAAAAATGTTACCACACTGACATTCCACTTACATATTTTTATCAAGAAAATTCTGCACGTTATTAATAAAATGTCAACTGCATCCATGCCATCGTGACATGAAAAACTTCAGATTTAATGGCATTAGCGTCTTGTTATTGACATGAATTTCTTTGGTGTCTACATATCTTCTCTTTTTCATTTTAGAGTATTGGGCCCAGGATACAGAAGATGCCTGGCACAAAAGCAAGGGGGAAAGTCAAAAAAAAAAAAAAACAAAAAACAAACCCAGAAACAAATGTGACAGATTTTCAAGAGTTGCCTCCACATAGCTTCCCTCCCCATTTTCTTCCCTTTTTGTTAACCTTCTACTTGAGAACATCAAATAAAAACATTTGCAAATAGCATTTCAGTTAACACTTTAAAACATCTATTTCTTTCATAGGCCCTTCAGTTGACTATAGTTTCTATGTCTGTTTGGTTCTTTTTTTCTTATTATATGCCACCAGAAGTCAAGAAGTTTCTAGAACCTTGACACATAATTGAATCTCAGTACCTAAGTCCCGAACATTGTCTTTTAGTTGTCTTTCTGTATCACAAAATGTGAGTTATAGTTCTTCTAATGACACAATACAAAAGTTTTTTTAAAAAGGAATAATTGAGAGTCTCCGTAAGACATAATTAGCATATTATAAGGCATTAATTTGGTTCAGTACTGTGTGGAAAAGGTCAAGCCTTCACTTGAACAGGGAAGAGTTCAGGAGACCTAAGGCATAGAGACAAAATCAAAGTGCTTCCATAGTTTTCATTTGTAAAAAATGTAATCACTATGCATCAGTGTACATTTCTTTAAAGCAACTATTGTGCAGTTAGAAACTTACTTAGCAACTAGGGAGTTCTAAATATTTTATCATCTAAGTGGGCTTATAAAACTTGTCAGGAGATGCAGATCAAAAGTGGCACCTTTAATTCTGCTACATACCAGGCTTGACACTGTTTAGAAGTAGGAAATTTGGGAGTTCCTTCTCAAATGCTCTTAGGAGCTATTTTCTTAACTGTGACCACATTAATGAGGGGAATGTGCAGCCAAATTATTGCCTTTTTTCATGAGATTTAAATTTTAATTTATTGTATATACCAAAGAAAATATTTTTATATTACTCTGAAAAACCAGCAGATATAGGAATTACCAGAAAAATTGTTTTCTGATATAAACCAGATACTAGAAGAAACTACAACTTCATTTAAACGAGGGATGAACCAGCTGTAAGAACACGCTGATTGGTGGGTGCCAATTGCATTATCACCTTTGACATCTGGAAAAGGGCCAAACTAACCAGAATGATGCTCTAGATTTTAGGTCAACCACGTATTTCTCTCCTCTGGGAACAACTATCTATTCGTATTATTTTCAGAATTATTGACTTAAAATCCATGTTTTTGGATTTTAGAAGGATTTCTAGAAGGTAGGTCAGATAAAACCTGTTCATTCTTTCTAGCCCTGTTCCATAAACTTCGAACCAGGCAAAAAACTCTTGAGATTTTATGCATAGATATTTTATTTCTGTTTTTCTATTAAAAATATTTTGGTTTTAAATTTATTGTAGGCAATACATCTACAAACCTAAACGTAAAAATACCAACTGTAGTTACTATGGTGATAATGTAAATCAGTGCCTCTTCAGACCTCTATAGCAATTTATGTTCAAGATGAAAAAGGAAACTCTTCAAGTTTCTTTGACCTACCGAACTGCATGCTTTGCAAATACCAGTTGGAGATGTATAGACAGAAGTCAACAAACAGTTGTGATTAGAGGAGTTGAAATTCTTAGACGTCTGTTATCATTTAAAGAACTCTAAGCTTAGTTGTTTCCTTGACCTCTCATAACATTCAGAAACTTCCAGATTCTGCATTAATGATGTACTCTTCCACACAGTTATCCTGTTTTTATTTACATGTGGCAACCAAATACAGTGATATTTTGCCACTTGTGAATAAGACCACGACAGAAGAAAAAATGTTTTGAAAAACATACCTTCAATATTTCGAATAAAACTGTGAATGCTACGGAAGAGAGTGAATCTTCACTTTTTGGCTCAGCCTCTGCCTTGTCATCTGAGAATATAGGTTAGTTTTGAACTTTTTATCAGGTCAATTATCTGTTTCATTAATTTCCCCCCCTGAGGTTTTATCTTGTTCTTTCACTTGGAACATATTCCTGTTTCTTCACGTTCCTCTACTCTCGGTGCTGGTTTCCGTGCGTTAGATGAAGCAGCCACCTTCCTGGTCTGGAAGGAGAGGCCTCGTGTAGATGGACTTTATCCTGCAGCCCTGCCCGGGCTCTTGGTTGTCTCTCAGGCTTTGTGACCGTCCAGCAGCGTCTGGAAGGAGAGGGCTCGTGTAGATGGACTTTATCCTGCAGCCCTGCCCGGGCTCTTGGTTGTCTCTCAGGCTTTGTGACCGTCCAGCAGCCTATTTTTTTTTTCGCGGCTCCCACTGGGTGAGGCTCCGCCCTGCCCTGTCAGCGTCCTGAAGGGAGGGGAGGTCTCAGCCCGCACTGACTCGGCTGACTGGAAGCCCAGCCTCAGACGGCAGCTCTTAAAGAAGCGCACATACGCAGTCCTGTGGGGCCGCGCGCAAAAGCCGCCAGAGCCAGGCCGTCTACAGGTGCCCCCTGTGCGGCAGCGGCAAATGCCAGGGTTCCAGAGGAGCGTGGAAGCTCCCCTGTGGGGGACACGGGCGAACTATGGGGGCAGAGGGGCCGCCAAGATGGCGGCACAGCGTCCTGAAGGGCGTCGGCAGCCTCTGCTCGCATCAGACCTGAGCTCCCCTCAGGCGGGAGCTCGTCACAGGCAAATAGGCCTTCCTCAGAAAGATGGGAGCACATTTTAGTCAGCTGTGTGCGCCGAGCCCTGGCGGGGACGGCCTGTGGACAACTGCGCCTTCCGTGGTTGGTTATGTCACAGCTGCACGGGACTCAGGAAAGCAACCCCCCCGACCCCACCCCCATCTCTGGAGCCTGAGATTCAAGGGGCGTGTCCTCGGCAGCACTAAAAAAGCTGGGCCTGCAGACGTGTGAAGAAAAGCTGCCTTCCAGGAGATTCTGGCACACTTTGCGCGGCATAGAAGAGCACAAGGAGGCACCCTCTGAGTAAGGAAGAAAAGGAAAAGGAAAGGAAAGGAAAAAAAAAAAAAAAATATGGTGCCCGCGGGCTTCAGCACCACAGAGGAAGAGCAGGAAGATGGCGCCCACCAGCCTGGTCCGCAGAGTATCCCAGCAGGTTCCTGCCCTTCAAACCCACACTTAAAATTAGCAAATGAATCTGTTTCACATCGAGTCTGGGCACCTTTTAAAGGGCTGATTCTGCGCCGGGCGCTGGAGCAGCGGGTGAGTCTGTGCGAGAAGTTTCGCACTTCCTCTCAGCCCCTCGGGTCTTGTCCGTGTGTATTCCGTCAGTCTTCAAAGCCAGGGGTTTGGGGGCCTTGTCTCCCAAGTGCAGGTCTTAATAGTTGAGATGCCCGGTGTTGGACACCCCAACTTTTCCTCCGCAAAAAAAAAAGCTTCAGGTATGGAGCTCCCTCCTGATTTCGGGTCTTCCGTGTGTATTCCGTCAGTCTTCAAAGCCAGAGGTTTGGGGGCCTTGTCTCCCAAGTGCAGGTCTTAATAGTTGAGATGCCCGGTGTTGGACACCCCAACTTTTCCTCCGCAAAAAAAAAAGCTTCAGGTATGGAGCTCCCTCCTGATTTTGGGTCGCAGCTTAGATGTGGCTTCCCTCTCGGCCCATTGTGAAGGGGTCACTCCACCAGTTTTAGGCTCTTTTCAGAAGACATTATTCCATAGGTAGCTACAGATTCCGGGTGTCTAGGGGAGGAGGTGAGTTTGAGTGTTTTTTTTTTTTTGCTTTGCCGTGTCTTAGTTGCAGCATGTGGGATCTTCCTTGCCGCATGAGGGATCTAGTTCCCTGACCAGGGATTGAACCCGGGCCCTCTGCATTGGGAGCGTGGGATCTCACCCACTGGACCACCAGGGAAGTCCCAGTTTGAGTTTTTCCTGAGTCATTATTTGGACCTGGGACTGAGCATATAGATTAAATGTAGAATTAGAAGTACGGCTGTCGTTTCCATCAGAGTACTGGTTTGTTGGTTTAAAACCTCAGGAGCTTCTCTTGTGAAATCTGAAACTGGCCCCGATACACGGAAGGCAAGGAGAGACCAAAGAAAGTGGCAGAACATTCCAGATTGGTAGGGGACAGTTTTAATAAGCAAGGGACTTACACACAGGGTTTGTCTTGGGTGGTAGCAAGATGAGTAGATCTCTCACCCACCTGCCAGAATCTTGGAAGTTTATACAGAGGCCTTAACTGGGTTCATTCGTGTACCATCCAGCTCAGTCTCAAGAACACATCACTATCTCCAGGCTGAGTTCTTGGGGCAGCTTCTAATGCAGGGAAGGCAAGTAGGATGCACATTCCGAGGGGATTGGTGAGGAGCCTCCAGTTGTGTGGGCCCAGCTCACGTGTCAACAGAGTCACATTCTCTCCATGAGCTCCTCCAATATGGTTACACAAAATTACAAATCGTTTCTTGTGTATTTGTTTTCTCTCTCAGGCTGTAAGGAACTCTGCAAATGGAGAGGGGACTTTATTCATATTTTTATAGTTCAATACCTTTAACCTCAGATCTTGCTTTTCAAATACTTTTGTATAGTTTCTATATTAGAACCTAGGTTAGCAGTTGTAAGTACTCATTAACACTTACTGAATGAAATTAGAATTCTGGCCAACAATTATTGAGTACTAACTTATGCTCCTCAATGAATGAAACATTATGGGATTTAAATAACTTAGTCTAGACATTAAAGTGTACATTAGCATTCCAGTACCCCTCTAACATGAGAACTATACTATAAGAATTCCCATTTTTATCAAGAGGAACAGAGGAAGAAGAAAATGTGACATGAGTGACTCAAGGCATAGGAGAATTTCCGGATAGAAAAAATTTAGAATTATAAGTTATTGAGATAAGAACCTTCATTAATAGGGATATTCATTCAGTCATTAAAAGTAATTCTGTGTCAGCCTAGAAGCAAGACCATTGTCTCTCACTGTCCTCTTTATCCTTTGGTTCTATTATTACCATCCAGTACTTTCAACTTAAAGTTTTCACTCCGACAGGTTAGTAATGAGAAGCACCATTGTTTCTCATGACTTGCGGCATGGATTGCCTCATAAAGTTTTCAACCCGACAGGTTAATAATGAGAAGCACTGTTGTTTCCCATGACTTGCGGCATGGATTGCCTCATTGGAATCTAATCATTTGCAATTATGCAAAAAAATTGAAAAGCAAGATCTACACTCAAATGTACTGTACAAATTCCATTTAATATGTAATTGCTTATATTGGCAGTCTCTGTATTGACTTTCCCCAAGCAGGGCTCAAATTAAATGAATCTGTCTTTCTTATAAAATGACCATTCAACTCATTTAAAATAGTTTTATAGACAACATGCATTTGTATGATATTCATAACAAATATCTTATTACAGTACAGCCGTGGGTTTTTATCCAATAGCAATTATTCCTCTATCTGGCACTGCTTTGCAAAATGTCAACATACTGTAAAAACTGTATCCATCATGCAAGTGGAATGGGAGAATAAATTAGTCAAAAGTCTTAGCTGAGATTCAGTTCACGTTGCCCCAGGTGGTATTCCTGATAAATTTTCCTAAATCTCTCATATGAGATTTCTAACAAGATAAAGGACAGCACTTTGCTCATCATGTTCTGCAAAAGCGCTTTATCCAGAAAAACAGTCCTCTTTGCTGAAATACAGAACAACAACAAAAAAACTAAAATGAATTGGGAAAATGCTCATGTAATCTTATTTAGAGAACAATTAAGATGTTTGGTGTTTGCAGATTTTGGTTTAGTAAGACTTCTACTTAAAACTTGATAAAAATAGTTTAATCTTAGGTTTATGACAGTATATAATCTCAAAAAAGCCACAAATTCAATTTTCAAACTACTTATATAAC
The DNA here is from genome assembly GCF_002837175.3 of Physeter macrocephalus. Classification (NCBI taxonomy): domain Eukaryota; kingdom Metazoa; phylum Chordata; class Mammalia; order Artiodactyla; family Physeteridae; genus Physeter; species Physeter macrocephalus. The sequence continues at coordinate 18,488,409 of NC_041231.1, forward strand.
CATTTCTGCACATTAATCATAAATATTGAGATTTTCATTTGGAAGTACAAATTAAGTTAATAAAACAAAGTTTTTTATTGAGATATAATTGGCATATAACTTTAGTTTCAGGTGTAAAACATAATGATTCAATATTTGTATATATTATGGAATGATCACAACAGTGAGTCTAGTTAACATCAGTCATCATATATAGTTACAGTTTTTTTTCCTTGTGATGAAAACTTTTAAGATCTTTTAAGTTTAGCAACTTTCAAATATACAGTACAGTATTATTAACTATAGTTGCCATTCTGTACATTACATCCCCATGACATTTATTTTATAACTAGAAGTTTGTACAAAAAGATTTAATGCCCTTTACCTACTGCCCTAAAATGAATAAAAATTTCAAACCCTCTTCCATTCAGTGTAGGTCTTCCTTTAACCATATTGACCCTACTTGCTTCTATACCTTGAAATAGTATTATTTTCCATTTCTGTGGAGTGCCTTTTCTTGAACAAATCATTATAAGCATTGCACAATGCTTTTGTTGCTTATAGTCATTATAATAAAAGTTGCCCTTCAATTAGCTTTTAAAAATCAGATTATATTAGGTTTGGTAAATTATTTTTTGCTCGTTCATAAGTTCAACAGATATTTAATAATCTCCTGATTAGACAACTATTAAGCCATGGTTCTCAATTGGGGGTGATTTTTCCTTCTGGAGGACATTTAACCGTGTCTGAAGACAGTTTTGGATGATTGTCACAACTGGGGTGCAGTTGCTACTGGCATCTAGTGGGTGCCCAACATCCTAAAATGCACAGGACAGACCCCACAGCAAAGAGTAGTAGTGTAGAGGTTGGTAAAAACCATTGTAAAGAAATGATCAATAAATCACTCATAACAAGGCCTGAGGTCAAGCTCTAGCCCTGAGCAGCCAGAGCCATTTCAGACAATTAGCATAATTATCTCATTATAGTATAAAGGAAACTTCTATCTCCTGTTTTATGGACTGAGAATGGTAGCATACACCTCACTGGTCTATAGTGAGTATTAAATACAACAAAATATATCAAGATATTTTTGTAAACTCTAAAGTAGCTTACAAAAAGGAAAAATAATTGATAATAAGAGAACTTTCTCATGGATTTAGCTTCAATAAAACATCCAGCCCCAAAGCATTATTTAATATAATTTATAATTTAATATTATCCTATATTCTCATTTGCTAAAATTTTAAGCTTAGATATATATAACATATTCTTCCTTTACTCTAGATAATGTCCAGTGTTTTACTCTCCCCACATACTCTAAACCTTGTTAACTGTATGTATTATTTTTCTATTGCTGCATAAAAATTACCCCAATACTTAGCAACTTAAAACATTACGCTGTTTTAATCTTATTTTTTGAGGGCCAGTAACTTTATTTATTTGCACATTTATTTTTATTGAAGTATAGTTGATGTTCAATATTACATAAGTTATAGGTATGTAATACAGTGATTCACAGTTTTTAAAGGTTATACTATATTTATGGTTATCATAGATTATTGGGTATATTCCCTGTGTTCTACAATATATCCTTGTAGCTTATTTTATACATAAGAGTTTACACTGTTTAATCCCCTACCCCTATCTTGCCTCTTCCCTCTTCCCTCTCCCCAGTCGTAACCCTGGTTTGTTCTCTGTATCTGTGAGTCTGTTTCTTTTTTGTTATATTCCCTAGTTTGTTGTATGTTTTTAGAGTCCACATATGAGTGATATCATACAATATTTGTCTTTCTCTGACTTATTTCACTTAGCATAATATGCTCCAAGTCTATCTGTGTTGTTGTAAATGGTAAAATTTCCTTCTTTTTTTTAATGGATGACTAGTGTCCCATAGCATGTACATACCACATCTTATTTATCCATTCATTTGCTGATGGACACTTAGTTTGCTTCCATATGTTCACAATTATAAATAAGGCTGCTATGTACATTGGGTTGCGTGTATCCTTTCGAATTAGTGGGGTTTTTTTTCTTTTAGATATATACCCAGAAGTGGAATTGTTGGACCACATGGTAGTTCTGTTTTTAGTTTTTTGAGAACCTCCATACTGTTTTCCACAGTGGTTGTACCAAATTACATTCCTACCAACAGTGTATAAGGGTTTCCTTTTCTCCGTGTCCTTGCCAACATTTGTTATTTGCGTTCTTTTTGATGATAGCCATTCTGACAGGCGTGAGGTGATATCTCATTGAGGTTTTGATTTGCATTTCCCTGATGATTAGCAGTGTTGAGCAACTTTTCATGTTCTCTTGCCCATCTGCATGTCCTCTTTGGAAAAATGTCTATTCAGGTCTTCTTTGTGGGCCAATAAAGTGACAGCAACTCTGGTTCAAGATCTCTCACGAGGTTGCAGTCAAGATATCAGTTGGGTCTTTAGTTATTTGAAGGCTTGGCTGGAATTGGAGGGTACACCTCCTGCAAGGCTCACCAACGTATCTGTCATAAGAAGGTCTTAGTTCCACCTGACTGTGATAGGAGACCTCAGTTCTTCACCGTATAGACTTCTCCATAGGGCTGCTGGAGGATCCTCATAACATGGCAGCCAACCTCTCCTACAGGGAGGAATTCAAAAGAGATGCAGTCCATTCTACGGTCTAGTTCTGGAAGTTTCATGCCATCAGTTCTGCCATATTTTATTTATTAAGAGCAAGTCATTAAGTAGAACTCCACTTAAGGCTGGGTCATGAATTAAGCTCTACCTTTAATGGAAGAAGGGTCAAAGAATTTGGAAACATAATATAAAACTACCATGTTCTCCTTCTCTTTGCTTTTAAGATTCAACTAAAGTCCCACGGTCCACTGTCTCTAGGAAGGTTTCATGACCACTTATGCCTATGATAATTTATTTAATTTCCTATACCCTATGATAATTTATTTAATTTCCTATACCCTCTCCATATACTTACCATATAGAATTTGTCAACTGTGGTATAACCAAATTACTTAGCCTGCAATTCCAGATAATGCATCTCTGTTTGTCTGGAATGAGACTCAGGAATTTATATTATTTAAAAATATCATTTGTTGTATTTTTATATACAGCCATATTTGAGAACCACTGGTAATAAATTATATGTGAGCAATTGCAAATTTACATAAGTCATGTCCAAAGTTCTTTTCTTAAGGAAATTATTGGAATTTGGGCCATATGTTTCTCCAGATAAATCATTTAAAAAACAGGAATTACGTGTGGCCGGGATAACATTCTCACATGATAATTTCACATTATTGGAATTAAGGAAAATAATAGGATTCTGATAATATTAATTTTACCATTAGCACCTCACTCATTTCTCCCATTTGCTGAGTGCCTGTAAGAAAGGGAATTTTTATCCCTTAATTCTCCAACTTAAAATGATATTTTTAGGGTTGCAGTTACACAAAGTTTTTTTTCTTCCTGTTTGTAGATGCAATGGCAAACATCGAATTGTTGCAGTTAAAACACACAATGTTTAATCAGTCTTAAAAAAAATAAATCAAAACACGCAAGGAAAGTTATTTTATCCTCCAGGGTAATGACCATGTCAATTGCAACTACTGCAGCTGCTGCTTCCCTGAATTCCCCTTAGATGTTCTTTTTTCTTTTCAATTTGTTGTACCCTAACCAGTCACAGCATGGTCTTGTAGTATTTTGGAATAATCCATATCATTTTAATTATTACATGAAGAAATAGGTATGGGATCAAGTTTAATCTTGTCAGAAATTTAGACTTAGGGTTGATTTAAAATTTAAAATTTCTTAGTAGACTAGGTAAGAAACGTGTTTATTTGTTGGATAGTTGAATATATGTGTCTGTGTATATGAAACATAGTAACCAGCAAATTGATTTCTAGTTTTATGACCAGTTTTACCCAAATTGTATATTTTTATTTGTTTTAAACACACTTAAAGGGGGCAAGCCAATTAATTCTTCCTAATGTGTGATGTTGACTGCATGTGTAGTAATGGGTTAATTTCCAAGATATTATGGGCTCTTGAAAATAGTTCTTAAATTAAAATACCACTTTTTAAAATAAAGATTTTTGTAAGTATAAATTCAAAAATACAAAACCACATTCCTCCAAGTTTATTCATTGTAGCATTATTTTTGATAATAGAATACTGGAAAAATCTAAATGCCCTTCCACTGGAGAGTGGTTGAGTAAACTATGGTATATAAACATAGTAGAGCACTGTGCAGTCATAAAAAAATGAGTGAGCATGACCTCTATGATCTCATAAGGAGTGATTTCCAGTAGGTAATATCAAATAGCAAAACAAGAGTAAGGTGAAAAAAAGTATGTAGAGTAATCCACCATCTGTGGAAAAAAATAAAGGAGAATAAGAAGGCTTTATATATTTGTGTGTGTGTGTGTGTGTGTGTGTGTGTGTGTACCTACACACACATATATATACCTACATCCATACATATATACATATATGTATATGTTATGTATGTAAAATCAGATTAATTGGGTGTGTGTGTAGCTATACATACATATTGCTTATTTTATAAAGAAACACAGAAATGATAACACAAAAACAAATTAAAATAGACACCTGTAGCTGGTTCAGTGAGGACAATGTAGAAGGGATAGGGATGGATATGAGGCCTTCAGGAGTTTATCTTTTTATAATGTGATGACTTTAGAACATAGTCAAAAATAAAATAAAATCAAGACATGCAAAAAAGTAACTTCCTAAAATAGAATACAGACAAAAGCAAGTTAATATATATGTATAATGTAAACACACAGGAAAAAAGTATTTCAAGTTATATTTGATCAGAGTACAGCTTTAGGTTCTTTGAAAAGAAATTCTGAACTTTAGGAGGTTTGTTGTCATTAGAGGGCATGAATTTATTAAATTTGAAAGTATTTTATATGAAGTAAGTGATAGAGCAAATGAATAAATACACAGTTGTGCATTGGAACCAGTACTTTCAATATTAGGGAATGGGAGGAAAAACTCTGTGCTGTTGGAATTGAATTGGCAGTGATAACATAAATTTGTTAGGTATATATTAGAAAATATAAGCATTTCTTGCTCTAGACGAAATGAAAGTGCAGTAACAATAAGGATGTGTAGTTTCCAGAACTTGACTTACAATGTCATTACCTGTGGCAGGGGTAGGAAGAGGGAAGGGGAGGTTAAACCAAATTTTTTAAAGAAAATGTTGGTTTTGGGTCTTGGACACAGAAATTACAAGCTGAATCTGAATCAAGGACCATTAGGGACATGTTCTGAGGACCTAAGATCTCTTTAAAAGCCACTGTTAAAAAAATGAATAGGAAAGCCACAGATGGAGGGAAAAAATTTCCTGATGTTTTCTGACAAAGGACTCCAGTCTAGTCAATCTCTCTGACAAGGGAATATACATATATCTGACAAAGAAACTCCTTCAAATCAACAATAAAAAGAGGAACAAACCAATTTTTTTTAAAAGTGAAAAAAATTTGAACAGTTCAAAAAGGGAGGTGTGTATATATGGCCAATAGGTTCCAAAAAAAAAAAAGGAGCTCAACATCATGAATAGGGACATGGAAAATAAATCCACAAAGAGTTACTACCTCATATCTATTAAAATAGCTAAAATAATTTTTAAAAACTTAACAATATTAGATTTGGGGACTTTTTGGTGAATTGGACTCTTGTACATTGCAGGAATAAACCATTGTTTGACAGTGCTATCCTATGACCCCAGAAATTTGACTCTGAGGTATTCACCAAGAGAAGTATTTTTGCCAGCAAAAGGACTTGTGTGTATAGGAATGTTCATGACAGCTTATTTACAGTAATTACAAATTAGAATAAATACATATGTCTAGCAACAGTATAATGTATTAAAAATTATGTTACATTGACATAATAGAATGCTACACAACAGTAAACAGGAGCAATACATTGATACATACAGCTGACATGGGTGGATCTCAGAAATGCTGTTGAATGAAAGCAACAGACACAAACAAGTACAGACTATGTGGTTCCATTTACATGACATCCAAGAACAGGTAAAATAATCTTTACTGGTGGAAGTCACCTCCTAGGAGAGATGGCTACAGAGAGCTGGGGAAGAAGGGGAGGATTGACTGAGAACAAAACTAGATGGCTTTCTGGAATGATAGAAGTATTCTGTATCTTGTTTGAGCTGGTATATACAACTGTCAAACCTCATCACACTGTACACTTACTATGTATGTAATTTACTGAGTATAATTTATATCTCAAAATTAAAATAACTATAATTAATATATTTTAGCTTATACATTTCCTCCTGGTGTACTATGCTTTTCTCTCACAATTGAGATCATATGGTATGAATCACTTACTATATGCTGATTGTTTGAATATAAGAGTGGTGCAAACTTTTAAATCTGAAAAAGATGTCAAATGGTCATGGGCTGGTAGCGCTTTACCTTAAGGAGAAGTTGCCACACAGCTGAAGAGAGAGATGAAGCATAGCTATAGGGTAGTTTCCTATACTGTTGCTCAAAGATTGTGTGTGTGTATGTGTGTGTGTGTGTGTGTGTGATGGGGGCGGATTTTACACAAAAGATAAAAGTGTGTGTGTTTTACTGACTCACTTGAAAGTTGCAAACATCCCGCCTCTACACCAGAAAATAATTCAGCATTTATCTTTCCCAAAAGAAGGACATTGTCGTACGTAACCAGAATATTATTATCACATCCAAGAAATTTAACATTCATAAAATATTATCTGCAATTTACGTGTAAGGCTAGATAATCAACAAAACAATAAATCAAGCCCTGATTTGTAGCAGTTGTTAATTTGATGATGTAAAAACTTCCATTATGGATGATTTTAAGCTATCATCATGATGTCACTGAACATAGAGCTGGGAAGGAATATGCAGTAACCCACCAATAGTTAGCATTTCCATCATACTGACGTAATAGATAGAAATAACCTCAAGAGCATAGGTTATAGCAAATTGTAATTAATTAGTAGTGTATGGGTTGATCTTTGCAACCCTGTAAATATTTTGTTTCTCAAAAACTTTACACTCATTGGTTTTAGTATTCAAAAGTGTTCTTGACCTGAATCAGTTATTACTATACCTATGTCAAGTTTGATTACTGTGAGCCCTTCAGGGTTGCTCCTTTGCTCTTCTTTTCTTTTCTTTTTTCTCGTCTCCTCTCTTCTCCGCTCTTGTCTTTTCTCTTCTCTTCTCTTTTCAGATAATCAAGAATCACATAGTTTTTTGCTGCTGTTTTTCATGCCTTTTTAATCTCTTCACCTGAGAACAGTTCTGTCTCAGTTTTCTTTCCTTTTTCCATTAGGTTGATGTTTTCAAAATCTAGGCTAGTTGTCTTGTAGTCTAACAGTCTGCATTTGTCTGATTGTTTTCTCGAGATTAGATTCAGCGTAAAGACATAGATCCTTTCACATAGGTATTGTTGATTACTTTCTGTTGTATCACTGCAGAGGTACCTACTGTTAGTTTGTTCTGTTGTTAGTGATGCTAAATTTGACCATTTGAATACATTGGGGTCTGCCGGATCAATGCATCGTAAAAGTATTATTTCTCTTATAAATGTAGGAGAATAGTTAGGAAGTATGAATTTTGAATGTTTATCTTTTTTTACTATAATACATTTAATCATAAGTTAATATAGTTTAATATTTAATAATGGTTGGGTTTGACCACTGGCTCATAAGTTTCCTGATAATTAACAACTGGCTCTCATGAGATGGTTTGAACTGTCTCTAGCACACTACTGTGCCTATCTCAATATAGTCCCAAATAGATAAACTATCAAATTATATGCTAAAATCTATATATATATATATGAGAGAGACAATCAATAATTATAGTTCAGTAGTTATAATAGTGAATCCCACTTGGAACCTGATATGATCAAATAAAAATATGCACAGATACAAAGTACAAATAACATGATTAATTGTGTCATCTAGTCTGTGTGTATCACTCTTGGTTGGTAGATATATAGACAGAAAGACACAGAGATCATTGTGTACAACAGAGAAAACTTACTCTGTTTCGAACACCCAAGGCCCATTCACAGAAAAGTCAGGCATTTACTAGACCACAAAGAAAGCCTTGGTGAATTCCAAAGACTCAAAATAAAACAAAACAACAACAAAAGCTGCTTCACTACTGATTATGGTTCTTTTACCACACTGCAGTAAAATTAGAGACAAATAACAAAATAATAGATAAAATTAGATACAAATTTTTAAAAATAATTACTGGGGTAAGAGAGAAAACACAAACTATTTCAGGCTGAATGACAGTGAAGACACAGAGTAGAGAAATGACAGATGCAATTAATTTAGTACTTGTCACTGACAAAAATAACTCTGAATACACTAAAGAAAAAAAACCTGAAATTTGATTTTCAGTTATGAAATGCATTAAACTTGTATTTTTTTAATCTTAAATTCCTTTTTTAATGTACCCTTTTTTTTTTTTTGCGGTACATGGGCCTCCCACTCTTGTGGCTTCTCCCGTTGCGGAGCACAGGCGCCGGATGCGCAGGCTCAGCGGCCATGGCTCACGGGCCCAGCCGCTCCATGGCATGTGGGATCCTCCTGGACTGGGGCACGAACCCATGTCCCCTGCATTGACAGGCGGACTCTCAACCACTGCGCCACCAGGGAAGCCCTAATGTACCCTTTTTATTTTTATTTTTTTACCTTTTTAACATCTTTATTGGAGTATAATTGCTTTACAATGGTGTATTAGTTTCTGCTGTATAACAAAGTGACTCAGCTATACATATACATGCATCCCAATATCTCCTCCCTCTTACATCTCCCTCCCACCCTCTCTATCCCACCCTTCTAGGTGGACACAAAGCACCACGCTAATCCCCCTGTGCTATGCAGCTGCTTCCCGCTAGCTATCTGTTTTACATTTGGTACTGTATATATATGTCATTGCTACTCTCTCACTTCATCCCAGCTTCCCCTACCCCACCCCATGCCCTCAAGTCCGTTCTCTACATCTATGTCTTTATTCTTGCCCTGCCACTAGGTTCATCAGTACAGCTTTTTAAAGTTCCATGTATATGTGTTAGCATACGGTATTTGTTTTTCACTTTCTGACTTGCTTCACTGCATATGACAGACTCTAGGTCTATCCACCTCACTACAAATAATTCAATATCATTTCTTTTTATGGCTGAGTAATATTCCATTGTATATATGTGCCATGTTTTCTTTATCCATTCATCTGTCGATGGACACTTATCTTGCTTCCATGTCCTGATTATTGTCAATAGAGCTGCAATGAACATTGTGGTACATGACTCTTTTCGAATTATGGTTTTCTCAGGGTATATGCCCAGTAGTGGGATTGCTGGGTCATATGGTAGTTCTATTTTTAGTTTTTTGAGGAACCATCATATTGTTCTCCACAGTGACTGTATGATTTTACATTCCCACCAGCAGTGCAGTAGGGTTCCCTTTTCTCCACACCCGCTCCAGCATTTATTGTTTGTGGATTTTTGATGATGGCCATTTTGACTGGTGTGAGGTGATACCTCACTGTAGTTTTGATTTGCATTTCTCTAATGATTAGCGATGTTGAGCATCCTTTCATGTGTTTGTTGGCAATCTGTATATCTTCTTTGGAGAAATGTCAGTTTAGGTCTTCTGCCCCTTTTTGGATTGGGTTTTTTGTATTTTTGATATTGAGCTGCATGAGCTGCATGTATATTTTGGAGATTAATCCTTTGTCAGTTGCTTCATTTGCAAATATTTTCTCCCATTCTGAGGGTTGTCTTTTCATCTTGTTTATGTTTTCCTTCACTGTGCAAAAGCTTTTAAGTTTCATTAGGTCCCATTTGTTTATTTTATTTTTTTAAATTATTTCCATTTCTCTAGGAGGTGGGTCAAAAAGGATCTTACTGTAATTTATGTACTGGAGTGTTCTGCTTATGTTTTCCTCTAAGAGTTTGATAGTGTCTGGCCTTACATTTAGGTCTTTAATCCATTTTGAGTTTATTTTTGTGTATGGTGTTAGGGAGTGTTCTAACTTCATTCTTTTACGTGTAGCTGTCCAGTTTTGCCAGCACCACTTATTGAAGAGGCTGCCTTTTCTCCATTGTATACTCTTGCCTCCTTTATCAAAGATAAGGTGACAATAGGCTTTGTCTCCTGTTCCATTGATCAATATTTCTGTTTTTGTGCCAGTACCATACTGTCTTGATTACTGTAACTTTGCAGTGTAGTCTGAAGTCAGGGAGCCTGGTTCATCCAGCTCCGTTTTTCCATTCTCAAGATTACTTTGGCTATTCGGGGTCTTTGGTGTTTCCATACAAATTGTGAATTTTTTTGTTCTAGTTCTGTGAAAAATGCCATTGGTCGTTTGATAGGGATTGCATTGAATTTGTAAGTTGCTTTGGGTAGTATAGTCATTTTCACAATGTTGATTCTTCCAATACAAGAACATGGTATATCTCTCCATCTGTTTGTATCATCCTTAATTTCTTTCATCAACATTGTATAGTTTTCTGCATACAGGTCTTTTGTCTCCTTAAGTAGGTTTATCCTAGGTATTTTATTCTTTTTGTTGCAGTGGTAAATGGGACTGTTTCCTTAATTTCTCTTTCACATTTTTCATCATTAGTGTATAGGAATGCAGGAGATTTCTGTGCATTAATTTTGTATCCTGGTTCTTTACCAAATTCGTTAATTAGCTCTAGTAGTTTTCTGGTAGGATCTTTAGGATTCTCTATGTATACTATTATTTCATCTGCAGACAGTGACAGTTTTACTTCTTCTTTTCCGATTTGGATTCCTTTTATTTCTTTTTCTTCTCTGATTGCTGTGGCTAAAACTTCCAAAACTATGTTGAATAATAATGTTGAGAGTGGGCAACCTTGTCTTGTTCCTGATCTTAGTGGAAATGGTTTCTGTTTTTCACCATTGAGAACGATGTTGGCTGTGGGTTTGTCATAAATTGCCTTATTATGTTGAGGTAAGTTTCTTCTATGCCTAATTTCTGGAGGGTTTTTATCATAAATGGATGTTGAATTTTTGTCAAAAGCTTTTTCTGTATCTATTGAGATGATCGTATGGTTTTTCTCCTTCAGTTTGTTAATATGGCTTATCACATTGATTGATTTGCATATATTGAAGAATCCTTGCATTCCTGGGGCAAACCCCACTTTGTCATGGTGTATGATCCCTTTAATGTGCTGTTGGATTCTGTTTGCTAGTATTTTGTTTAGGATTTTTGCATCTATGTTCATCAGTGATATTGGCCTGTAGTTTTCTTTTTTTTGTGGCATCTTTGCCTGGTTTTGTTATCAGGGTGATGGTCGTCTCCTAGAATGAGTTTGGGAGTGTTCCTCCCTCTGCTATATTTTGGAAGAGTTTGAGAAGGATAGGTGTTATCTCTTCTCTAAATGTTTGATAGAATTCACCTGTGAAGCCATCTGGTCCTGGGCTTTTGTTTGTTGGAAGATTTTTAATCACAGTTTTAATTTCAGCCCTTGTGATTGGTTGTTTATATTTTCCATTTCTTCCTGGTTTAGTCTTGGAAGCTTGTGCTTTTCTAAGAATTCCTTCATTTCTTCCAGGTTGTCCATTTTACTGGCATATAGTTGCTTATAGTAATCTCTCATGATCCATTGTACTTTTGCAGTGTCAGTTGTTACTTCTTTTTCATTTCTATTTCTATTGATTTGAGTCTTCTCCCTTTATTCTTGAAGAGTCTGGCTAATCGTTTATCAATTTTGTTTATCTTCTCAATGAACCAGCTTTTAGTTTAATTGATCTTTGCTATCGTTTCCTTCATTTCTTTTTCATTTATTTCTGATCTGGTCTTTATGATTCCTTTCTTTCTGCTAACTTTGTGGTTTTTTGTTATTCTTTCTCTAATTGCTTTAGGTGTAAGGTTAGGTGTTTTATTTGAGATGTTTGTATTGTTTAGCCTCCATGTGTTTGTATTCGTCACAGATTTCTTCCTGTAATTGATATCTAGTTTCATAGCATTGTGGTCAGAAAGACACTTGATGCGATTTCAATTTTCTTAAATTTTCCAAGGCTTGATTTGTGACCCAAGGTATGATCTCTTTTGGAGAAATGTCCCATGAGCACTTGAGAAGAAAGTGTATTCTGTTGTTTATGGATGGAATGTCCTGTGAATGTCAGTTAAGTCCATCTTGTTTAATGTGTCATTTAAAACTTGTGTTTCCTTACTTTTTCTCATTTTGGATGATCTGTCCATTGGTGAAAGTGGGTTGTTAAAGTTCCCTGATATGATTGTGTTACTGTCGATTTCCCCTTTATGGCTGTTAGCATTTGCCTTATGTATTGAGGTGCTCCTATGTTGGGTGCATAAATATTTACAATTGTTATATGTTCTTATTGGATTGTTCCCTTGATCATTATGTACTGTCCTTCTTTGTCTCTTGTAATAGTCTTTATTTTAAAGTCTATTTTTGTTTGATATGTGACTTGCTACTCCAGCTTTCTTTTGATTTCCATTTGCATGGAATATCTTTTTCCATCCCTTTACTTTCAGTCTGTATGTGTCCCTAAGTCTGAAGTGGGTCTCTTGTAGACAGCCTATGTACAGGTCTTGTTTCTTTATCCATTCAGGCAGTCTATATGTTGGTTGGAGTATTTAATCCATTTACATTTAAGGTAGTTATCGATATTTATGTTCCTATTACCATTTTATAAATTGTTTTGGGTTTGTTATTGTAAGTCTTTTCCTTCTCTTGTGTTTCCTGCCTAGGGAAGCTCCTTTAGCATTTGTTGTAGAGCTGGTTCGGTGGTTCTGAATTCTCTTGCTTTTGCTTGTCTGTAAAGCTTTTAATTTCTCCGTCGAATCTGAATTTTATCCTGCTGGGTAGAGTAATCTTGGTTGTAGTTTTTTTTCCCTTTCATCCCTTTAAATATGTCCTGCCACTCCCTTCTGCCTTGCAGAGTTTCTGCTGAAAGATCATCTGTTAACCTTATGGGGACTCCCTTGTATGTTAGTTGTTGCTTTTCCCTTGCTGCTTTAAATATTTTTCTTTGTATTTAATTTTTGATAGTTTGATTAATATGTGTCTTGGCGTGTTTCTCCTTGGATTTATCCTGTATGGGACTCTCTGTGCTTCCTGGTCTTGATTGACTATTTCCTTTCCCATATTAGGGAAGTTTTCAATTATAATCTCTTCAAATATTTTCTCAGTCCCTTTTTTCTTCTTTTATTCTTCTCGAACCCCTGTAATTCGAATGTTGGTGCATTAAATTTTGTCCCAGAGGTCCCTGAGATTGTCCTCAATTCTTTTCATTGTTTTTCTTTATTCTGCTCTGAGGTAGTTATTTCCACTATTTTATCTTCCAGATCACTTATCCGTTCTTCTGCCTCAGTTACTCTGCTATTGATTTCTTCGCGAGAATTTTAAATTTCATTTATTTTGGTGTTCATCATTGTTTGTTTGCTCTTTAGTTCTTCCAGGTCCTTGTTAAACATTTCTTGTATTTTCTCCATTGTATTTCCAAGATTTTGGATCTTCTTAACTATCATTACTCTGACTTCTGTTTCAGGTAGACTACCTGTTTCGTCTTCATTTGTTTGGTCTGGTGGGTTTATACCTTGCCCCTTCATCTGCTGTGTGTTTCTCTGTCTTCTCATTTTACTTAACTTACTGTGGTTGGGATCTCCGTTTCATAGGATGCAGGTTTGTAGTTCCCATTGTTTTGGTGTCTGCTCCCAGTGGGTATGGTTAGTTCAGTGGGTTGTGTAGGCTTCCTGGTGGAGCGGACTGGTGCCTGTGTTCTGGTGGCTGAGTCTGGATCTTGTCTTTCTGGTGGGCAAGACTACTTCCGGTGGTGTGTTTTGGGGCGTCTGTGAACTTATGATTTTAGGCAGTCTCTCTGGTAATGCATGGATTTGTGTTCCTATCTTGCTAGTTGTTTGGCATAGGGTGTCCAGCACTGTAGCTTGTTGCTCGTTGAGTGGAGCTGGGTCTTAGCATTGAGATGGTGCTTTCTCGGAGATGTTTCGCCATTTGATATTACGTGGGGCTGGAGGTCCCTGGTGGACTGATGTCCTCAACTAGGCTCTCCCACCTCAGAGACTCAGGCCTGACGCCCAGTGAGAGCACCAAGACCCTGTCAGCCACATGGCTCAGAAGAAAAGAGAGAAAAATAAGTAAGTAAGTAAGTAAGAAATAAATAAATAAATAAATAAGTTCTTAAATGGAAAAAAATTATTAAAAATGAAAAAACGTAATTAAAAAAAGAGAGATGGAAAGAAGAAAGCAACCAAATCAAAAACCAAATCCACGAATGATTACAAGAGCTAAAAACTATACTAAACAAACAAACAGACAGACAGAACCCTAGGACAAATAGCAAGCAAAAAAGCTATACAGACAAAACCACACAAAGAAACATACACATACACACTCACATAAAGAGAAAAAGGCAAAAAACCCAATATATATAAATAAAATAACAAAAGAGAGGAACCAAATCAATAAACAAATCTACCAGTGTTAATAAGTTCTAAATAATAAACTAATAGAAACATAAAACTAGAAAGAAATTACATGCAGAAGGCAAACCAGAAGTCTGCAGTTGCTCCCAAAGTCCACTGCCTCAATTTTGGGATGATTCGTTGTCTATTCAGGTGTTCCACAGATGCAGCGTGCATCAAGTTCATTATGGAGATTTAATCCGCTGCTCCTGAGGCTGCACAGAGAAATTTCCCTTCTCTTCTTTGTTCGCACAGCTCCCGGTGTTCAGCTTTGGATTTGGCCCCGCCTCTGGGTATAGGTTGCCTGAGGGTGTTTGTTCCCTACCCAGAGAGGTCGGGGTTAAAGTAGTAGCTGATTAGGGAGCTGTGGCTCACTCAGGCTGGGGGGAGGGAGGGGTACAGAATGCAGAGCGAGCCTGCAGTGGCAGAGGCCAGCGTGACGTTGCAGCAGCTTGAGGTGCGCCGTGTGTTCTCCCGGGGAGGTTGTTCCTGGATCACGGGACCCTGGTAGTGGCGGGCTGCACAGGCTCCCAGGAGGGGAGGTGTGGATAGTGACCTGTGCTTGCACAGAGGCTTCTTGGTGGCTGTAGCAGCAGCCGTAGCATTTCATGCCCGTCTCTGTGGTCCGCGCTGATAGCCGCAGCTCACGTCTGGAGCTCATTTAGGCCGTGCTCTGACCCCCCTCTCCTCACGCATACCAAAACAATGGTCTCTTGACTCTTAGGCAGTTTAAGGCTTTTTCCTGGACCCCTTCCTGGCTAACTGTGGTGCACTAGCCCCCTTCAGGCTGTGTTCACACAGCCAACCCCAATCCACTCCCTGGGATCTGACCTCTGAAGCTTGAGTCTCAGCTCCCAGACCCCACCCACCATGGCAGGTGAGCAGACAAGCCTCTCAGGCTATTGAGTGCTGGTCGGCACCGATCCTCTGTGAGGGAATCTCTCTGCTTTGCTCTCTGCACCCCTGTTGCTGTGCTTTCCTCTGTGGTGCCAAATTTCCCCCCCTGCCCACTCCTTTCTCCACCAGTGAAGGGGCTTCCTAGTGTGTGGTAAGTTTTCCTCCTTCACAGCTCCCTCCCAGAGGTGCAGGTCCCATCCCTATTCTTTTGTCTCTGTTTTTCGTTTTTTCTTTTGCCCTACCCAGGTATGTGGGGATTTTCTTGCCTTTTGGGAAGTCTGAGTTCTTCTGCTGGCGTTCCGTAGGTGTTCTGTAGGAGTTGTTCCACATGTAGGTATAGTTTTGATGTATTTGTTGGGAGGAAGGTTACCTCCATGTCTTACTCCTCTGCCGTCTTGAAGGTGCCCTTTGCATTAAACTTTTAAATTAAAACTGAGAGAGAAAACAACAGGGAAGGAAACAAACAAAACAAGTATCAAAAAAGCTAATATTAAAGTTTATAAAATATTAAAAATCAATAAATGCAAAAATTAATATCATAGCTTGCAATGACAAAAAGCAAAAGAGATGATTGTGAATACTGTATTATAGACAAACCTTGGACATGACTCAGCAAGGGAAAAGAGAAAGCAGATGTGAATATTTTGCAGAGTACAGAAAGGAAAGAAAACCAGTATATATTAAAATTTTAAATATTTGATTAGTTAGTTACACCAATAAATTTTAACACCTAGAATACATTGATAACCTTCTAGAAAATTGTGAATTACCACATTTAACCTCCAAATAAATAGAATGTTAAACAAATAAAAACCTATAAAAGACACTGAAGTGGGCTTCCCTGGTGGTGTAGTGGTTAAGAATCCATTTGCCATCGCAGGGGACACAGGTTCAAGTCCCGGTCCTGGAAGATCCCACATTCCATGGAGCAACTAAGCCTGTTCTCCGCAACTACCAAGCCTGCGTTCTAGAGCCTGTGAGCCACAACTACTGAGCCCGCATGCCACAACTACTGAAGCCCGCGCGCCTAGAGCCCATGCTCTGCAACAAGAGAAGCCACTGCAATGAAGCCTGCACACTGCAATGAAGAGTAGCCCTGCTCACCACAACTAGAGAAAGCCCGCGCACAGCATCGGAGACCCAAAACAGCCAAAAATAAAAATAAACAAATTAAAAAGAAAAGACACTGAAGTGATGGTCTAAAATTTCCCTCTTGAAAAATCATCACCCTCAGGTGGCTTCAGAAGTGAGTTCTACCAAAATTTCAGAGTCTATCTTATATGAGTTGTTGCAGAATTTACAGGAAAATGGGACATTTATAAATTCAGTTTATGAAGTCACATAGTTCTAATGCCAAACTGAGATAAGGATAATCTAAAATAACTGAATTAAAAGCCAACTGCATTATAAACATAGGTTTTAAAAAATTAAATACAGTAGTGGCCAACATATGTCCCTGTGTCATTGACTTAGTTTACAGCACTGATATTTCTTTACAGTCCTGCGTCCGATGGTGTTCTAAGTCATCTAGTATGTTTTTGGTTTCCTTGCAAGTGTTTCTTTTTACATTCATCATCCTTTCATCTCATGCAGTAATATTTTCATATCAATCTGTTATCTTCTTTTGGTTTTCTGCTTCCGTATTAGAAAGCATGTCTTTTCACCCATATTAAAGTTATCAGGCCATATTTAAAATTTTTCTTTCCTTTTTGCTATATTAATTCCTAATAGTTCACTCACAAAAGTTGCATTCATCACTTGGAGAACTGGCTCATGAAAAAAGAATGTAAAATAGTGGTTGGATTTGTTCCAAGAGATCCTTAGTGTGAAACATAATATAAAAAGAAGGCTTACAGAATATACCTTTATCTTTGGAAAACATGTATTTCAATATTAGCTATATGCTAATGATTATTATTACTAAGATTTAACAAAAAATCCCTACAAGTTTTAGAGGGCTTTTTATGTTCCAGAAATGGCCTTGTTTTCTATTCATATTATACATGAGAAAAGTAGAACTTAGTCAAACAAGGATCTTGCTCAAGATCAGCCAATTAGTTAGTGGCAGAGCCAAAATTTAGATTCATCCTAACTTTCCTAACACCATACATAACCTTTACTATTAAATACTGGGCTCTAAAGTATTACTGGATATTACAAGTTACCTATTCTTTACATATTATAATATAATCAACATAAATTCATATTTCTAACATCACTTCATCTACTTTATAAATGTGTATTTTCTCATTTTTGCCAGAAGTCTTTGACAATTTTGAAAATGAAATCTAAGAATATAACATTTTTCCCCTTAGGTTAAAAATGTGTAAACCTTTGGGACAGTGATTCATTCATAAGAATGCATAATAAAGTAATAAGGATAGTTATTTGAAAAAAAGATTATGCTACACAGATATTCATGTAAATATTGTATCTAAAAGCAAAACCATGATACATACTAAATGTCTTAAAAAGTGGAATTAACTAAATAAAATATTGGAATACCGTCAATGGAATAGTATGAAAGCATTTTTTAAAAGCACTGACAATGTAGAACACAGCAACATGAAAAGGTGTTGATAAACAAACAAGTTACTTTTTGGTGTTTAAAAATATTTTCACTGAATTTTACACTTCCAAAGGGTGACTTTTATGGTATGTGAATTAATTTTTTTATTAAAAATATTCATTCTTCTTTGGCACAAATTAAAACAAAGGGCCAATTGGTTAAAGGATTTCTTTTCCATACCTGCATGACAAATACATCCTTCTGTTCACTTGTAAAATTTAAATTAAACAATATCGACACAATTTCCCATGTATTTCTGTGCACAGAACATATCCTATCCATGAAATAATGAAGTATACTAAGTATTAAACAATGGCTACCTGTTTGTATCTTCACCCATGAATGATTTTCATTTTTATATTTCTACTTAAACAAACCTTCCAATTTTTCCATGTTGAGCATTGTCTTGATTATTAAATATAAAATATAATTTAAAAATTTTATTCTGTTTTAAAAAATTTATTTTTGTGTCGGGTCTTTGTTGCTGCGTGTGGGCTTTCTCTAGTTGTGGCAAGTGGGGACTATTTGTTGCTGTGTGCAGGCTTCTCATTGAGGTGGCTTCCCTTGTTGTGAAGTACGGGCTCTAGGCACAATTGCTTCAGTAGTTGTGGCATGCGGGCTCAGTAGTTGTGGCTCGTGGACTCTAGAGCGCAGGCTCGGTAGTTCTGGCGAATGGACTTAGTTGCTCTGAGGCATGTGGCATCTTACCGGACCAGGGCTTGAACCCGTGTCCCCTGCATTGGCAGGCGGATTCTTATCCACTGCACCACCAGGGACGTCCAAAAAATTTTTATTCTTTACATGACTGCTAATCCTTCTCTGTAGAGTGCTAGTTTAGAGTCGGAGTTCTCAACTATGGTTATTATTTGTTTATTTTAAACACAGATTTCTTCTGCTTTGCATGAAACAATTGGGCAGTACCTGTCCATTTTATTAGTGGACTCTTAATTGGCTGGTTGGTTGAGGCTCTGCTAAGCATGGTGAGTGGAGGTCAGCAGTGTAGGAGTAGCTGGATATGGGAAGGGCCAAGCATGGGTTGTAGTGGACTGTGACAATGCATTTTCAAAATTGCCACCTAGAGGTGCACTGTTTGACTTTTCCTTAACGTTGAATAAATTAAAGCAAGGGAGCGCTCGGGTGAATTATTTCTTATTCCTACTTGAAATTAATCAAATATACCTTCCTCCTCACCTATAAAACGGGAATTAAAAGACATCAACCCAGGACTTATGTGAGGATTTTATCAGATAATATATATTTGAGAGACACATGTATAATTTCTTGGCATATAGAATAGAAATAGAAAATAAAAATTATGTAAATCTGAAAAGATATTCTTAAATATTTCTCTGTTATAAACTTGGCTAGTCCCTAATGAAGTAAACATCCCTCAAACCTCAGTCAGAAATGATTTCTGTATTTATGTATTGAAATGGTTATCTTTTGGCCTGATTTGAAGTGAGTGTTAGGATTATCTTTCTGGAGGTAAACTTCTTAGGTACATGGCCCTATAAAGTTGGCCACTGCTTTCCAGGTTGCCTGAACTAATTCACATTCCCAAGCAATTACTAAATCAGAATCTGTAGGGAAGATTCTTTCCTTACATCAGGAAAATTTGGGGAACACCTTGTTCAGGGATTAAAAAGATCAGCCCTGGAACCAGAGGAACAGACTGAATGAGACTTTCTGTTGCACCCCTTTGATCCAGTTTTTTAATCTTTCTGGGTTTTAGTTTCTTCATCTCTAAAATGAAAACTCAAAAGAAGCTGGATGATTGGGTAATTATGGGGAAGGAATTAATATACATAAAGTCCTTAAGACAGTACCTGGAAAAACTATTTTCAATCAGTCCTTGCTACTTCTATTGTTGTTACTATTACTTTTTCAGTGTGTAAAGGAAGATTATTGCACCATTTTCTTTCCCCCAGTAAGTGTTCAGTATGAAGTGTGACATAATAATGATGGCAGTTAAAGTTACCCCATCTGAAGAAATCCTTTTATTTAAAACACCCCGTGAAATATGTCCAAATATTTGACTCTCCTCCACAAATTAACTCTTTTATGCTTATATCTTTAAAAGTTCCTACAATTAATGTTTGCTAGTGGCTGGTCCTCAAATTATATTTTAAGAAGGCTTTATTGTGTCCAACTTCATCTGCAGACTCATTTAAAATTCACAAAGCCTTGCATTATCACACATCAAATGTCACAGTCTGGCAGTTAATCTTATTGAAAGGTTAGTTATGTGTAGCACCTGCAAAGGTGTCTGAACTGAAGATTCCCAGGATTTAATGCTAAAATGAGGATGAAGGTAAAATTAAATTGAGGATTGGAAAGGCAGCTGTGTATTAACTAACTTTTGGATATCTCAGTGTCTTAAAACTTCCAGCATAGTTTTCATTGGTTATTGATGACAACAACAACATATACAACAAATATCAGCCTTCTCTTTCTGAAAACAAGGTAGTTTTTAGGTTTGCTTCTCTCTGTATAATACCAAAATAAGGTAGAAAAAATTTTAATAGCATATTAGGTTTTTATTCATCCACTAAACTAAGAACTTTTTTTAGGATGTCAAATTCCACAAATTCTCAATTAGATATGTGTAAGTTATCTTCATTGTGCAGAAAATTTAAATATTAGTCTAGTCCCACTAAGCAGCATGTCTGTGATCAGTTTTTGCAAGGATGAGTGCTCTTGGGAATGTGATCTTTAATATTTAACTCAATCCAAATATAATTATAAAGGACAAACTTCTGGGAAAAGGAAAGAAAAATGCAGCTCCGTTTGGATTATATACTTTTTGATTATTTCATAGACACAAATGTCTAGAAGGACAATACAGGTAACATAAATGAGTGTAATGGGTCAGCTCAGGTGTGTGTGTCCCGTTCGATGGGGCCGAAAACCCCCTCTGCCACTTCAATTCATGGCCAACTCTGAGAAGATACAGAGGGTTATAGAGAGGAATGTCAAGGTGTTCTTGTTCAATTGCACCAATGTAAAGAGTTTATTTGGTGGGGGGTGTTTTCCTTCCATACCAGTGCTCCTCCCAACCCCACCAGACCCATGAGTCTAAAGCCCCCCATAGCAAGTCTCCTGGGCCATTTGAGTAGGGAGGTTGCCTAATATTTAGCTGTTGGTAGACTTTGTAAAGACAGTATGGGGCATTTCTACTAAAAGATCAAAATTCAAGCTGCTGTTACAGGGATTCTCTTCTCAGAAACCAGGGTGAGTGTGGTTAACATAGCTCCTCTCTTGGGGGCAATGTGTAGAATCCATTAAAATCATGATGGATGGGTTTTTGTAGCAAGGCTCAGGTCCTGCTGTCATCCCTGACACCAGCTGTGAAATCAGTTGCTCTCTTGAGCAAAAATTGGGTGGTTTTGACTCAGTTTTTCTGAATCCAAGGAGGTTTTAAAAGCATCCTCTTCATGTTCCTTCTTCTTGTACTTTGTCCAGCAAGAAATGTTTTCTTCTATCTGCTTTTCAGTGTAGTGGTTATGGATAACCTTTGTGTCCTGCTATATCAGAGTTTTCCAATTTGAACACAAAGTGTGGGAGGCTGAGGGACAGAGAGTATGTAAGTGTTGAGGAAGCCATGGAGTTGTGCTACTCAGATATCTTTGAAGAGAACTTGCTGTGGGGAGCAGCTGACTGAGAGTCTCAAGCTGCCAATCCAGAGAACTTGGAAGCCTCGCCTACCAAGAGTTGCCTCCCGGCAGTGACAAAGGAGGGTGGGCTTCTAGTGCCGGTTGGATTTCTGCTCAGTGAAGGATTCTGCTAACAGGCAACTTGCTTGAGGACTCCCCATTGTTCTGGCAGAAAATTTTTCAGACCCGAGCTGTGGTCTGAGGCTCTTCCTACACAATCCTTCCTTCACGTTCTCCTTTCATAGGATTCAGACCTGCCTTGTGGTCTGAAGATTTTGCCTCCTCTTATGCTTTCTCCCTTTCTCCGTCACAGGTGTTTCTTCCACTAAATGTCTTCAGTGAGGCATCTGCTTCTTGCAATGCATATGTGACTTACATATATGTATAATGTATGTGGAGGGTTGTGTGTATATATATGTATGTGTGTTTGTGTGTCCTTTCTGTTACAATGTGTATTTCTATAATGTAAACTAGATCACATACGATTTGCCTATAGCAGAAAAGTACTAATAAAATGTGGAAGTTGCATTAGTCTGTGCTTGATTTTTCCAACATGCCAATATTTTGAAGCCGTCTGGGACATGCTTTCCCAGAATTAAAAGAGAAACCTTCAGGAAGTAGGAAATACTACGTAAGTGCTTTCTATTGGTGCAAATACTAGCTGGTTTAGTGGCTTTAAGAACCTCTAAGCTTTCTATAATGTCTCTGCCAAAGCTGCAAATGCAAACGAATCTGCAAAGATATTTCCTGTGTGTTTAGAAAAAACTGAGGTGGAAGTCCACACTGTGACATTTTTAATTTCGATAAAACTGGTCTCAATTGGGAGTATATCCCTCTAAGTAAGTTAATCTTGGGGGAAGAGGCATGAACCTTGGAAAAAAACTGATGGATTTTCACCTTAGGTGTCAAGGCCAGTTGAGATTTAACTCTGATAATATTTATATTAAGATTATTATTGTTTTTGTTAGTACATTGGCTACAAAGTTACATAGGTTTTAGTGCTCTGCCTTCAGTTATTTTCCAAAAATATACAGTTATATAAGTATGTGATTTTGTAGAACACAAGTTTTCTCTCATTATAGAAGAAACTCCACTGTATATCAATAAAGATATATATTCGTTCATTTTTTTCAGAGAGCCAGGGTTTGGCACATTGAAAGGTTGTGTGCAAAGATTGTCCTCAAAATGAGTTTGAAAGGCCTATTTTGGAACTCAGAAGCTAAACAGTGAATCTTTCTTTTGAATTTGTGCTCTAACCATGCTCTCTTTCCACTTAGGCAGTGGATAATCCAGAATGAATTCAGAGAAGACCCATATTAAAAATGCAAAGAAGAAGCAAATACATGTTTGAAAATATGTCTTCACATGGGCTTGTTGCTGATGCTGACTAGTCACCTTCTAAGTGACTCACTCTGCACTTACCTACCCCGAAGCACCTAGGATTCAAATTCATGCACCAGAAGAAGGGAAGAATATTCATATGTTGTGGACCTTCAGGATCACTTGGTAAGTTGAAAAAACTGAACACCAGTGGTTTGCTATTTTAAGCACATAACAGGAGGGAAAAAAATAGCTTAGAAAGGTGAGAATGTATTTTATCAAATGCTACTTACTACTGTTTGCACAGACGTGAAGTATTTTTCTCCTCCAGCCACTTAAATGATGATCTTTTGCTAGGAAATTTTCATTCCGATTACCTAAGAGAAGTACCAAAGCATAAATATATTTTCAGGTTTGCAGAAAAAATTAAATCTCAGTTATGGATTCTTTTGTCCCCAAATAAATTGTATGTCGTCTCTAGGAGGGAAGTTTGAGATGTAACTACATAAAAATAAAATCCAGGAGTGAAGAATAGCTTTTCCCCCACTCCAATGATGGCAAGAGTAGTAAGGGGCATATATCATGACCAGTGATTTGGAAAAACTATAAGAAAGCCTTTTCTGATAAGGCAGTCCTAAAATACTGCAGTGTTGAAAAGGATTACCAAGGGACTTCCATGGTGGCACGGTGATTAAGATTCCACTTGGTAATGCAGGGGACAAGGGTTCGATCCCTGATCTGGGAAGATCCCACATGCTACAGAGCAACTAAGCCTGTGCGCCACAACTACTGAGCCTGTGTTCTAGAGCCTGTGAGCCACAACTGCTGAGCCCATGTGCCACAACTACTGAAGCCTGCACCCCTAGAGCCCATGCTCCACAACAAGAGAAGCCACCGCAATGAGAAGTCCATACATCACAACAAAGAGTAGCTCCTGCTTGCCGTAACTAGGGAAAGCCTGCATGCAGCAACGAAGACCCAAAATGCAGCCAAAAATAAATAAAATTTTTTAAAAAGTCATTATCGCCTTTAAAAAATAATTAAATAAAAAGGATTACCAAGAAACAAAGTTCAACACTATCATCTTTAGAGCACTGTGTCCTAAATAAAGGTAGAAGGAAGAAGAGAATGGTCTTGGGTCACATGGCCCTAGCACATAATAAATCTTATCTATCTTATCTAACTTTAATGATAGGTTAAGGTCCTTACAATTCTGTTGTCCCATTCGTTTCATGAAATATTTGATTTATGATTTTATATTTTCCTATTCACATGATTAGGAGAACAGAAAAATAAAGATGAAATTCATCTCCAGCAATTAGTCTAACAGTGGTTCTCAAACAATGGTAGGTAGTAGAATGACTTGAAAAAAAAAAAAGTGTTATAATGGTGCCTTACCCAGAGCTTCCAGAATCAGATTTCCTGAGTGTGGAGCATCTATCTTTACTTGTTTAAAAAGTTTAAAATGATATATATTTTCTCAAAGCTTGACTTGAAATTTCTATCAAGAATAAAACAGTCATTTAAATTTCCTTATGCAGAACTAAAGAGAAACTACATCAGGAAAACTGAAGTCCATCTGGAACTTTTAAGCTACACGACGGTCAACTAAAATCATTAGTGGAAGAGATAGGGCCTGAATTCAACCAAGTGAAATTGAAAGTCACCTTGGTCTTTAAAAAAAAGACTTTAGAACAGAAATGTCAAGAACAGATGTTTTAGGAAAAAATATAAGATGTTTTTAACCCTATGATTTATTTCAATTAGGAGTAGGCTTTAGCATAGGTAGTCAAATATCTTTGTAAAATATGTGAAATTAACTGTTAAGTTACAAAATGCCTTGTGACTGAGTAAACTGGGGGTCTCTGGTACACTAACAAGAAATTATAAGGTCATTTGGAAGGTGGGCTGGGGTCACTAAAGTGAAGTCACAGGATATGAGCACTGCCAGTGCCCACCAGAGTATAACTCCTTTCCCTCACCCCTCAATATAATTGTTAAATTACCATGGACAGTAAAGAGAGACTTTAGGATAATAAATATTTAAGTAAATGCTGATCTTCTTTGTATTTTGAACATAAATTACAAGTGAAATAATTCCCATCACATAATCTGCTGTAAACATTTCCTATTTTGTTTTTCATTTTCAGGAAAATTATTCCTGCATTCAATAGTTATAAAGAATGAAAAAACATAAAATGTGAGATTAAAAAAATCATGAGTTATACTATAGTTTTAACACATATAGGTTTTATTACATGGCTGTAATTAAAAAAAGAAAGTTTCTGCATTGTCTTTGGTTCTCGTTATTAGAAGTAACACCCTCCAGCCTGAGCCTGGCAGTCTATACCATCACCTCACTGAACTTCAAAAGACATTTGTAAGATGGACAGTTGCCAGTAAGTAGCCTGCTTCCATCCTACTTTAATATTAGCTTAACAACTGGAAGTATCTGGCTGTTTAAATATTAAACACGTGTTCAATTATTAAAGAGTTAACATTCTTTTTCTGATTATTAAACCTGTATGGAAAGAGCATTGAAACTAACATGCAGTCTGTTACCAGTTTCACAGATTGCAATGTCACATATGCTAAATTGTTTCTATACTGTCTTGGCCATCAAAACAGGGCTCAGCAACACCAGAATCTGATGAAAACGCAATTAAAACTACTGCTCAAATGTTCCATTGGGCACAATGGATCATTTCCAAGAGGGATGTTCAGATTATTGCTCAAGGAAAAATGACTACAGATTATTGTTTTGCCATTGATCTAACAGGAAAGAATTGCCAGCTAATGAACCTGAGGAAAGAGACTAATTAAAGGAATAAAAAGGTAGCTCCTACTCCCACCCTTTTTCAAACATGAGCAAGTCTAACAATAGGATGTAAAATTCATTAAAAACCAACAGTAAGTAAGGAAAAATAAATGCAATAAATACTGAATTTCTGGATAAGTAACAGCATTCCATAAATACTACATCAAACAAATAGCTAATAAAGTTCAATAGTTTATCACCTTTGGACATGTTACCATAAAATTTAAATATTCAAATACCTTAATTAATGTCTTAAAATTAATTTAATAATATAGACAATCTCATCCCAATTGCTGGTTTGAATAATTCTAGGGGTGCCCCATCCTCCTGAACAAATGATTTTGATCAGGATATTATACCTTCTTGCTTTAGTCTGTTCTTACAGAAAACAGGAAGGAGAAATATAAGGAAAATTTGGTAGAACTAGATTTAGAAATAAAATTTGATTTGCTGCCCAGTATCCAGCATTTCATATATACATGAGCATTTAGCTATCTTGCTAAATTACTACAGATAAATTTTCCTAAAATTAAACATTATATTAGGTAAACCCAACAAACTTGAGATCGTATGTTTCATGATAAACATTAGGCTGGGCCATGACATGCAAGAAATGTCAATAAGAAAAATGACATCCAACTCTCAAGAGACTGTACTCTCAAGGTGGAATATTTATGTAATGGAGTCTAATGATACTGGTACTGCTACTTCTGCTACCATTATTAGGTTATGTGACTCCAGACAAGTCATGTCACCTCATCCACAAAATGAGGTGCTGGATTAAATACTCTCCCTTTCTCCTTTTCACACTATAATTTTACAATCTGTAAATTAATAAAGGGAAATGGGGCTGAGATAATGCATGAACCTAGAAAAGAAGAAGTCATTGACATTTAGCCTTGGGATTTTTTTACTTTCATATTTATGTTTTTCATGGGCTGGTGTTAAAGCTAGTTTCATTCCCAGTTCACATCACATGATGGTGAAATCAGATGACTCAGATTCATGCTGGGAAGAAGGGTGAAATGGCCTAGGAATAAGTCACAAGATAGGTAATACACGAGTTAGAAATGGCATTTTATGGGTAAATAAACACAAATTCCCATGTGCTTAGTGGAGACTTAGACATAATCTATTAAGCAAATGTTTATTGTGTGCCCACCAATTGTGTTTGAAACTGCAAGAGCCAATACAGGAATTAAAATTTATATTCTCTACCTTAAGCAAACTTGACAAGTTAGTTGGGAGCACTTCAAATGTCAAAATATCATCTCTTTCAAACCGGAAACTATAGTTAATTAAGTAATAATTGAATAGATAAGATGGACAGTAAGTTTAAGTTTCTTAATGAAGGTATAAAATAAAGTATAGAAGAGGAGATAGGAATCATTCTGTCACTATCCAAAAGGGAATACTGTGTGATACAGTGAAAAGTTAAGCAATTAACTGAAAATCTGAGGAAACTTGAGAAATGAGTGGAGATGTTCAGGTATTAGGATCATAAATCTCTCATAGGGCATGAAAAGAAAGTACTAATTCAATTTAAAACTTGCTTCTTCAGATAATGTCTTTATGTGACAGTGGTGTGAATTTGTTACAAATAGGGAGACAAGTGGTATACCTTATACCAGAAATGGAAATATTATAATGTCTAGAAAGAATGTGACATTATATGATATAAATTCTCAAATATTAATGAATGACTTGCTTACCTTCACAACATACCCCAGTCAGTGCTTTAGTTGATACATGATGAATTTCTATTTCATCTCTGCACTGGTCAGCATAGAGTAGTTTTTCCTATGGCAACAAAACACTAAACGTAAAATGACAGAAGTCAATTACTTGCTACGTATCTGCTCACTCTGGGTCCCAAGCTAATGAAATAAGCTCAATCTGGACACAGTGTTATGTGTCATGACAGAGGAGAAAGACAGAACAGATCCACTTGTTGGTTCTGAAATATTCATTTGTCAAAGCAAGTCACATGCTCAAATTTGTAGCCAATAGCACAGGGAGTAGAAGCAAATATTTGTAAATACTAATAGTTTCTAACACAGCCTTCCACTAGTTTCCTCTTACAGAGTCATTTTTCTAATTAAAATTTTTGTCATGAAACTAAGGCATGCATGTACTTTTTCAAAAAGCAACGTTTTGAAAGATTTTTAATGGTAAAAATAAAACAAAAACAAAAAACCAGTGTTCCCTGCCCAATCTTTCCTTCACCTGAGTCTTTCCTCAGATGTGAATAGCTTATAATTTTCATTCGCTTATTTTAATATATGTCTATGTATATGTTTGTCTCCACATTTTCTTTTTAAACATTTATTTTTAAAATTATTTTAATCTTTATTTTTGGCTGCATCGGGTCTTTGTTGCTGTGCGTGGCCCTTCTCTAGTTGCGGCGAGCAGGGGCTACTCTTCCTTGCAGAACACAGGCTTCTCCTTGTGGTGGCTTCTCTTGTTGCAGAGCATGGGCTGTAGGCGTGCGGGCTTCAGTAATTGTGGCTCACGGGCTCTAGAGCGCGCTCAGTACTTGTGGCACATGGGTTTAGTTGCTCCACAGCATGTGGGATCTTACCGGACCAGGGCTTGAACCCATGTCCCCTGCATTGGCAGGCGGATTCTTAACCACTGCGCCACCAGGGAAGTCCCTGTCTCCACATTTAAAAATAATGAACATCTTAATGAATTGTTCATTCTGTTATTTATTGATTTATCAATCTTAAATACCATGCATTTACCTTCTACTTCCTAGGCAGAGGTTTATCATTTTTAAACCAACCTGTTCACTTTTTCTCCTCATTCTTCCCAGTTATCACAATTGTCTACAGAACAGTCAGTGCATTTTTGTATCTATAAAATTACCATTCACTGTTGGATGAAGAAGTGACCTATTATTATGTTTATTTTCTATTTGATATCTTTTTTTTAGCCTGGAGTAAATAATCACCTCTTTTTTAGGTGATTTTTTAACTTGCTTAGTGTAACATGTATTGTGTTGATTTCTCCTCAAATTCTCTAACAGGTATGTTACATGACTATAAATAATTATTTCCAAATATTCAAACTAATCAAATAATGTTTTCATTATTTTTATTTCTTTTCTGGAGATTTTTTTTCTTGAAAATCCACTGAGAGATGCTCCAGTTTGAACAGTTTTCACACTGGGGCAAATTATGCACTGTTACTTTGGGAATTCTCTTTGTTGCTCTCTGATAATGGATTACAAGTTTCCTGCATTCCTGCATGTCCTTCCCTCTGTTGGTTTATTTATTTATTTTTTTCCCTAACACTCACTTTGCACTTGTTTTCTAAAAGGGGAACTTTGTGCATGAGATTTTCCTGGTTTCTTCTCCTTGCATTTCTGCAAAATGTATATATTGTATTTTAACAATTAATAATTTAGCTGGTTATGATTCTAGGTTCAAAATCGTTTATTTCTAAAAATTTGAGAATGTTGATCTACTGTATTGTGGTATCCACTGTTACTGTTGGAAAGTCATATGCTAGTCTGGTCCTAAGCTGATGTATATGACTTTTCCCCCATGAAAGTGTATTAAACTAGTTGGGCTGCCAAAACAAAATACTGTAGACTGAATGAGTGGCTTAAACAACAGAAATGTATTTCTTACAGTTCTGGAAACTGGAAGGTCTAAGATCAGGGTTTCAGCCACTTCAGTTTCTGGTGAGAATGCTCTTCCTGGCTTACAGACAGCCGTTCTTGCTGTGTCGTCACATAACATAACAGGGAGGGAGGGAGAAATAGAGAGAGAGATTGCTTTCTGAAGACTCTTCCCATGAGGATTCTAATCTCATTGGATCAGAGTCCCACTTTTAAGGCCTCATTTAATCTTAATCACTGCCTTACTCCAAAGATAGTTACAATGGGGGTTAGGAATTTAGCAGATAAATTTTGAGGAGACACAATTCAGACCATAGCATAAAATATTTAGAATCTTTCCTTTATCCCTGGATTTCTGAAATTTCATGGAATGGGCTAATCTTTGGTTAATCCAATCATTCCTTCATGTCTGGAACGTTTCCACTTTTAAAAAACATATAATTTCCTTTACTATGATTTCTGTCACTCAAATGTTGCAGTTCTTGAACTCATCTTTCAACTTCCTCATATTGTTCCACTATCTTTCATTTATTGATCTTTTTACTCTACTTACTAGGACATTCCTCAACCACAATATTATACTCGTATTCAACTTTTCTCCTTAATTTTTACTTGATTATCCAGTATTTATGAGTTATCTTTTGTTCCCTTTCTCTCAATCTATCTTTCTCTGTCTCACTCTCTTGTGGTTAAGGATGTTAATTTTAGTTTCTGTAAACTTTTAATTTCACATAATTATGTTTCTTTTTTGCCTTCCCTTTGTTGATAGTTTGTCCTTATCATAATTAGAGACTTCCATCAACTATCTGGTTATTATTGTATGCCTGTATGTATTTAAAAATGAAAAATGAAAACATGTCTAAAAGGTTGGAGGTTAATACGCATAGGTGGGTTTCTTGTTTGGTAGACTTCACGATTGAATTATTGCATGATCAGCTGCATCCCCAATGACAACACAGAAAGGTTGTTTCTCTAAGGCTATGCAGTTCTTCCTGAGAAATATTTTCTAATTTTCAGTCACTTGGATGACTGTATCTATAGGAGGGCTGATGGGAGTGGTTCTGAAAACCTTTCTCTAGTGTCCTAGTAACAAGGTTCTATGGCTTGGCATTGAGATTCTTTTGTAATCTGCCTTCCTCCCTTTTTTGAACCATACTTCACTCTGGCCTTATACTGTACATGGTCTCCCCAGACCAGAAATCTCTTTTAGTATCTCTGGAAAGTATACCTCCTGTCTCCTGCTGCATGAAGATAGGATGGATCATCATCACCTTGCTGCACAGTGTGAGGTGAGGATCATGTGGTCCCTTCCTAGTGAACAATCCTAAAACCAATTCTCTCCTTTTTTAGCACCAAGTCTTACCTCATATCCTGTAGGCTTTGGGTTCTTAAGTATTCCACCTTGTTAATTCTGTTGCCACTCTTCCATTTATTTTCTTTCTTTCACAAATTTGTTTACATTTCTTATCCATTGTTTTCTCCTTTTCCCATCCTTTTTGTACTTTTGCTTGTCACAAAGTACATATATAGATTGCAGTCCTTTTGAATGAGTTTTCTTTAGTGACCGTAAATGAAGACATTTCATTGTGTGTATTATCTGAAAATATACTGTTAGAAATAATGATTTTGGACTTCCCAGTGGTGCAGTGGTTAAGAATCTGCCTGTCAATGCAGGGGACACGGGTTCTATCCCTGGTCCGGGAAGATCCCACATGCCGCGGAGCAGCTAAGCCCGTGCGCCACAACTACTGAGACCACATGACACAACTACTGAAGCCCTCGCGCCTAGAGCCCATGCCCTGCACGGAGCAGCTAAGCCCATGCGCCACAACTACTGAGACCACATGACACAACTACTGAAGCCCTCGCGCCTAGAGCCCATGCCCTGCAACAAGAGAAGCCACCACAATGAGAAGGCCGCACAACTCAACGAAGAGTAGACCTGCTTGCCACAATTAGAGAAAGCACCTGAACAGCAACAAGACCCGATGCAGCCAATCAATCAATCAGTCAGTCAATAAATAAATAATTCAGTGATTTATAAAGAACCTATCACACAGCAATCCTCTATCTGTGGCAGCAATATAACTTCTCAGTATGTTGATAACTCATTAATTTAAACTTGGTATCACACCTGCTCCTTCCTTTTCACTGAGCCATTGACAATCTTAAGAAAAAGTTATCAACTGAGCTCTGCCCACCAAAGCAACAACCAGCTCTACCCACCACCAGTCCTTCCCATCAGGAAACTTGCACAAGCCTCTTACGTAGCCTTATCCACACAGGACAGATAGCAGAAGCAAGAAGAACTACAATCCTGCAGCCTGTGGAACAAAAACCACATTCACAGGAAGATAGACAAGATGAAAAGGCAGAGGGCTATGTACCAGATGAAGGAACAAGATAAAACCCCAGAAAAACAACTAAATGAAGGGGAGATAGGCAACCTTCCAGAAAAAGAATTCAGAATAATGATAGTGAAGATGATCCAGGTAACAGAATAACTGAGGCAGAAGAATGGATAAGTGACCTGGAAGACAGAATGGTGGAATTCACTGCTGCGGAACAGAATAAAGAAAAAAGAATGAAGAGAAATGAAGACAGCCTAAGAGACCTCTGGGACAACATTAAACGCAACAACGTGCACATCATAGGGGTCCCAGAAGGAGAAGAGAGAGAGAAAACACCTGAGAAAATATTTGAAGAGATTATATTCGAAAACTCCCCTAACATGGGAAAGGAAATAGCCACCCAAGTCCAGGATGTGCAGAGAGACCCATACAGGATAAACCCAAGGAGAAGCATGCCGAAATACATAGTAATCAAATTGGCAGAAATTAAAGACAAAGAAAAATTATTGAAAGCAGCAAGGGAAAAACGACAGATGACATGCAAGGGAACTCCCATAAGGTTAACAGCCGATTTCTCAGCAGAAACTCTACAAGCCCGAAGAGAGTGGCATGATATACTTAAAGTGTTGAAAGGGAAGAACCTACAACCAAGATTACTCTACCCAGCAAGGATCTCATTTAGATTCGATGGAGAAATCAAAAGCTTTACAGACAAGCAAAAGCTAAGAGAATTCAGCACCACCAAACCAGCTCCGCAACAAACGCTAAAGGAACTTCTCTAAGTGGGAAACACAAGAGAAGAAAAGGACCTACAAAAGCAAACCCAAAACAATTAAGAAAATGGTCATAGGAAATACATATCGATAATTACCTTAAATGTGAATGGATTAAATGCTCCAACCAAAAGACACAGGCTTGCTGAATGGATACAAAAACAAGACCTGTATATATGCTGTCTACAAGAGACCCACTTCAGACTTAGGGACACATTCAGACTGAAAGTGAGGGAATGGAAAAAGATATTCCATGCAAATGGAAATCGAAAGAAACCTGGAGTAACAATACTCATATCAGATAAAATAGACTTTAAAATAAAGAATGTTACAAGAGACAGGGAAGGATACTACATAATGATCAAGTGATCAATCCAAGAAGAAGATATAACAATTACAAATATATATGCACCCAAAATAGGAGCACCTCAGTACATAAGGCAACTGTTAACAGTTATATAAGAGGAAATCGATAGTAACACAATAATAGTGAGGGACTTTAATACCTCACTTACACCAATGCATGGATCATCCAAACAGAAAATTAATAAGGAAACACAAGCTTTAAATGACACATAGACCAGATAGATTTAATTGGTATTTATAGCACATCCCATCCAAAAACAGCAAATACACTTTCTTCTCAAGTGCGCACAGAACATTCTCCAGAATAGATCACATCTTGGGTCACAAATCAAGCCTCAGTAAATTTAAGATAATTGAAATCATATCAAGCATCTTTTCTGACAACAACGCTCTGAGATTAGAAATCAATTACAGGGAAAAAAACATAAAAAAAAACAAACACGTGGAGGGTGAACAATACGTTACTAAATAACCAAGAGATCACTGAAGAAATCAAAGAGGAAATAAAAAAATACCTAGAGACAAATGACAATGAAAACATGACGATCCAAAACCTATGGGATGCAGTAAAAGTAGTTCTAAGAGGGAAGTTTATAACTATACAAAGTCTACCTTAAGAAACAAGAAAAATCTCGAATAAACAATCTAACATTACACCTAAAGGAACTAAAGAAAGAAGAACAAACAAAACCCAAAGTTAGAGGAAGGAAAGAAATCATAAAGATCAGAGCAGAAATAAATGAAATAGAAACAAAGAAAACAATAGCAAAGATCAATAAAACTAAAAGCTGGTTCTTTGAGAAGATAAACAAAATTGATAAATCATTAGCCAGACTGATCCAGAAAAGGAGGGAGAGAACTCAAATCAATAAAATTAGAAATGAAAAAGGAGAGGTTACAACAGACACCACAGAAATACAAAGAATTTTAAGAGATTTCTACAAACAACTATATGCCAATAAAATGGACAACCTGGAAGAAATGGAGAAATTCTTAGAAAGGTATAACCTTCCAAGACTGAAACAGGAAGAAATAGAAAATATGAACAGACAAATAACAAGTAATGAAATTGAAACTGGCATTAAAAATCCTCCAACAACGTCCAGGACCAGATGGCTTCACAGGTGAATTCTATCAAACATTTAGAGAACAGCTAACACCCATCCTTCTCAAACTCTTCCAAAAAATTGCAGAGGAAGGAAAACTCCCAAACTCATTCTATGAGGCCACCATCACCCTGATGCCAAAACCAAACAAAGATACTGCAAAAAAAAAGAAAATTACAGACCAATATCAGTGATGAATATAGATGCAAAAGTCCTCAACAAAATGCTAGGAAACAGAATCCAACAACACATTAAAAGGATCATACGCCATGATCAAGTGGGATTTATCCCAGGGATGCAAAGATTCTTCAGTATACGCAAATCAACCAGTGTGTTACATCATATTAACAGATTGAAGAAGAAAAACCATATAATCATCTCAATAGATGCAGAACAAGCTTTTGACAAAATTCAACACCGATTTATGATAAAAACTCTTCAGAAAGTGGGCATAGAGGGAACCTACCTCAACATAATAAAGGCCATATATGACAAACCCACAGCAAACATCATTCTCAATGGTGAAAAACTGAAAGCATTTCCTCTAAGATCAGGAACAAGACAAGGATGTCCACTCTCACCACTATTATTCAACATAGTTTTGGAAGTCCTAGCCACGGCAATCAGAGAAGAAAAAGAAGTAAAAGGAATACATATTGGAAAAGAAGAAGTAAATTTGTCACTGTTTGCAAATGACATGATACTATACATAGAGAATCCTAAAGATGCCACCAGAAAACTACTAGAGCTAATCAATGAATTTGGTAAAGTTGCAGGA
>NC_041231.1:18523188-18523812 GCF_002837175.3 Physeter macrocephalus
AAAGTTGCAGAGTACAAAATTAATGCACAGAAATCTCTTGCATTCCTACACACTAATGATGATAAATCTGAAAGAGAAATTAAGGAAACACTCCCATTTACCATTGCAACAAAAAGAATAAAATACCCAAGAATAAACCTCCCTAGGGAGACAAGAGACCTGTATGCAGAGAAGTATAAGCCACTGTTGAAAGTAATTAAAGATGATACCAACATATGGAGAGATATTCCATGTTCTTGGATTGGAAGAATCAATATTGTGAAAATGACTATACTACCCAAAGCAATCTACAGATTCAATGCAATCCCTATCAAATTGCCAATGGAATTTTTTACAGAACTAGAACAAAAAATTTTAAAATTTGTATGGAGACACAAAAGACCCTGAATAGCCAAAGCAGTCTTGAGGGGAAAAAACGGAGCTAGAGGAATCAGACTCCCTGACTTCAGACTATACTACAAAGCTACAGTAATCAAGACAATATGGTACTGGCACAAAAACAGAAATATAGATCAATGGAACAGGATAGAAAGCCCAGAGATAAACCCACACACCTATAGACAACTAATCTGTGACAAAGGAGGCAAGGATAAACAATGGAGAAAAGACAGCCTCTTCAATAAG
>NC_041231.1:18523840-18524708 GCF_002837175.3 Physeter macrocephalus
TGTAAGACTGAACACTATAAAACTCTTAGAGGAAAACATAGGAAGAACACTCTTTGATGTAAATCACAGCAAGATCTTTTTTGATCCACCTCCTAGAGTAATGGAAATAAAAACAAAAATAAACAAATGGGACCTAATGAAGCTTAAAAGCTTTTTCAAAGCAAAGGAAACTACAAACAAGACAACAAGACAACCCTCAGAATGGGAGATAGTATTTGCAAACGAATCAACAGACAGAGGATTAATCTCCAAAATATATAAACAGCTCATGCAGCTCAGTATTAAAAAAACAACCCCGTCCAGAAATGGGCAGAAGATGTAAATAGACATTTCTCCAAAGAGGACATACAGATAGCCAAGAAGCATATGAAAAGCTGCTCAACATCACTAATTATTAGAGAAATGCAAATCAAAAGTACAATGAGGTATCACCTCACACGAGTTAGAATGGGCATCATCAGAAAATCTACAAGCAACAAATGCTGGAGAGGGTGTGGAGAAAAGGGAACCCTCTTGCACTGTTGATAGGAATGTAAATTGATACAGCCACTATGGAGAACAGTATGGAGTTTCCTTAAAAAACTAAAAATAGAATTAGCATATGACCCAGCAATCCCACTGCTGGGTGGATACCCATAGAAAACCATAATTGAAAAAGATACATGCACCCTAATGTTCATTGCTGCGTTGTTTACAATAGCCAGGTCACGGAAGCAACCTAAATGCCCATTGACGGACAAATGGATAAAGAAGATTTGGTACATATATACAATGGAATATTGCTCAGCCATAAAAAGGAGAAAAATTGGGTCATTTGTAGAGACATGGATGAATCTAGAGAGTGCTATACAGAGTGAAGTAAGTCAGA
>NC_041231.1:18524769-18630016 GCF_002837175.3 Physeter macrocephalus
TAGAAAAATGGTACAGATGAACCAGTTTGCAGGGCAGAAATAGAGACACAGATGTAGAGAACAAACGTATGGACACCAAGCGGGGAAAGCAGTGGGTGCTGGTGGTGTTAGTGTGATGAATTGGGAGATTGGGATTGACATGTATACACTGATGTGTATAAAGTGGATGACTAATAAGAACCTGCTGTATAAAAAAATAAAATAAAAATAAACATAATAAAAACAAAAGTTATCTACTGTCATATAATGTTTGAGTTGTAATATACTGGATATTTATTTGTTATTTGAATATTTTTATAGGTATAAGAATTTATGACTATACTAAAGGCATGAAGTGAAATTAAATATGTTTTATATTAGCCAATATTTGTGTGGTATTTTACCACACAATTTTCTAAAGATAAGATTGACATCATATACATTGTTGTTATGTTCTTAAATATTAAAGCATGAAAACATATATGTTCATGTTTCAAAAAATAAATGGGAATAATCTGGTCAGAAGCATGAATTTTGGTATTAGACAATCCTGGACTTGAAGGCTTTGCAAGATGCATGATCTTGGACATGGTCTTGGGCATGATACTTAAATATCCTTTGTTTGTCTCAGTTTTCTTATCTCTATAATGGGGATAAATACAGTAACATATTTTCTTCATAGAACTATATTGTGAATTACCTGAGATAATTTAGGTACACCCTAGAGCTCAGTGACTGACATACATAAATGCCCAATAAATTTTGCTAATATGAAAGTTATGAGTAATATTAATGAGTTATTGATTAATGCAAGTCTCCTGGATTATGGAAAGAAGACTGAGAGAAAGCCTAAAGCAGTCAAAGTGTTCTGAGAGTAAAACATGGAATAGAATTTGACACCAGATGAGTGTCTCATGCTTTCTAGCATGTGCACTGAAGAATTAGTAGAGATATACTGAGAATGTTAGAACACCAAAGAAAAAGCAGGAAGAAAGAAAGTTCCAAAGACAAAGTAACTTAAATTGTCTATATTTTGCAATTTATTAGACATTTCTGAGGTCTCAATAATTTTTCATTTCACAGCTACAATTAGAAATGGGGAGACGGATTTTAAAAATCAACTTTTCCAAATATGTTGCTAGTTAAGCCAGTGTTGGGAGTAAAATTCAACTTTATATTAAAAAAATGAATACCCACAATTCCATGGGATCACGAGACCTATGCAGTAATAACTCAGATATTATGTGGATAGAGAACCTGCATTGACTATGTAAAGAGGAGCTTTTTTCTTTGTTTAGTTGACACTTGCATTTATATGGAAAATTCAGTGCTAAGGTTCCATCTATTCATGTTCTGTCACATTTTGATTCATCTCTTGTAAAAGTCAATATGTCACTCTTCTCTGTCAGTGGAGACTGATTGGACTGCTAACTTTAAAGACAAGTCAGAAAGTCATTGCAAAAAAAAGGCAACAACCTTCACTGAAACAGAATGTTGCTAAATGTCAGAGAACAAAAGATTTAGATGCAATTTAAAGGCTGACATGCAAAATGTTTAACTGTATTGCTGGGTTGTTAGGTTCCAAATCATGTAAAACTGACCTAAGCTTATCCAACAGCTCTGCAAAGTCAATTTGGAATACTACCTCCTTCCTAGGTTGTCCTAGAAGGGAAGAGGAAGGAGAAATAGCCACCTGGAAGGGGCACCTATCTGCATTAAGGCAGGTGCAAAATCTCAACACCAAAGGGACAAAAAAATTCCAAGTTAAATTCTGGGTTTTCTATTTTCTCATCATGTTTTAAATGAAAAATGGCTATATCTCTGGAGGTGTGGGGTCTTTTCTTTTTTTTAATACTGTATCCATCAGAGATTCATACAACGAAGACATTATCTCTAACGTAGGTAAAATTATTCTGTAGAATTCATGACACTCTAAGGAAGCCTTCAGCAATTCTTAAACTTTATTGTTATTCCTGGAAAAGATGTTCATTATAGATCATCCTTGAACCTCAACCCCTTCTGTAGATGTGCCCTATTTTGAGTAGGTAGATTCGGGAATCGATTCTAAAGTGGAAGTGAACTGAGGACAAAGTATGATGTTAGAGGTGAGCTGAGGTTATGACAGGACCAGAGAAGACCAGCCAGAAAAGGTCAGGGATATCTATTAATTTCATTAATTTGAAAAATTGAAGTGGATATTTTGTTTAACAAGTCGAAAGGATTGCCTTTACTATTTCCATTTATTACATTTTAACAAATGTGTACTGTATTAGATTTCTTCCTACATGCCTCTCGTGCTTGGTGCTGAAAGAACAACAAAGAACCAAACCTTTTGACTTCAAGGTTTACTGTCACATGGGAAGTCAGGCACAAACCGTTAATTTCACCGCTACACGGGTAAGGTACAAGTAGGCACAGGGTGTCTTGAAAGCACTTAGCTGAACCCCAGAGTTCAGGTTTTCCTTCCTAAAGAAGGTGACATCTTAGCTGGGTCTTCAAGAATATATATTGATTACTATGTAGGGATACATGAAAAGTATTCCAAGACGTAGAATGAGCAAAGCTACGGAGACATGAGTATGTATGAATCGGTCAGATCCTACCAGTGGTTCAGCATTATTTTTAGAAAACAGTTGGATAGTGGAGAGATATGAGGCCACAAAACAGCAATGTTTTATGTTTTATTAGGACTTTCTATAATGATGGAAATGTTCTATATTTGTATTGTCTGATACATAGATATATAACCGCTAGCCACATGTGGCTTTTGAGCACTTGAAACATGTTTAGTGAGCTGAAGAAATGAATTTTTAATTTTATTTGATTTTAATTAATTTCCATTTAAATTGTTATGTGCAGCTAGTGGCTATCATTTAGTGTAGCAAAATTATAGAAGTGCATGCTATCCATGTACACTAGGCTAAGGCCCTTGGATATTATTCTGACAACATTTGAAAGCCCTTGATTGTTTTATTTTATTTTATTTTATTTTTCCTTGATGATTTTAAAACAGGGAAGTGGCATGGCAGAATTTATGTTTTAAACAGATTTCATTGTCAGCTGCATAGAGAATGGGTTTAATGGGCTAAGTCTTGAGTCAGAGAGACTAATTAAACACCACTGTTGTTATCCAACTGAGAGAACCAGTAATAGGGATAAATGGATTGATTTGAACAATATTTAAGAAGTAAAGGGCTTGGTGAGAATGAGGAATGGCACGAAGGTTCTGGTTTTTGTGACCACATGTGTACTAGTGCCTAGTGCTAATGGTATAAAGAACACCAAGATGAGAGTTGTAAGATGAGAAAAAGTCATTTATAACACCCAGCTTGTTGGGAAGAGTCTCCAACTCTGATAACCACTGATCCCTCAAAATAAGACTGTTACCAATCAAGAAATCATGGCACACTCTCATCTGCTCTTACATCCTGACCTGCATCTCTGCCTTCTTTTGGTCAAAATATTATTTTACCGGGGGTGATGTTTTTTCTTGATTCCATCAAGAATGTTCTGAAAATAAAGCTAACACAGATAGTAGTAGGGCTGAGGGAGATTTCTAATGACATGTTTTTTTTTTTTGTATCTGGATCTAGTATTGCCTAAACTCAGATGCTTCTAGAATCTTTAGTTATATGACTCAATAGTTTTGTTTTTCGGTTAGATAGTCTGAGTTGGGTTTGTGACCCCTGTAAATGAAATAATCCTGAGTTCTGGACCAGAAGCAACTGGCAGTGACTGTTTTGCTGCCCCTACTGCCATCAATGCAGGAAATTATGCTTTGGACACAAAAAGGTGTTTCCTGATATTTTCTCTGTTTCTACTTTGTGTAGGAAATTTGAGGAGCAATTAGAGATGTCATTATTGTTGATCAGAATTAGATGCCCATGGAGAAATTTTTGTATGTCTTATCTCACCAAGACTTGTTCAGTAATTGAGACATTTGCAATTGGCAGCAGGTAATTCTCCCTTGTAATGAAATTCAAGTTTTTCTTGTCATTCTAAGGAGGACAATGACTAATGTGAAATCTCTTATTCCTTCCTCTCTTCTATTTCTCAAAAGGCTCATTTGGTCATAGGGTGACTTTTTTAAGTATGAAGCTTAGACCTGAATAAATAATTTCTTTCAAACATTAGTATTAATATTGTCTTAGTATTAAAAGGGTTCTACTCATGCTTTCAAAATTGTTAACAATCTTTAGCAGTTATTAAGTGGCTGAATACATGTTTGACATATGGTGATATTTAAAAAGTACAACTGTCACTATGCTATCACTCATTAATGTGTTCAGAGGGCAGGATCAGGAGCACTATTGCCTAGATTCACATTTTAGGTTCACCACTTTCTGTGTGATCATGGGCAGATTACTTAACCACTCTGTGAATATATGTTAAATAAAGTGTTTTGGATAGTGCCTGACAGAAAATTCTCAAGAAATGCTAGTTCTTACAGTACTAGGTATATTATAGGGACTTGCCAACTACATATGGGTTTTTAATCACTATGCAAGTTAGAAACATATGGATATTTTTATTTGACTACTTCGGGAGATAACAGGTATAGGGCTAAGAATTCCAGTTCAAATGATGAAATAAGGTATCTACTGAGTTAAAAATAAGGAAGAAAATTCCTGTCTTAAAGCAAAAGAAGCTAAAAGGATAAAAGTCACACCATTCATTCAGTAATGAATTTAAAGATTCATTCTATGTGTTGCAGTTATAATATGACTAATGGAATCAAAAGCAAGAGAAGATTCTAGTATACCAGTAGGTAACAGGTGGACAAAAATAAAGGCTGCCCCTTCAGTCAGCAGCTCACAGCTGGTCTAGTTTTCTTTTTCTTTTTGTCAAGAACCATTATTATCTGATGATCTATGTGATGATTGCTGGCTGGTGATCTCAGTGAAATGTGTTTGCTGGCTTACTCCCAGATTTGATTGATTGATGTTTCCGTTATAGAAATCTCGGCTGCACTCCGTTCTAAGTGATGTACTGCTGGCAGTGTTTGTACAAAGGCCAACGAGTGAATGGGCTACAAAGATAGCCTTTTAGTCCAGACATTGCTCCGTTCTTCCTGGGCGGGGAACAGGCTCGCAGGTGAAGAAACAAAGAACACATCTGGTTGCTGCAGCTGCCTTTGATGTTTATTTAGTGGTTGGCAGGTTTCAAATACAATCATAGTTTCAAATACTTGCTAGAGTCGCCTCTCTGTCATTACTTGGCACGTTCCAGTGGTATTACCACAATGTCTCTTATTCACAATTATATACGAAAAATGTCTATTTGCTGCATCACACGAAAGTAATTTTTTTTAATAATGCTGTACCTAATTGGGCATAGGACATGTGCTTGAAACCTGGCTCCTCTGGTTAGTCTGAGCACACTGGGCAAGGTTTTTAACCTCCCCTAGCTCATTTGTAAGTGGATTAGAATTACAATACCTACTTGGTAGAGTGATCGCAGACTTAAATTAGATACTGCATGCACATGACCGGCACATAGTACAGCTTAATAGATGGAAGTTAATAATAATTATTATTATCATAATAAATCATGCACACAGTTTTTATAAAAACTATTAAATATTTCATTTTGGCAGGGGTTTTATAATATCCATTTCTTAATGTCGTGGTTCAGAATTTGCCATTTTCCTTGCCCCATTCCAGGCAAAGAGTGACATAAGAATTAATTTTTTAAAAACCATCTTGTTATTTTTTCCCAGTGTTTTATTATGATAAATTTCAAATTTTAGTGAAGTTGAATTGCACAGTGAACATCGTGTAGACATAACCCATGTGTCTTGTAGTTTTTAAGTGTTTCAACATGTATTTGGAATTGGAAGTTTCATTCTAGTTCAAGAAGAAGCTAAGCCTTGCAACTTAGATAAGTCAATGGCAAAACTGCCTGGCCTAGCCCAGGCTAAAGAGTACTGTGCCAGCACCGTGGACATCCATGTTATTAAACGTGCGGGGCTTTTGTGTTAAACCAAGCCCAGATCCTTGAGACCGTCCCGGGAAGGGGGACTTCCAGGCATGTGGGTGCAGAGAGGAATAAGGGTTACCTGTAGACATGTTAGAATAATGCAGCAGTTATTTATCTCTGGGGAAAATAACATGTAACTGAACACTAGAGGGCAAATCACAATCACTTTGAAGAGTGAGAGACAGCCATCGTCTACTTCTTTTTGGAGGCATCTCCTCCTAAGGGTTCTCAGCTCCTGGTTACTCAATTCCTGGTTACTGCCACTGCTTACTCCAAGTGGACATGCTACTTAACCTCTTAAATTCTGGTCTAGTCCTAAGCAACCCCTGCTCCTTCCTATTTTCTGAGATAGGCTGACATTTTAATCTGTCTATATTTGTATCTATACCTATATCTATGCACATGTATTTATGTATCTATCTATTTTTCTATTTTATCTGTCTGTCTAGACAAACACACAGAGTTGGTTTTTTTTAGTTAAATACTAAGGGAGAAAATGAAAGAAGCAAAGAGCTTGTATGTAACAAAGCAGTTGCATTAGTAAGTGTGAGTGCTGCTTCTATAATAGTTATCAAACACCCAGATAAATCACAGGCAAT
This sequence comes from Physeter macrocephalus, assembly GCF_002837175.3. Lineage (NCBI taxonomy): Eukaryota > Metazoa > Chordata > Mammalia > Artiodactyla > Physeteridae > Physeter > Physeter macrocephalus. Next base: position 18,531,327 of record NC_041231.1, read on the forward strand.
TCCACACTAAGTTTCCTGAAATAATTACTCTCCCAGGTCAAAAGCCTAGTATGTTTTCAGGTTTACCTCCTTCTTCATTTCTTTCCTGTTTGCCATAAGAGGTATACACTTTTTCTTTTTCCTCTGGATGATGATCTAAATTGTTTAAAGGAAACACATTTTTTTGGACATGTTAGAGGACTATCATTGTAGAAGATGTCACTCACAGATTTCCTTCACTTTTCTATATGTATGAAAATTTAACAATTTCTAACCCTGGCGAAAACCAAGTACAATGTTGAGTTATATTTCACCATTTATGTAATGGATTTCATGTCCTTTTGGCAATTCTATGACATTTTCTGGGCCTGCAAATGTTTTGTCTTAGAAGTTGCCAATGAGTGGTACACCAGGCCCTAGGCATTCACAACCTATTTGTTCCTTCACTGGCAACTTCAAAAGACCACATTTTTTTTTAACATGTTTATTGGAGTATAATTGCTTTACAATGGTGTGTTAGTTTCTGCCTTATAACGCAGTCAATCAGCTATGCATATACATATATCCGCATATCTCCTCCCTCTTGCATCTCCTTCCCACCCTCCCTATCCCACCCCTCTAGGTGGTCACAGAGCACCAAGCTGATCTCCCTGTGCTATGCGGCTGCTTCCCACTAGCTATCTCTTTTACATTTGGTAGTGTATATATGACCACATTTTAGATCAATCACACATAGGACCCTTTAGCTGAGAGTGGGTTTTTTGGCATCGTTAGAATTTGCACAGTAATTGAAGTGGCATTTCAAGTTCTATGCAATAGTAGCTTTCTTTTTAACATGTTCCAAAAATTTCTGTCTCCACCACCAATACGTGGATAGTATGGGATCAAAAGGTGCTTGTTGAGTGGATAAATGTGTGAGTGTTAGAATAGCTTCAGCATGACCATTGTTAATTCATAAAGAGAAATTTCAGACAGTTCATTGAGGCTTATTCTATCACTGATTGAAATGAGGCTATCTATTCAAATCAGAAAATATGCTGTTTAAGGCAGTCTACATTTCTTCATCCTCCTCACTCTTAAAACCTTCATCTTCTTTTTTTTCCCTAACCTCTTTTTTTTTTTTTTTTTTTTTTTTTGCTGTGTGTTAAATATATCTAGAGCTTGGTACCTCCCTGATGATTCTGTAGAACCCCTCCGTCTCCCTCTTGTGATCCTATAGCATCTTTCCACCCATGTATTTTTCCTGCTCCCCACAATTCCATAAGCAATACTGTGTTCCTTGTGCCCTTAAGCCCTTCACATTGCCTCACGATGTTAACAGCATTATCTCCACCTCAGTCCTGCATTTGAAAGTGAAAAAACAATACTTGCTGTCATCCACAGACAGATGATGGACTCAGGGTAAGCAACAGTCACTTTGTACCCAAAACATGATAAACCTGTAATAGTCCGATTGGTCCTTTCTTCTGACCTTCATTCTCATCGATTTTTCTCTTGCTTTTTCAAATACCTGAAAGGAATTCAAGTTGTTTTCAAGATAAGGAACATGATCTGGACATGAAGCTTTCTCTTTTTCCTTCTTTTATCTTTGATCTTTTTTTGAGCCTTACTGAATATCCTGATTTACAATTAAGTGGATTGGAGGAGATTGTAGAAAATACTACATCGCAAAGTCAAACTAAATCACGAGCACAGACCCCTTCTGCATGGGGTTGATAGAAGAACAGAGGGACATAAGTGTCTTTTCTATCCTTTTGTGTGTTCTGTAGCGTTATGTCAGGGCAATTTTAGTGGACTATAGCTCTTAGGCTGAGATAAGAAGCAAAAATTGAAAAAATATTTAGTCACATTAGACTGGAGGAGATGGTTGAGTGTACTCCTTCAACCCTGTTGAAATGGTGTTGAATGGATAATACATTCTGATGATCGGTTATTTAACAGTTATTGAATAAATGTCTCATATTAGTTATTTCATTGGTTTCCAGGTACAAAAGACCTAACTTGAATTGGCTTGTGTTATATAACTGGAGGTTCTAGAGGTAGGTCTAGCTTTAGGTCCATCTGAACAGAGAGGTCCCAGATATGTCCTTAATATACAACATTCTTAATTAAGATTATCTCTTAATCTTGCTTGAAATAGTTTATTCCCTCTTTGTTGCTAGATAATTACCAGAAGCTTGCTACACCTATACACTTACAGATTTAAATCCCAAGAAAATGCCTGATACTTATTCTATGTCCAGCTCAGGTCATACACTAGCATGGAACTAATCAACATGGCTTAGGGGATGGGACTTACGCCAGAGTCACATGCTCCATCCTTAGGGTTTAAGCCCTGGTAAACCCATGTGGATTGAAATTGGGTAAAGATGGAAGAAGATAAACTAGAAACCTTCATAACATTATTTACTATGTTTTGAGAAGTGTGGGTTTTAAAGATGAATTCAAAAGAATCTCTACCTTTAAATATTACATAAATTATAAAGAGGTGAATTTCATCAAATAGATTAAGAAAATATGCTTTGGAGACTCGGAAAGGGGGTGTTTATAGGAAAATGGATCAGTGGGATGAGGATTCAAGGGTATAGCCTTTAATAGCCTTGGGTGGATTTTTACATTCAAGAATAAATAGCGAAGATGGGAAAAGCAGAAAACAGCTTGGGCTTAATCATGGAGTAAGTGCAATACCATATACAGCAGTGTAAGGCAAGGCATTCCAGGCAGAAGGAACAACAGGAAAAAAAGCACAAAAGGTGACAGGACAGTGAACTTTCAGAAAACCATGAAATCACAACTCTCACTAAAGCATGTAAAATGAAGGTGGGTTAGTCAGAGGTAAGCTTGGAAAGGTCACTTAAGACTAAATTATATAGATCTTAGTAGCTTTGGATAAGGGGAACTTAAACTTAGTCTGTAGGCAGGGAGGAATCACTGAGGCTCTCCAATAGAATAGGATGATTAGAGCTGTCATTAAGACTAATGTAAAGGTGGAGTATAATAGGTTAGAGAAGGAGACAAATTAGAAAAGAAATAAGAAATCAGGAAAGTGTTCCTGAGGGCCTGAGAGGATTGTTCTTAGTACTTTTTTCACAGCTACTCATGTATATGAGACAGAGTATGCCAAAAATATTAAGGAATGTAGAGTGAAGAGGTGGGGCTAGAACCACTGGCACCTGTGTTGTAAGATAGATCTGAGTTTAATTAATTTCAGAGCAACTTGGTTGTGTGGCTGTTTTGGGGAAATGATCCTGTTTGTACTGTTTGGGTCAAGATCAGTGGTTCTTATCATCGGCACGTTAGAATGAAGAAGAAATAGTCTCAGATGAGCTTTTGAAGAAGCAATCTGAGGTGGGGCCCCAGGTAAGTGTATTCTTAAGGTGGGCTCCCCTGGTAAACATAATGTGCAGCTAGGGTTGAGAATGACTGATCTAATGGGAAAAACATTTAACTGATCACTCAGTGACTTCATTTCTAGTCTGGGCTCTGTCTAAATTTGCTATAACCATGTATGAGACTTTTAACATGTTTCTCTATTGTCCAAAAGTAATATGTACAGACATGCCACATACAGTGACTTCTTGATGGTGTTGGAGAACAAAACACAGATTTTGTTATAAAACCTACTAAAGTTGAATTAGAATTCCTCTGCTTACTAGTCCTATGGGCTTGGATAGATTACTCAGCCTTTCTGAGTTTCACAGAAAGATTTAGGGACTTGCCCAAGGTGATACAACAAATGCAAGGTAGAGATGCAGCTTGAGCTCAGGTCTGCCAAAAATGCCTCTATACTCATACTTTCTTCAGAGAAGGAGAAAATAAAGCTGGATTATTTTTTAAAATTCTTTTCCATCATGGTTTATTACAGGATTGAATATAGTTTCCTGTGCTATACAATAGGACCCTGTTGTTTATCTATTTTATATATAGTAGTGTGTATCTGCTAATACCAAATTCCTAATTTATCCCTCCCCCCACCCTTTTCCCCTATGATAACCATAAGTTTGTTTTCTACGTCTGTGAGTCTGTTTCTGTTTTGTAAATAAGTTCATTTGCACCATATTTTAGATTCCACATATAAGTGATATCATATGATATGTGTCTTTCTCTGTCTGACTTATTTCACTAAGTATGATAATCTCTGGATCCATCCATGTTGCTGAAAACGGCATTATTTCATTCCTTTTCATGGCTAAGTAATGTTTAATTGTGTATATATATAATTATATGTAATATATATTATATATAATATAGATAATAATGTAATATATGTATAATATTATATATGTGTATATATAAACATCTTCTTTATCCTTTCATCTGTCGATGGACATTTAGGCTGCTTCCATTTCTTCGCTATTGTAAACAGTGCTGTTATGAATATTGGGGTGCATGTATCTTTTCAAATTAGAGTTTTCTCCGGATATATGTTTGGAATAAAACCGACTAAAGTTGAATTAGAATTCCTCTGCTTACTAGTCCTATGGGCTTGGATAGATTACTCAGCCTTTCTGAGTTTCACAGAAAGATTTAGGGACTTGCCCAAGGTGATACAACAAATGCAAGGTAGAGATGCAGCTTGAGCTCAGGTCTGCCAAAAATGCCTCTATACTCATACTTTCTTCAGAGAAGGAGAAAATAAAGCTGGATTATTTTTTTAAATTCTTTTCCATCATGGTTTATTACAGGATTGAATATAGTTTCCTGTGCTATACAATAGGACCCTGTTGTTTATCTATTTTATATATAGTAGTGTGTATCTGCTAATACCAAATTCCTAATTTATCCCTCCCCCCACCCTTTTCCCCTATGATAACCATAAGTTTGTTTTCTACGACTGTGAGTCTGTTTCTGTTTTGTAAATAAGTTCATTTGCACCATATTTTAGATTCCACATATAAGTGATATCATATGATATGTGTCTTTCTCTGTCTGACTTATTTCACTAAGTATGATAATCTCTGGATCCATCCATGTTGCTGAAAACGGCATTATTTCATTCCTTTTCATGGCTAAGTAATGTTTAATTGTGTATATATATAATTATATGTAATATATATTATATATAATATAGGATAATAATGTAATATATGTATAATATTATATATGTGTATATATAAACATCTTCTTTATCCTTTCATCTGTCGATGGACATTTAGGCTGCTTCCATTTCTTCGCTATTGTAAACAGTGCTGTTATGAATATTGGGGTGCATGTATCTTTTCAAATTAGAGTTTTCTCCGGATATATGCCCAGGAGTAGGATCGCTAGATTATATGTCAACTCTATTTTTAGTTATTTAAGAAACCTCCATGCTGTTTTCCATAGTGAGTGCACCCGTTTACATCCCCTAAAGCTGGATTCTAATGGCCAGATCACTTAGGTCAGTTATTTTACGTTTGAGCCTGTTTGCTCATTTGTACAATGGTGAAGCTTTTTTACATGACCTCTTCCATATTTACAACAGCAGAAGTAAGCAAGTATCGACTGCTCGGTATATACAATATTATTGAAAGTGTGAAGCATGTATAAACTTGCATAATTCTCCAACAACTTACAAGCTTGGAGTTATTATTGTCTCCGTTTTAAACATAGGAAATAGGTCAAGTATTAACTTACCCAAGATCACAGAGCCTGTAAGTGCACGTTTTGAAGCCAGGCGATCTGTCTCAAGAACACTCACTTTTAACCACTACACTATATTTTTAAATCTTTTGCTGCCACTTACATGCTGGATCAGCTGAAGTCCATTTGAACTGGGAAATGGTATTAAGAGAGCATGCTTTTGAAGTGAAATGTTACTGCAGGCAACAAGTGCCTCATGAAGTATCCCAACACATGCAGGCTCCTGACATGACAAGATTTCAGATCATTTTATAAAGTAACCTATTTCTTCTTCCTGGAAGGCTGCCTCTCACTTTAAAGGGTCATGGAATCAGTGTCTAAACCAATATTAACAGGAATGGGTAAAGAACAGTAAATCTGCCTCCCATGCACACTTATCTCAGCAAAAGCTAGTGTGCAATGGCAATCTCTTAAAAACATTATTAGAAGATAAAACAGCACTATGAAGTCTAGTGGGATTAATGGATGGGCAGTAAATCTGACAGATCTTGAGTGAGGAGAATTTGGATTTAATGTAATTTAGAGTTTGCCTGCATAGAACCAGAGTCCCTCTGATAAATTATACTGATGTTAAATGAAGTTGATTCTCCTCCTCTCTGTAAAAGGGACAATCGGAACACTTTATAGGGAAATTTTTGTTGCTTTTTTCTTAGGGGGAAGAGAAAGCAAACAGTATGTGACAAGAATAGAAAGAATTGCTCACTCCATGAATGACCCCAAATTGTCTATGGCTATGGTGATCCTCTGGTTTTACAAAGAAATAGTTTCACTGGTGTTCTTTTAGGGGTAGACACAGAGTATCTTAAAGACCTGTGTAAATTTTCTTCTGTTCTCCCTCAGTTAAAGATAGCTGGATCATTAAATGGAATGAGAGATATGTACCAGACATCACAGGTTTAGAGCAGGGAATTCAACTCTATACTATTCTTCTAAGAACAAAGTATTATTTATTAGCAAACTCCACAAGATCAAAATATTAATTACTTAACAAGAATAGGTTTGGAAATATGTCATCCATTATGCATGCTATACTTTTGGACATTCAGAAGCAGATATTAAGATGCCTTAACAACAGTTAAACAACAGGTATCTTCTCAGGTTCTCACTATTTAGTGACATAAATAAAATTTGCAGAGGCATTAAAATTATAATTACTTTCCCCTATTCCCATCAGTTATTTATATTATATATATAAACACTAACATGAATTATACACGATCCCACTTAGAACACGGGTACAAACACACTAAATTAAAATTTTTCTTTCCAAGAAAAGAAGTAATATGGATATATAATTATAATTATAGACACTTCAAGCCAGAGGTGCAGGTCCTATACATCTTTGGGGCCAATTGTGCTTTTGTATAACAACTTCTGAATAAATGTTTTGGGATTTTGTTAAGTGGAGCCAGTTCATATGGAGTTAAATCTACAATTCAGTGTTTGTTTGAATACTCATAATGAGTAAGCAGAAGAAAACTCCCTAAGTTCATAGATTAATCACTGACAAGGGTAAAACATTGCAAGTGAGATGAACATGCATTTAACACATTGGGTCATACAAAATGCAAATCAATAAGGGAAATTTTTACGTACTTTCTCCGACTCCTCCCTGCTATCTGTGCTAGCCAAGTGAGTCTCTACTGAGCAGACTTTATAGCATTTCTACTCTAATTAGACTCTATCAATTTCCTTCCACAGTGAAATGACCTTGAAACATAGAAAGCTCTTTCACTGCTAGCTCAAAAAATGCTTTCTTGTGAGATTTCAAGTTCTTCTTCATTTCTCAGACCTAACATCTTTCCAGCAAGGGCATTCTTAAGAATACTCTTTGGAATGAATATGCCATAAATAAACATGTCTAACCTTCACCTCTTAAAAATTAGAATTTCAGGGGCTTCCCTGGTGGCGCAGTGATTGCGCGTCCGCCTGCCGATGCAGGGGAACCGGGCTCGCGCCCCGGTCTGGGAGGATCCCACGTGCCGCGGAGCGGCTATAAGGAGCCAGAAATTAGTTATTTTGTTTTCTCTGATTGATGTAATTTTTCTCAAAACTGATACGTACAGATAGGAATCAGACATATTATAAAATGCTGCCTTGAAATGATCTCTGTATTTAAAACCATGATTGAGATAGTATGACTTAGTGAACCTAAAGACTAAGATCAACTTATTACAGATTCTTTGTAAGTGATTTTATTTCAAGGAAGAATACATTCATGTATTCAGAAATACAGTACTGTGCTTTGTTGCTAGAGACATCACTTTAAAATTCTACATAGTTGTAAATGCCCTATATCTACTTGCCTTCAAAAGAAATCCAAAATAGATATTTTCATGGAAGAAAATTGAAGAAAATGCTCTAAATTCTCAAATCCACTTTTTCTTTCAGAAATATATGTTTTTTTGTTCCTTGGTAAGGCAGAAGAATAAGATGAGAGTCAAAATATGTTGGATGTATTCATACAAAGTATAAAGTTGTTTTCTGTTGACTTATCAAATTATGGCTTGTTGAGAAGCACACTTGGCTTTGTTTTTTTATGATAATAGATAGACATAGAAATCATTCTTTCAAAAAAGAACAAGGACATCTTGTTCCCTATCTTTCAAGAGGGGACAAAGATATTTTGTTCCCCCATTAGATGAGAACCCATAGGCCCACTCTTGATTTGTTGGAGCAAATAGTTGAGAAAGAGTTCTAGTGCTGCTCGAAATAGGTCCCTGAATTCAGGAGACAACACATGAGAACAGAGACTGGTGTCTGCTCTTGGTCAAGAGATTCATGAAAGCAAGAAGAATTCTGGAGTAATTCTTGCCAGCATAATATGAAAAGCCTCTATGTGCCTGGGAATGGAAAGGGAATAAGACCCACCAAATCCCAAATCTTGGTGGTCTTTGGAAGATATGGAAGTAATACCTCAATGGCTCCAATGATTCCATCAAAGTTAGATGAGGGGCAATATCCAGGTACCACCCTGGTGGAACTTGGGCCAAGTTCCACCCCAACTCAGAAGGGCAGGGATAAAGTAATATCATTGAGGCTGAAGGGAGATACAGCTCCTCCTTTCAGGACATCCTCAATGGTGGATGGAGCCAGAAGAAGCTGAACACTGCCTTCCAAAACACCCCCCCCCACACACACATACATACGTACGTACATAAATACATAAATACAATATCTGCAGAGCCTACTATTTTAGATGAAAGCAGACCAAGCTAGAAAAAAGCCTCTTTATCACTGACTAGAGTTTCCATGTTAATTGGCAATTCATCAACAAAGGATGTTCAATGCTCTTAAATACTATTTCTATTCTTAAGAAGTAAGCATATCCTTTACTATCTTCTTAAGGTAAAAAGATATGAGAATTACAAGAAATTTTGGAAATTTGACTTAGATTTTTCCTGACTATCTTATGAGAAAAAGTTTTGGGCTATGAGATATTACCAGCTGTTTCAAAAACAAAATAGCTATGTTTCTGTGGTTAAATAATTTCATTAAACTATGAGATAAACACAATTAAAAAGGATATTTAAATTATTAACTTAATTTTTTTTTGCCAACATGCTAATATGATTTGGGATCCTCTAAGGCACTGCTTATGAAACTGTAATGTACATAGGAATCACGTCAGGATTCTGTTAAAGGGAACGTTTTAATTCACTAGTATGGGGTGGGGCCTGATATTTCTTCATTTCCTGCATTTCTAACAGGTAACCAGGTTATGCCCCTCCAATGTGTGGGAGTTACATTCCGAGCAGCAAGGTTCAGAGGGGTGTGAAGGAAATGGTTATCTGTTAATCATCATTTCCCAAATTAATTTTACCACAAAACTTTTTATTAATATCTTGGTGAACAATAATGTTCCCTAGTACACAATCTGGGAATATCCATAAATCTAATCTCCTGGTTTAAACAGGCAGCTAGTAAATCTCTTTCACATCCTTTACGGTGCAATTGTAAGCAGAATCTGAGTGAATGAGGTGTTTTGTATAATTAAGTAGAGAAAGTGCACAAGGTTAAAGTGAGAATTTTATATTTTCATTTTTAAAATGGGTATTTTTATCTTTATCAACTAGGAAAGAGTTAAGGTCTGTGGAGTGCTTATTATTTTCTCTGATGGAAAATAAATAACTAGTATTCCTCAGGGCAGAAACTAAACTCTAACAAGGAGAAAGAAAGGCCATGCTCCTACTTTCTCATCTATGTAGGCATTCTGATTGATCCCTGGGGACTTTGATTCAGCTGGACAACTTTAATTGGCCTCACTTGGAAATTCTTTTCTCCTCACCTGGAAGGGAAATCGTCTTAAAAAAGAGAAAAAAAATTTAAAGGAAAAGAAAATTTTTATGAAAGAGAAAGAGGAGAGGAGAGAGAAAAAGAGAGGGAGAGAGAGAGAGGAAATATGCTTGTCCTTTTCCTTGAGGAATGTATATTGCTTCCTGATTGCCCAGGATTACCAGAAGATCCAAAGATTAGCCCAAACTCTTTCAGAAAGACTCAGATGTGATTTAAAAAAAAGGAGTGAGGTGGGGAAGAATTATATATTTGATCTCATTAAAGGATGGGTACTCTGTTCTGCATTTTATGGTTTTAGCATCTACACTAAAGATAGTTTTCAAAGAATTCCTCTGCTATTTACTATTAAGTAGAATACTACAAGGAGCCTTAGGTTCTAAGCTGAAATCACTAGGTCTTGTTGACTTTTCATTTGCTCTTTTAACTCCAGAAGGGCAAAAAATAGAAAAATGAGCATTAGAGAGAAGTGATCAACTCAGTATTCTTCGAATATGCCTGGCTGCTCAGTTTCTTGCATAATACAAATAAATGCGATTATTCATGAAAAATTTATTGTCTGAAGCGTTGGTTCTCAATCTTGCCTGAAGAGCTGAATCACATGGGGAGATTTTGAAGTACATGATGCTCAGGCCTCACCCAAGACTTACGAAATCAGAATCTCTGAGTGTGGACCCCAGGCATCAGTGCTTTTAAAACCTCTCCAGAGGATTTCAATATGCAGTAGAGGAGAGGCATTGGTAAAAGAAGGTAACATTGTATCAACTATTAGGTCACATACATAATGACAGTGTTAAACACTGTGCTAAGCACTTTACATGAATTGTTTAATCCTTCAAAAGAAGCCTGTAAGATAAATATTTATTATTATCTCCATTTTAAGAGATTACAAAACAGAGGCTGGAAAAAGTTAAAGAATCCATCTAAGTCTACACATTTAGTGTGACCTGGGGTAAGAACCCTGGTTTTGTCTCTCCATACTACATACCATCTCTCCATAGTTCATGGGGGCCATTAATTTCAAACAACAAACTGGAGGATGACTATGATAATCATCTTGGTCTCCCTTGGTGCTTGTCTAAATAAGCATGATACCTCTGTCTTCACATTGTAACTATTATAGCCATGCATTTAGATCATGAATACTTCTGAGATCTCAATTTTTCCTGAAATTCAGTGTGTCTTATGAAAAGCCTTCATACATCACTGTAAAATTGGTCAATACCCAGAGATTCTGGATGAAAAATGAAGTCTGCTCAAGTGACATTTCAATAATTTAATGATACTGAGTTTGTGTGATTTTACAGTTAGTTCACATCACTAATGATTTTATTGTCTTCCTTCTCCCCAACCCTATACATTAAATACTTTCTTTAGACTTTGCTGAAAAACAGGGTTTAAAATATAAACATTGCACAATGTCAAAGGAATTTTTATTGAAGTATAGTTGATTTACAATATTGTGTTAGTTTCAGGAGTACAGCAAAGTAATTCCGTTACATATATGTATATTTTTCAGATTATTTTCCATTATAGCTTATTTAGCTTATTACAAGATATTGAACATTTCTCTGTGTGCTATACAGTAAATCCTCATTGCTTATCTGTTTTATGTACAGTAGTTTGTTAATTGCATTCTCCTAATTTACCCCTACCCCTTCCTTTCCCTTTTGGTAACCATATGTTTGTTTTCTATGCCAGTTAGTCTGTTTCTGTTTTGTACATAGATGGATTTGTGTTATTATTTAGATTCCACATATAAGTGATATCATATAATATTTGTCTTTGTCTGACTTCACTTAGTATGATCTTCTCTAGGTCCATCCATGTTGCTGCAGATGTCAATATTTCATTATTTTTATGGCTGAGTAATATTCATTGTGTGTGTGTGTGTGTGTGTGTGTATATATATATATATATATATATATATATATATATATATATATATATCTTCTTAAACCAGTCATCTGTTAATGAGCACTTGGGGGTTTCCATGTCTTGGCTATTGTAAATAGTGCTGCTATGAACATTGGGGTGCATGTATCTCTTCTTCTATATTTAAAATTAAATTAATTTTGCTGGAGTATAATTGCTTTACAATGTTGCATTAGTTTCTCCTGTACAACGAAGTGAATCAGCTCTATGTGTGCATATATCCCCTCCATCTTGGACCTCCCTCCCACCCATCTAGGTCATCACAGAGCACCATGGGGTGCATGTATCTTTTCAAATTAGAGTTTCCATCTCAAAGTAATTTTTTAAGCCTAATGACAAATTTAGAGGAATTCTAGAGGACTGATGTGAACCAACAAAAGTGCATCTCCAGTGCTAATTTTTCATCCTGAAAGTGCCCTAGAGAAGAATCTCATTCTTTATCCTGAAATGTTAGCAGTTTTGAAATACTTTGCAAGTTCCAGTTTCTGTGCAATTTCTGTGATTAAAGAAAAACCATACTGTTTTGCTAGGGTTTTACAATGTAAATGGCCTTTTCCAAAACCCTGAGCAATTTTAGCTTTTGGCTGTCCACCCTAGTGTCCTTCAGTGTTCTGTGTACATTTTAAAGTACACCTTTTCCAGTCAATTTGGTCTTCAATGTGATTAACTGACTTCTGTTATAAAACCCACAGCAAATCTCTGCCATCCATCTATTAAAACACTTAACAAAGAGAGAGAGATTCCAGAAGTGAACACATTTAGCCCGTGATAGTTTCTCCTGCTGTTTAACTAGTGTTAACATTACCTCAGCTCTAGGGAACCAGTGGTAGTCAGCATGGCAGCTAATTGCCTGATTTTAATTTATGCACCTGTTTATTCACCAGCTCCATGGTGATGTAGAGAGGAAGAAAGGTATGGTAACTAGGAATGTGCCAGCAAATTTTCACATTTGGCTTAGTCCACTGCTTTTCTTTCCTGCGGTTAGCTACTTTCATCTTCAACCTGGATTTCAGGCTGTCCTACTTAGCAGGCATTCACTTAACATCTGGTCCTTTGCTTCATTCAGCCTTGACCGGGGGGCTCAATTCTGAGAAATCATGGCCGAGACATGAATCAAAGTTGTTTTTCAGCTACTTAAAACTTCAATTATGCTACTTGTTGAAATATTCTGACCTTGAGAATAGGGATTCTCCACCACTACATTATACACCTTCTGCCATAGGGTTCTGCTGAGTGTCCCAAACTTTTTTCTGGGAATGACTGGTGGCTGTTGAGAGGAGACAAAGGTAATGGGTGAATCCTACAATCGAGTGATGGACGAATAACTGAAAGCCTGACTAATTCCCTAAAGATAAAAGAGCAACCGTGTTTCTGGGAGTATGCAAGTGAACCTGTAGGTCCACCTCGGCTGCATTTCCCACAGTCCCAGACCACAAGTTAGCCAGAGACCTGCCAGGAATATCTACAAGGCCAGCTTCATGAATGTGTGACATGTACAGTTGTACGGGACCCGCACTTAGAAGGGCCCTGCCCTTAGTTTAATGTCCTGCTGTAGCCATTTTGAAATTCTTATTATTTTTGAACAAGGGGCCTCACATTCTCAATTTGCACTGGGCTCCACAAATTATACAGCTGAATACAAAGAGCACTAAATTATCTCCAGAATAATTTTAAAATGCCAGTTCACTCAGGTTTCCACACTGTTAGGCCTTACACGGTGGAAGAGATGGCACCTGGAGGTGGAAAGACAATAAAAACAGAAACAAGTATTTCCTTTCTAGAACTAATCTATGTGATGCTCTGCTTACATTGGACTTTTGCAAGTTGGATTGTGCTATTACTGGGTGCAGCACCACAAATATGTCAACCTCGAAGTTACATCAGTAGAGATTTTGAAAATGAATTATGTTGAACAGTGTATTGTCTGCTGAGAGGAGTCATGCCCCTCCACGCTCCCCTAATTGTTTCAGTATGCTCAGACCCCATCAGTTTCCCTCAGACTCTCCCAGAACTCTCCCTCCAATGACCCAATGCTCCTACAGTACTTTCAGGACTTCCAGACCCCATTATCTTCCCCACAGATTCCCTCGAGTTCCCTAAGACACATTCAAAACCCTCCAGGCCCCTTCAGCCTCCCTCATAGGCCCTCAGCTCCCCACAGGTTATGCCAAGATCCCCGAAGGCCTGAAAAATTCCCTCAGTCTTTGGGGTCCCAGGCTCCCTCTAGTCCCCCAGCATCTCCTGCCCCAAGGCGCTCTCTTCCTGGACAAGTCCTGGGTAGATTCACCCCAGGTGAGGTGCCATAGATAGGGCAGCAAAATTCTCTAGCTTGTTACCAAGTGGAATTACTGCTGGAGGCCTCCTGCTGCCTCCAGAAGACTCTGTGTGGAGAGGAGGGCAGTTAGATGAAAGCGTAACTATTCTTTAGTGCCTGTTTGGCCCTGGGCTATGGAAAGGGAAAGGTTAAGCTGCTGCTGAGTACTTGTGTGCTCTCAGAGGCTCTTTGGGCTCAGTGTCGCCTGGAGGGCGTGTGTTTTTCTGCATCTCTGGAAAATCACTTCCATTAAGGGGCTGGGGCCAGAAGGGGCTTGGGTCAGAAAATTTTCAAGTATCGTTTTTTTAGATTTTGAGATTTCCTCCCAACATTTTGTCAATTAAGTGTATGTTAATATGTCAAAGGCAGACCTTTAAAATACAGTTTATTTGTTGTGACTCGATTTTGTCATTTCTTCATTCATAAACATCTACTTGGAGTCTCAAAGCACAGAATTTTTTTGGCCATTCTTCACCTCTGAGTGACTCCACCAGCAAATTCCAGACCTTAATGGCCTCCAATTAACCCTCAAAAGGGCCATCTTCTATCCCTACTCACTTGTTCATTCTTCCTTTCAACAGAGATGTTCTGAGAGCACAGTGTTAGCAGCAGTAACAAGGTCCAGCAAAGGTGCTGGCATCTTCACACACAGGACCTAGTGGTTGAGACATGCAATAACAGGGCACTGTGTTAAGAAAGATGATAAGGGGCACACACAGCTCAGTGGGAGCACTTACGAGGGAAAGCCAACCCAGGCTGGGGGTATTTGTGTCATCAGAAAAAGAGATGTTGAATCTGATATTCAGAGGCTGAGTCTAAGTTTCCCAGTGGAATTGAGTGGGACTGTTACAGGAGAGGGAAAAGACAGCACAAGATTCAGACTCCAGAGAGAACATAGCACCTTCATGAAACACATTGTTCATTATATCTGGACCTTGGATATTGGCTTACTAGGTTAGAAAATAAATTGGGATGGGGTCTTGTATGTCATTCTAAGGAGGCATGGCTTTATGTAAGGGCAATGGGAAGAATACCAAATACATTTCATTTTAAGCCAGGGGTTAAAAATATTCTCAACTCTTTAGTCACCAACTCTGAACTCAGTCATAATTGTAAAGATCAGCAACTATAACATAATATAGTGGACTAATTTCCTCAATCATTTGCAAAGATGTATTGTGTGCCTTAATATGATGCTTTTGTTGGGGATTACAATGGTGAACAACAGTTCTGCCTTCTTCCCTTGTGCCGTGGCAACACAGGTAGCTTTCGGACCTAGTAAAAATGGAAGAAAAATGAAGCCCTCTCAACGTCTTGGTGCTGATTGCCCCAGCTGGCTGTCAGTAGCCAATTTTGCTATTCTGTATCGCACAGATCAGTGGGAACCAGGGAACCCTCCACCATAGTAACCATAGCTCAGAATAAAGTGAAGGACAAATGGCATTCCCTGCTGCCTTTTTCAGTCTGGAGAAAAATTTCCAATGCTGAAGAACAGCTAAAATGCTTCCTTTCATGTTTGTCTGATTGTGGACAGCAGTGACCAAAGCTGTGAAATCAAGTCAGAGAGAAACAGGCAGCCTCACCAGTGAACTAACAAAACATTCACTATGGGTGCCGATGACCTAGCACATTTTCAGCGCTAAATGAAATCTTTACATTTCACCCAATAGGGGCTCTTATCTATTTCCTGAAGTGTTCTGTCTCTTATTTCCTTTGGTCTGACTTTGGAACTCAACTTTAGTACAAGGATCCATGCTACTTTCTGAATTTTCTCAGAAGGTACTTCTCCTGGCGTCACCAGATAAACAGGCCCACCAGATACATAGCAAACAAACAGTTCTACACTTGTGTGAATTTCCACTTTTGTTATAATATTCATAGAAATACACCAACTTTGAGAGCTCTCCTTATTTAAAGTTGAGAAAATAATTCTAGGCACACATAGTATAATGATAACATGAAGTAATATCAGAGCTCTGGATTTCAAAGAAACCTTTTCAGACTTTTAAAAGAGAGAAAAAACTCATTATATGAATATGTAAATAGAGTAGTAACTGAATCATAAATACAAAAGAGTTTCAAGATTCTAAGTTCCAAAATGCTATTTTTATTATGATTTTGGTGCTCCCCCAAAGCAGTCTGGATATGTGTATAAGCAAATGCATTTGTGTGTATGTGATTGTGTGTGTTCTGAGTACAGCTATTTTTCATATTGTAAAGTACTCAGCCTTTTCATTCTAAGCAGTGGGGACAGTGAGGGAGATTATCTGACAAATTGAAGGAGAAATATATTTCATCTTATAAAAAAAGAAAGATTACTATCTTTATACCCAGAGTGTATAAACTTGGATTTCAAAAACAAATTATCCACAATTTGCTTTGCTTGAGTTACCAGGATATTGAGATGTGGAAAAAATTAACTTGGATCTTACTGCTATTTATTAGCATTCCAGATATTGAGGGAAAAACATTTTCGTCGGAACCTTACCTTCGGTCTATCTTGATTTTCTAGGGAGTGCACTTAATATTGCATTGATAAAGTGTTTAAGTTTTCCACTTATTAAATTGCATTTTTTCTATACAGCATATGCATCACTATTTTCAAGGAATGATTCTTTTAATAATAAATAACACAATGATGTTAATAATAACTGATATCCACTTCTATAAATTAACTAATCATTTTAATTCTAATATAGCATCTTAGTTACCCAGAGGACTAAATCTTAGTTTCTGTAAAATAGAAATATTATTTTTTTGAAAATCTATTCTGAGAACATTTATAAACATGGCATAATCCAGAGAAGTTGGTTCTTCAAAAGCCCTGTACAGAAATACCAGCTGTTTATTATTACTAATAAGGTTCTTCTAACTAAAACTTTCTACCGTCTGTTTTACTTCATCTCTTTGACAAAGACATTTATCAAGAAAGTGTTTTCATATTGTTTATGGATTTAACAAAAATGATTTCATGACCTACAAATATACTTTTATGTCTCTCTCTTTGTATATCTGCTGTTTTTTGTCTAGCATGGTTATTTGCCATACAGAAAGACACACAGATGTTAAGAGTATATTTCACTGAGTTTTGATAAATGGATATATGTGGCTTTACCATCACTGAAATCAAGATATAGAACATTTTCAGTATGCTACAAAATTTTCTCATGATCCTTATTGGTCAGTCCAGCCACCTGCTGAGTCAACCTACAACCTTAATTCTATTACTGTAGATTAATTTAGCTTGTTCTTTTTAAAAAATTTTTAATTTATTTATTTATTATTTTATTTTTGGTTGCATTGGGTCTTTGTTGCTGCGTGCGGGCTTTCTCTAGTTGTGGCGAGCTGGGGCTACTCTTCGTTGACGTGTGCGGGCTTCCCATTGCAGTAGCTTCTCTTGTAGTGGAGCACGGGCTCTAGGTGCACGGGCTTCAGTAACTGTGGCGCACGGGCTTAGTTGCGCCACAATTGTGGCAGGCTCAGTAGTTGTGGCTCACAGGCTGTAGAGCGCAGGCTCAGTAGTCGTGGTGCACGGGCTTAGTTGCTCCGTGGCATGTGGGATCTTCCCGGACCAGGGCTTGAACCTGTGTCCGCTGCATTGGCAGGCGGATTCTTAACCACTGTGCCACCAGGGAAGCCCTAGCTTGTTTTTAAAATTCATATATGTGGAATCATAGTGTATGTACAAATTTGTGTCTGGCTACTTTTTCTTAATATAATATTTAAAAAATTAATCCATATTGCAGGACTGTGACTAAGGAATTTGTTCCTTTTATTCCTGAGTGGCATTCCATTATATGAATATAGAACAACACTAATCTATTATGTTCATGGAAATTTGGGATATTTCAAGCATGGGCTATTGTAAATAATCTCCTATCAACATTCTTATACATATATTGCGTTG
This sequence comes from Physeter macrocephalus, assembly GCF_002837175.3. Lineage (NCBI taxonomy): Eukaryota > Metazoa > Chordata > Mammalia > Artiodactyla > Physeteridae > Physeter > Physeter macrocephalus. Next base: position 18,549,377 of record NC_041231.1, read on the forward strand.
GCCAAAAAGTTCATTTGGGTTTTTCGTAAGATGTTACAGAAAAACCGAATGAACTTTTTGGCCAACCCAATACTTTCAGTTTTCTTGAATATTATTGGATCATAAGGTATTGTGTTTTTAATTGTATTAGAAACTGTCAAATGGTTTTCTAATTTGGTTGTATCATTTTACATTCCACCTTCCTTCCTTATAGAAGAGGTTCGGTTTTCCACATCCTCGCCAGCTCTTGTATTTGTCAAACTTTTTACTATTAATCATTGTAGTGGATGTGAAGCAACATTTCCTCTTGGTTTTAATTTGTTTCTGCATTATAACTAGTAATGCCAAGCACCATATGAAGTGCTCATTGACTGCTCATAATCTTCTGTAAAATATTTATTCACAAGTGTTTTGCCCACTTTTAAAATTGGATTATTTTCGTATTATAATTGGTTTGTATCCTGGATAATAGTCCTTTGTCAGATATCTATTACAAACATTTCTCACAGTTTAGAGTTTACTCTCTTGTTTTCTTATCTGTGACATGAGCAAAGATTTTCATTTTAAGATAGTCTGATTTATCAACTCTTTGCATAGTTACTGTTTAAAGAATTCTCTAAATAATCTTTGCCTGCACTACAGTTATAAAGATATTCTTCCATATTTTCTTCTAGAAGATTTATAGATATAGCTTTTATGTTTAGGTCTATGATAAATCTAAAATTGATTTTTCTGCATGGTGTAAAAAGCAAGATTCAACTTTGGCATCAACTGTTGAAAAATTTTTTATTTATCTGATAAATAAAAACTTTTTATTTATCAGAATTGCAGTGACATGTTAAAATCAATTTACCATTCATATGTGTCTATTTCAGTACTCTGAATGATGTATCCTTGATTTATTTGTGTACCCTGATATGAACACCGCACTCTCTAATTATTGTAGATTCAAAGTGAGTCATGAAATCAGTTATAAGTCTTACAAGCTTGTAATATTTCTTCAAGATTGCCTCAAACATTCTAGGTTCTTTGGATTTTCATATAATTGTTATAATAAGCTCTTTCGTTTCTAAAGACTTTTGGGATTTTTATTGGGCTATATTGATATTGTACATCAACTTGAGAAGAATCAGTATCTTAATATTGAATCTTCTAAATCATGTCTCGGTCAGTTCTAAAATCTGTATTTGTTTTGTTTATCAGTGATATTTTATATATTTTCATATAACATTTTCAGTATAAATGTCTTCTTGCACACATTTCATTACATTTAGTCCCAGTATTTTCGTTTCTTTTTTGATGCTGCTGTAAATGGTATTTCAAAAATTTTACTTTCCAGTTGTTTGCTGACTCTGTGTGTGTGTGTGTGTTTGTGTGTGTGTGTGTGTGTATTTCATTGACTTTGTATTCTGTGCCTAGGCCAGAATCACCTATTAGCTCAGTTAGCTTCTCTGTTAATTCTTTTGGATTTTTTAATGTACACAATCATGTTATCTTCTTTCCATATTTTATGTTTTTTATTTCCTTATCCTTTTTATTATATTAACCAGGCCCTCCAGCACAATGTTGAATAGAAGTAGTCTGGGAAAACATCTTTGTTTTTTCCTGATCTTTTTGAGAACAACATTTGACTTATCAATTGCATATGATGTTAGCTTTAGAATAGTTGCAAATGCACTACATCTCAAAGATGTTCTATTTTTTGTTTGCTGAATGCTTTTATTCAGTATGAATAGGCGTTGAATTTTGTCAGTTGCCTTTCTGCATCCATTGTAGCGATGTTTTTTTCTCCTTTACTCTGTTAATGGGGTGATTTCTGTTGAATGATTTTTTAAAATATTAATTCAGTTTTGCATTCCTCAGTTGGTTATAGTGTATTATCCAATGTGTATAACACTAGACTTGATATGCTTATATTTTAAAGGATTTTTGTGCCTATGTTCATGAGTTGTATTGGTTTGTAGATTTTTCTTTCAATATCTATATTATATCTTATTATAATATGCAAAATATTTACATATATTTATAAACATTAGATATTATATATATTATTATATCAGTTATATAATAAATATAAATAGATTATTTTATATATATATCTCCTTTAATCCTTTATTATTAGGTATAGTGCCCTTATAAAATGAGTGTGAGATTTTCACTTTTTCTCTGCTGTCTGAATGTAGTTACAATTGGTATGTCTTCTGTAAGTATTTGATGAATTCACCCTTGGAGTCATCTGGACTCACAGAAAAAAAGAAGAGAAAAATAAGCAACCAAAGCTCCAGGAAAGATGGTAACCAAAGAAGTTCAGGAGGTCAGAATTAATGTCTTAGTTGCAGAAAGTCATGGGCGATCTCAAATCTCAAAATAAATTTCCATTCATTTTAAAAAATTCTATGTCACTTTGCCCTGGAATTGTCTCATTAAGATGTTTAGATTTTATGATTATAGAATCTGAAAAGAGGGTGGAAGTCCAGTTGTTGTTTGGAGAGGGGATTCATTTTCTTAAATCTAATGTGTTAATTATAATAATATCATGGTCTTTTCCAAAAGCAGTTTTTGATGAGAGTCAGTTTTGGGTCCCTGAAGAAGGTACACTGGCAATACCTATACATCTTGAATAGATAAATTCCTCTTAACAACCTGTATTATTATTATTTTTTAATCTCAAAGGAACCTACAAGCATTTTAATTGCTCAAGTTACTGGAGTTAATCCTCCAATCACTTTCTGGCCATTGTTGTAAATAATAATCTTCATTAATGCAATGACACCGAACACTAATCTTCTGTTTCACAGTATGAGGTACAAGGAAAGCATAAAGATAGTTAGTAGAAACAAACAAAAAACAAAAAAAAAGGAAAAAAAATCTCCTGACAACCTCTCCTGTGAGAGGTTAAGGAGAACCTCCCACATTATTTAAGATACTTAATTTTCACAACATGCATTGATGCTAATCTTTAAAAAAATCTTACACACTGAATGGAATTTTTAACTCTCTTTCTTAATTCTTTCTCTCTGGAATTGTAACTTAAATTGTCCACCAAGAAATAGAATAGAGATATTTATTTTCTTAAACAATTTGGGTTGTTCAGCTTTATATGAAATACAAATTAATGGCCCTTGTATGATGAATAAAAAAGCCTTAATGGTAATGAGAAAGGCAGCTGGTGATGTCAGCAAATAGTGTTCTGATGTTTGAATGTAATTGTTTAAAGTTTAGATGTTACAGAAGTCAGAGACTGAACTAGTCCTCAGTCCAGGATTCAGAGGAAGTTCTCTCTAGCTGAGGTAAAATGCTTGCTGTGGGCAAACACTGATGAATAAAGCATTGGTTCAGTGTCCCAGAATCATAGAGTTTATGAGTGAAAGTGGATCCTAGTGATCATTCTAGGTTAAACCTCTCATATCATCAATGAGAAAACAGTTACTAAAATATTAAATGATTTTTCCATTTTGCCCAGTTAGCTACTGGGTTGAGAACCAAGAGCTTTAGATTCTCTCTATAATATTCTTTCTACTCTACCTCTGTATGGGTCATTAATAAATAAAAATAACATTTATTGAACATTTTTATAACTTTTTAAAATATTTATTTATTTATTTGGCTGTGCCGAGTCATAGTTGTGGCACACGGGAACTCCGTTGCCACATGTGGGATCTAGTTCCTGGACCAGGGATCGAACCCGGGCCTCCTGCATTGGGAGCAAGAAGTCTTAACCACTGGACCACCAGGGAAGTCCCTACTGAACGTTTTTAACATGACAGGCAATGTGCTGAATGGTTTATATGAATCCCTAAATTTATCTTCCTAATAACTCTGGGAGGTGGGAATCCCAAGTTTACATATATGAATATTCTGCATGCTCCACTCCCTCCCAAATGCAATTCCTCTCTCAGGCCTCATATCCCCCACAGAGTCTCTTCTCATTCTGGCTGAAATGTATCTCTCTTTTTTCTGACCTCCTATGGCTGACTCCTAACAAATTGTGTTGTCTGTCTGTGGACGGCATATGAGAATAGCATGCTATTCTGTCCTTTTATGGGAGGATTCCTTTTTCCACCACCCAGAGTGTCAGCTTCCTGACACTTTGGTGCAGTGCTCTCCCTGGGTATGATTGGCAAATAGGTCTTGTACAGTTGATTTAGAAGTTAGCATTGATCAGAAAGTCAATGAAGTTAATACCTTTCACAAATTTCATATTTGGTTTAGCGTGAGAGCAGTGGATTTTCCAAGTCAGCTTTCCCTTATTCCCCAGCATTCAGTCCAAGGACAAGGAACAGACAACTTAGGAACTTGAGGTGGGATGTGGTGAGGAGAGGCTTCCTAGTGATAATCAGTGATAATTACCAAAAAAAAAAAGTATAGTGTAACGGCATGATTTTAAAAAACAAATGCTAGAGATCTGGGTTATGTTGTACAAAACTCTTAATCCCTATTACCTATTTCCTCCTACGTGGGCTGGAAAAGAATAGATTCTTAAGTCTAGTTTTAGTCCTACCACTACTTTTTTCTCACCTTGAAGAATTTACTTACATCACTAAGTTTCTTCTGCTGTTAGATGAGAAATGTGAACAAGTGAGTCCAGCCTAGCATAGCTCCTCCCGTACTCCCTGCCTCCACAAACCACTAGGCACTGCACTGAATGGGAGTCCAGGGATCACGCTGTTTTTAAACCTTTCTCCACATCTTCACACCTGATCCTACACTGCTTCCAGCCTCACTGGCTAGCATCGCTGCTCTTTGTTTTCTCATTCTGCAGCACAAAGTTGAGGCAAGGTCAGTGGTAACTGGTACTGAGTTGAAATTTTACAGAGTAAGTGATTATGTTGCAGGATATCGTCTGAAGTTTACACATGGAAGCCAATATTTAAATAGTAGTATCTCTTTGGCAGCCATGTACTCTCATTTCATCAAAAAGGCTCCTCTGAATTGAAGCTTCTTTCAAATATCAGCTTTCAGGTGAACTTGTGACAGTCAGCACTTGGTAAGAATAAGTGGCTTACCATGTGAACTTATCATATTATACATCATAGAGCCAACACGGAGATAAAGTTTATCAAGTAGGTAAGAGTTCTGTTTCCAGTATAATTAAACCTCCTTTCATTACTATAACATATCAGAACACAATGATCTCAGCATACAATGCAAATCTGAATCATTTCTCATGTAGTGATTTGGACTGTGACAGGACAGTTTCTCTCTTCCATCTCACTCCCATTTTAGAGTAGTATATGAATGTGACTGTCTTTTTTCTTTCCCTGTGATCTTTAGAAAAAGAATGTTACACTTGGACTTTAGTTTTCAAACTTTAAACTCCTAAGACAGATGAGCATTTGAACAATGAGACATCGGTAAGCAAAGATACCGCTGGCCAGGGAATCACCATGGAAACCACCAAAGACATGGATTATGAAGATGAACAACTTTGAGTTAATTTCTTCTCAGAGTTGTGGCATTTTGGTTCATTGATTCGTACGTTGAAGTGTCTTTTAGAGTAAATGCTGTCAGAGACAAAGATGGATCTCCCAAGATTCATTGTAGAGTAAAATTCAGAGCAAGTCACGCTCAAGTTCTTCAAGTAAGAAAAGCCAACAAACAAAATATCCCAAGGAAACATAAATCCTTGCTAAAGCATAATCATATATGACTTGGAAATTGAACCACTAGATGTATCCCAAGTAAACTATTATCATAGGACTGCAATAATTCTGTCATTTCAGGTGTTGTATTGTGGAATTCTTACATATACTGAATTATCAGGTGGAGTCCCCTGTTTGACTATCTCTACTCATTAAATAGCAGTGAGTGCTAAATGTGAGCTCTAGGTTAAATTTGGCTATAGAGCATTGTATCTATTTTGTGTTTAAAGTAAATGAAAAATATAATCGGGGCAATAATTTTAAAGTTTAGAAATGAGCTATACTTTAAGAAATATAGTGAGTCCCTTTTAAAAATTGAAAAGATGTCAGAGGAAATATAACTGATGAGTAAGAAAATGACTGAGCTGGAAGGGACCTTGAAAAATCGTCTGGTCCAGCTGGAAGTCTTTAATTTGCCCCCTAGCAGTTAAATGTCTCAGCCTTCTAGAACAGATAGATGTCTGTTCTCTTCTCGGAGTTCTCCAGGGACGGAGCCTCAACAACTTGATTTAATAATCCTCGCCAGGGTTTTATCACCTTGACAGCGTCTAGAAGTTCTTTTTTATACCCCACAGAAATCTCTCTTGTAGTCTGTTTTCTCTAGGTGGGTTTTCAGTGAACAAAACGACAGAAAATGTTCTGTGCACTTCTCGGGAACATTGCTCACATACCCAAGTTGTTGCATCTTAATAGTATCTTCTCTGGGCTTACTTACAACTGTCGTCTCCTGTTTTGAACACATAGGACACATTCCTGGGTCCTTTGGCATTACTTTTTCCCTAACCATGCATTTTTTAAGTAGGAAGTAGCTTCTACCTGTCTTCTGTTAGGCTCAAGGGAAAGTAATAACAGCTACATTTGTACAGTACTGCACAGTACTTTGCAATATACAAACCATTTCATGTGCATTATTTCATTAGATCTACAACGTCAACTCTGTTAATTAGGCAGAGAATGAAATCCTCATTTATATTTTCAGGATTATGTACACTAAGTATTCATGTGGATTAAAGTACTGGTAAATAAACCCAACTGAAAATATTGGGCCCCAGATGAATACTAGACACAGAGCTCTCTGCTTTGCCATATTATTTTAGGTGTTTTCACACACTATTTCACATACTCATCGGAGACTATTATACTCATTTTATAGTTAGAAAAATGGATTTTATTGTGTTTATAGTATATGTTCTTCCTGATTCTGTATAGCTGGTAAGCAGCAGAGTTGGTATTCGAATTCATATCTCCACAATTAAGGGCAGAAATTTTCCTGCTTCTAAATAGCTACCTCTTTCTTGGCATTCTTTTTTGATAGCAAGATGTAGAATACAACAAAGTAACCAAGTGTTATGATGATTTTATTAGATAATGTTACAATCAATTCTTAACACGGGACATGTTACATAGTAAGTGCTCCGTCAATGCTAGCTCATTATTATCAGTGACAAATACACAACAGAGGAGTAAAACAGTTGGGTTGAGATCATTAAAAGCAATAGAAAGTGATTACATCTAATGTAAGTTCAATAACTTCACAAAAACTTTTTACAAAAAAAAGTACAATGCAATTCATGTTAGAAAACACTTCAGACTGACTTACAAATCTAAAAGTCAACAATGCAACACAGGACTTTGCAGTAAATAAAGAAATCTTGATGTTACGAGTAATCAAGGGTCTGAGTGTAGAGCTGCAGACAAATTAGATAAATTATTATAGTGGACACTAGATACAAAAGTCTACTGCTATGAAATGTCTAATATTCCAAAATCAGTTCTTTGATTTTCTCTCAAAGAGAAGAGTGAATAATTTATTCATCTCTTGACTATAAACATCATTATATGATGCTTCTGAAATAGAGTTCTCACTTTTAAGCCCCTTGCTTTTACTCAACTTAATGCCATAAGAAATTCTTTCCTTTGTCGTTAAAGAACTGAAAATGCATTATTTCTTTCTCACCTTTTTTCCAAAAGTATGATAATGCTTTCTTTCCTAGTATGAAAATATAATTAGGTTGTTTATATTAAATCTACTCAGAGCAGTGGATCAAAGTTTAAGGGTTCTGGATTCTAGTTCAGCTTTACTACTTGGTGGTTTTATGATGCAGTCGTTTAAATAGATTTTCAGTTCCCTTGGTGCTATGGAATGAGTGTTTGTGTCCCCCAAATTCGTATGTTGAAACCTAACACCCAGTGTGACAGTTTTAGGAGGTGGGGCCTTTGGGAGGTGCTTAGATCATGAGGATGGGGCCTCATGAATGAGATTCCTGTCTTTATAAAAGAAAACCCAGAGAGCTCCCTTCCCCGCCCCCCTGTGTGAGGACACAGTGAGAAGACTATGAGGAAGAGGGTCCTCAACAGACATCAGATCTACTGGTGCCTGGACTTTGAACTTCCCAGCCTCCAAAACTGTGAGAAATAAATTTCTGTTGTTTATAAGCTACCCAAACTAAGATATTTTTTATAGCAGCCCAAATGGACTAGAACACTTACAGAACACCATTTCCTTCTATTCATAGGGTTGTGTGAATCAGATGATATATTATAAATGAAATAACTTTGAAAATTAAGGCATTATACCCACCATATATAGTTTTAATAAATATAAAGCACTTTCTTACTGTGCCTTTTATTTACAAGGTTCTCTGTAGTTTTTAAACATGCATATTTACTTGATTGATCAGCACTATACCCCTTTCATTCTTCACTTTCCTTTGTTCAACACCTTCTTTTACTGTAAAATTCATACACAGTTTTCAAGTCCTGAATCAAATGTTTCCTCCTCTGAGTATCCTTAAGTTTCCAAGACTGAGATGGTCACTTCCTCTATCTGTGATTTCATCTCTGGTGTAACAGTTACCCTGCTGGAGTCCAAGTCATGTGTTTAAATATCTGTTTCTTTTACTGGACTCAGTTCATCACACGGATCAAAGCACATTCCCTTCAAGTACACATTAACCACAGAGTACTAATATTACGAGAGCTTCTAAGGAGTCATTATAAGCTCTAATTACTGTACTGATCTTCAGGAACACGCATTGGAATTATTTACCTCACTCTCACTCTTCCAGTAGAGATTTTGGGAGAGGGAATTGATACTCTCCTGAAATGAGTCCACAACCATGTTATCACAATCAAAATTAAGAAGCCAGCAATTAATCCACTGCCCCACCCACCTCACCTCCAAGCCCTGTGGCCTGCTTAGTGATCTCCCAGCATTTCCCCACCCCCTCTCAGAGATCCTTCACCCAGTGCTCTTAGTGATTAGGCACCAACAAGGCTCACGTGGGCTCCAGAGGTAAGGAAGGGCACAGCTTTGGTGGTCAGATGGACTTAGATTTGAATCTTGACTCTGCCATATGCTTTTGTTAATCCTTGAGCAAGTGAACCACTTTGGGTGTCTTGTTTCCACATCTAGAAAATGAGGATAAGAACAACAGTATGTTGAACAAAGTCTGTGTGTGTGCACGCGTGTGTGTGTATGTGTGCGCGTGTGTGTGAATGAACCCTTTGCAGAGGGCTCAGCACATAATAATCATTTCAGAAATGATTATTGTGGGCTTTGGAATTTGACAAATATGAAATTGAATTCTCATTCTGACTCATACAATAATCAGCTGACTGGATCAATTTCAACTTTTCTTTGTGTGTGTGTCTCTCTCTCTTAATGGCACGCATATACACACACACATGCACACACACACACCCCTTCTGTGCTATGATATAAAGAGGAATAACATCACTACACTTAAGGAATTTATCTTCTAGTGTGTAGTGTACCTCCAAAGGCAGCATGGTACACCCCTCTCAATGTCTGTCCCCCACTGAAAGTAATCCATTCTCAACCCATTGAGTCTAGGCCTACTGAATAGAGATGTTTGATTAACAGGAATCAGTTGTTTCATTTATTGCAAATAGAGATGCACTTTATTTTTACTCTTAAATGCCTTCCAACTCTGTGTAAAATATTTATTTTTAGTTTTAAATACCTTCCAACTCTGTAAGGTGTTTGCTTATTTCTTTGGAGCCTCACAACCACCAGCAAGATGAAAAAGGCAATAAGCTTATGTTTATTTAAATCATAAAGTCCCCAGGCTCAAGTGGTTTAATAAGTTGTCTAGAGTCACAGAGCTAATAACAGAATAATAGCAAATTTAGTTACCATTCATTGAGTTTTTACCATGAGCTGGGCAGCAGCCTTAGTGTTTTACATGTATTATCTCAGCGGTAGGAGACAGGCATTATCTACAGTTTAAAGCTAGAGGATCTGAGGCTCACAGTTGTGATGTGCTTTGCCCAAAGATCCAGAGGCAAAGTTGGAAACAGAAACTAACCCCCAAACCTGTGCTCCATCCTGCATCCTCACAAGCAGTGGAGTCCAATGATTAGACATGTGAGCTCTGGAGTGGGACTACCTTGGTTTGAGTCCTGACACTATTATATTAGCTGAATGACTTTCAGAAAGTTTATCTGGTTCTCTAAGCATCTGTAAGATAGGACTATCATAATAGTCTTAATCTTGGGATCTTAGAGTGATTCAACACCATAATATAGGTAAAACTTTTAGTAAAGTGCCTACTGCATTCTGAATAATGCCTTTTATTATTAGTTCTATCTATTGCTACCCCAGTTCACCTTCCACATTTCTTGTTCATTTTCCTTCTCATAGACAAATGGCTTTTCAATTCTTTAGATATATAAATAAGAGAAGACTTGGAGTAAGAGAGACAACTACGATATCATACTTCTTGAGGAGGAGGGGGTGTGTTATTGATACTTTCATGTATTGTTCTTCCCAGTCCACTCAAAAGACCATTCCTTCTCCCTAGAATTTCTCCAATTCTGTACAGATTTAATGGTTCATTAAAGTTGCCTTCCTCTGAGAAAACTTGCTTCTCTTGAAATTGAAAAGAGAAAGTCTGTGAGAATGATAACAAATATGGAAAAGATTATGGACCATGTCTCAAAGGAAAATATCCCTTTTATTAGAAACATATTAAAGGAAAGGAAATCAATCTTGTGAGATCATGAAAATCTGGGAGAGTTTAAAGTTGATTTATTTATTTAAGATTTATACCCAGTCTACTTCCATAAAGGATTCAGGGTGGTGGCAGGCTAGGCTAAAATCATTTTCTTGTAATGTTTCAACTGGAATTAGAAGTTCGTCTTCTAGCAGATGAAGTTAAGCTGATTACAGCAAATGAGCTATTGAAAATAAATACCATAAAACTGTTCCATTAGTACCTGTACAATCATCCCAGGACTATAAGTAATATTTATAATCTCAAACACTGACATTTTCAGGAAATGAGATGCAGAACATTTGCAGGGGGCACAGCCACTTGTGGTTGCTTGGCTCTGATGATTAAAGCATGCTGCTAATGAGGCCAAGGTCATGGGCTTGCTCCCTCCATAGCCTAATTATCTCCCTTCTGTTCTGCAACTATGAATGTAACCAGATTCCTTCAGCAGCTGCTTTACTATAATGTGCAGGGGGTCACTAAAGCTAAGAGAGCATTCCTAGGTTACGACATATGCATCCCCACTGTTGAAAAAGCACCCCCAAGTGTGTGGCATGTTGGCTGTGTTGTTCCTTTGGAAGAGGTTGAGCACACACATAAATGCTCTCTCTCTTACACGTATACATACAACACACGTACACACACATATACACACACCTCCCTCTGGGAGAGGCATGATGATTCAGAGGAACAATAACATGGAGAAAAAAATTTCGACTTTGTACGTACAGTCAGAAGGAGTTAGGTTAAGTCCCAGTTTTCACGTATACTGGCAGCAAGGACTTGGATAGGTAAATAGCCTCAGTTTTCAAAATTTCAAAAAAAAAAAAAAAAAAAGGACAGTATATTTACCTTGGAGAGATGAGGGAGTACTGAAAGTATAATACACGTATAGCACTTGGAATAGGCACACCAGTGACTTTATTTTTTTTAATTTTTTTGCGGTACGCAGGCCTCTCACTGCTGTGGCCTCTCCCGTTGCAGAGCACAGGCTCCGGACGCGCAGGCTCAGCGGCCACGGCTCACGGGCCTAGCCGCTACGCGGCACGCGGGATCCTCCCGGACCGGGGCACGAACCCGCGTCCCCTGCATCGTCAGGCGGACTCTCAACCACTGCGCCACAGGGAAGCCCCACACCAGTGACTTTAAAAAATCAGTATTATTTAACCATTAGTACGTACCATGTATGAGGTAGGTGTCATTGTTATCCTTTTTATTCATAGTGAATTAAAGTGAGATTTAGAGATTCTAAGTAATTTTCCCAGTTCCACACAATGAGTAGACAACATGACTAATGCCCAAACCTAAACCGATGTCACCCCAGGGCCCACATGTTCTTGTGCTGTGCTGTATTCACGCTGCTTTTCCTAAAACTGAGCTGCTATTATTATTCCAGCGTCTATCAAGTGGCCTTTAACAATGTGGTCCATTCTCCGACACAAAAATATAATTTCATCTCCTGTGGGCTGCTGCCTACTTTAGCACAAATCCTTTAGTTGGTGTTGTTGCTGTCGTACTTCAGGAGCCTGCTAGAGGCATTTTACATGGTGTATTCCCTCTGGGACCTATGTGAACATAAATTTCCTATCTCAGGAGACCCTTAAAAGGAACCTAATGTTAAGTATATAAAGTAAAGCAAGCAAGGACCACAGATTACTTCCCTCTCTATTTGTATGCATCTGTTTTTATCCCTGGGGGTCCAACAGGATGGATTTCTAAAGCAGATTTGCTGGGAAGCTGCATAAACTCTAGGCCGTGGCTCATTATCCAGCTATAACAATGGCTCTTGAAGGCCACATAAGTTACATTCACTTGATGATGTCGAAGTATGCTTCCACTATTGTAACCTTCATCTTTTATTCTCTGGGAGAAGAAATTATATCTTCAAAAAACTTTTCATAGAGTGGAAATCCAGAGGTTACCAAGTTGACAGAGTCTGTGCATGAGGTCTATTGCTGGTTAGCTTTTTTTAAAAAAATTTATTTATTTTTTTATAAATTTATTTATTTATTTATTTTTGGATGCATTGGGTCTTCGTTGCTGCGTGCGGGCTTTCTCTAGTTCCGGCGAGTGGGGGCTACTCTTTGTTGCGGTGCACGGGCTTCTCATTGCGGTGGCTTCTCTTGTTGCAGAGCACGGGCTCTAGGTGCGCGAGCTTCAGTAGTTGTGGCACGGGAACTCAGTAGGGGCTCGCGGGCTCTAGAGCGCAGGCTCAGTAGTTGTGGCGCACGGGCTTAGTTGCTCCGCGGCATGTGGGATCTTCCTGGACCAGGACTCGAACCCGCGTCCCCTGCATCGGCAGGCGGATTCTTAACCACTGCATCACCAGGGAAGTCCCAACACTGCGTATTTTAAAATGGACATAGAACCCTAAGTTGTGCATCATTTGAAAGCACCTTATTTGACAGAGCAGATTTTAGGATTTATTGCTCTAAAGAATGCAGGAAAGTATCAGTGAGACTGCAGAGAGGAAGAAAGGAAATAATATCTGCTGAACAACTACCCTCTTCTAAGTGATTTACATGCGTTGGCTCATTTAATCATTATGACAGGCTAGTGTAGTAGATATTAGTGTGTCTTTCTATGAGATGAGAATCAGGTTCAGGGAGGTTAAGTGTATGGTTCAGTATCAGCCAGCTGGAAAATGATGGAGTTGCAAATTGATCTCTCTTCTTCCTGGCTCTAGGAAGTGGAGAGCCACTCTGATCCTCTCCAAACATTTTTAAAGTTTCTTGCACATTATTTCAAAGCCTGATTTTCAGGAGAGCTTACACATCTCTCCAATTACGCTTGCTACTGAAGCTCATTCTTGTACTGATGCACCCTTCTCTTATTTCTCTACACATTCCTAAGTACCTGGTTATAACTTCTTGTCCATTGTGGTTAGTTTTGCTTTCAGGATTCCTCATATCTAAATCATGGAGAATTGGTGAGCAATCGTTAGTAACAATTACAGTTATAAACATACCCAAAGTTTTAAAAGAAAGTAGATACACAGATGTGCGCATGTGCACGCGTGCGTTCGCGCGCGCACACACACACACAGTAAAATCCATAATCCACAATCAGTTTATAACCTGAGGATAATGCTGGTAGAACTGTAATTTCTTTCGAGTATTACTGTGTGCTGTGTATCTTCAGCATCCCATGAAACAAGCTGTATAAATAGTATTTAGTAGCACTTTGAAACCAAGTTTTTCTCCGCACTTTCATTATCATAAAGATTTGCTATTTTCAGGTAATCAAAACGAATAAGGCAGTACTGTGTTGGGGTGTTTGTGTCTGTGTGTGTGTCTAAAACATGTTTAGTTATATAATCATTTATATCCGTGCCATGTCTGTATATTCATCTGTGTGTGCAGTTTTGAGTTGTTTTTAAATTAGCAGGTACACAAAATGGGTTTTCTTTTTTAAAAAATTAATTAGTTGATTAAGTTTTGTCTGCGTTGGGTCTTCGTTGCTGCGTGCGCGGGCTTTCCCTAGTTGCAGCGAGCAGGGGCTACTCTTCGTTGCTGTGTGCAGTGGCTTCTCTTGTTGAGGAGCACGGGCTCTAGGCACGCGGGTTCCAGTAGTTATGGCACGCAGGCTCAGTAGTTGTGGTGCACGGACTTAGTTACTCTGAAGCATGTGGGATCTTCCTGGACCAGGGATGAAACCCATGTTCCCTGCATTGGCAGGCGGAGTCTTAACCACTGCACCACCAGGGAAGTCCCTAAAATGGGTTTTCTTGTCAGGCTGTGTGGGTTTTATTTCTGACTCTCCATTCACTGTATGAACTTGGCAAGTTTCTTAAACTCACTGTATTTGCTTCCTATTACTGCTGTACCACAAACTTAGTGACTTACAAAAACACAAAATAGATGTCAGTGGACTAAAATCAAGGTTTTGGCAGAGCTGCATTCCTTCTGGAGGCTCTGGAGGAAAATCTGTTTTCTTGCCTTCGCAGCTTCTAGAGGCTGCCTGCATCTGTTAGATTGTGGCCGTTTCCATCGTCAAAGCCAGACATGGCCCATCTAGTTTTTCTTAAATCAAATCACTTCGAATCTGATTCTCCTTCTGCCTCTAGCTTCCACCTGTTACGATCCTTTTGATTATATTGAGCCCATCTAGATAATCCAAGTTAATCTCCCCACGCTGTAAGGTCCTTAATTTAATCACATGTTTAAAGCCCCTTTTGCCACGTTTGGTACATTTTACAGGTTCTGGGGATTAGGACTCGGACATCCTTGGAGGGAGGAAGCATTATTCTCCCTACCATACTGACCGTTCTGAGATATCCTATCATCTAAATGATGGAGCCCGCATTTCAGGATTCATGTTTAAGAGATCTGAGATAACTGAGAAAATGTCTGGTATACATTGTGAGAAGAAAGAGATTAAACTGAATATATATTTTGTAAAAACCCTTTATGACAAATTTATAGAAAAAATGGAAAGCTGTTCTTAATATATGGTTGGAGCCAAAGCAATGTGGGTAATTAGAAAGTGTGTTCTTCTTATTGTCATTCCCCCAAAAAGTTTATCTTGCTGGTCACGGAAAGAAAGAGACTTTTTTCTTTACTATTTTGAGAAATTGCAAGTCAATTTCATCTCATGATGCCAAAAAAAGAAAAAAATTATTCATAGTTACCTTAGTGGCAACTATGACAATGCCTAGTCATAGTGGCATTGTATTTAAGAGAATTCTGAAGGTCAGCAGGAAGGATTCTCTTGGTTATGGGGTGGTAGAGTTATGCATGTCACATACTGTCACCTTTTTTCCACTAGGTTGATTTTTTTTTAATGTAGGTAGATGTGAGATAAAATAGGCATTACAAATATAATTTAATAATAAATAATTTATTATTTATTATTAAATAATTTATTAATAATAATAATAATAAATTATTAAATAATTTATAATTTAATAAATCTCTAATTTCACATTATTTTCTGTTCCATAAAAAAGATGATGAAATCTGAGAACTGTCTACTTGTTTAGAGGAATAAGTAGCCTAGCAGAAGGTCTAAGCTGGGTTCTAAGAACAGAACAGTCTTTCAGGAAAGATATAAGTAATGGTCATTAACTCAATGATTAATTCCATCTTTTGTGATTAAATAATGTGTGCTTATTTTATTAGATATTTATTCAAATTTATTATTTGTTGCTTAATTGTTTCTAAATAAATTCCATTTATTGAGAGCTTCCCAAGTGCCAGCACCGTGTTAGGTACTGGCGATGTGTTGATCAACCAAAAACAAGGTCTCTATCCTCATGGATCTTGCAGTTTATTGGAAAGTATAGGAATTTATTGAAAATAACACAAATAAATGTAAAAAATCCCACAAAACTGTAGCTATGATGCGTGTTAGGAATGAATGACATTGCTACAATGGAAGAATATAAGAGGGTGGGTTTACCTAATCAGAGTTAATAGAAATTAAGTGGATGAAAGGAGCAAGGGTAGATGAGCGAGGGCAAAAGGAAACTCCAGGAAGAGATAATAGCATATGCAAAGGTCTTGTGGTGAGATGGAGGTGCAGCTCATGGGTGAAGGGGAAATGAAGGTCTATTCTGCTAGAACACTAAAAATGAAAGGCCAGAATAGTAACAGATGAGTTTAAAGAGGTTTTTAAAAGTGGAGATAAATAGCAGAAGGAAATAAGGAAGGAATATGTCTGACAAGAGTGGAAAAACAGTATATGGTAGAAAAGTGTTTATCTGATAAAGGGGATTTCACTGAGAGAAAGCTGTTTAACCTACAGTCATTTTATTTCCTGCAGTAGGATCTTCTGTTTCTACTCTTCCCCTCTTGTTTTACTGGGGCTTCTGCCTACACCATGAGAGATACCATGTCATGTGGTGGTCCTGAAGCCCCTCTTTCCACCATGAAGTTGCAAATATGGGAGGAGGAAGGTATGTTTCCCATAAGCCACATCAGAGTTCTAAACGTGCTTTCTCAGAAAATCATGGTTTCATTTTAAGATTGGGTTTTCGAGTACCACCAAATGTTAGACTGTCACCCCATCAGGAAGTAATAGGCTTTTGTGGGCTGTAGAGGGGACCATCTTCAGCAATATTTCTTTGAAGAAAAGGGAACGTATGTCTAAACAACCAAATGACAGATTTCCTAGAACAATACAATTTATTCATCAACTAGTGAATGTCTGTACCTTGAAAGCATCATACTTCATCCTATCGGGAGACTACAGTTTGGGAATGGCTAGAATTTTCTTCCACTAAGAACTCACGTAACTCTATGATTCTGGGGATGCTGACTGCCAATACTGTAGGTGGGTTTAAAGAGTAAAGAGGAATCAATTTAAAAGAATAAATTAAACATTGATCTTGGCAATGAACATGTCCAAATCATTTTGCCTTTGGATGTTAACCTGTCTTCTGGACAAAAGAGGCAATAGTGCTGGGATTTTGTTTTCCTTAAAATGTAAGTTTACAGAAAAGGCCTGCTTGTTTAATTGTCGTAAATCTAACAGAATGGTCTTAAATTCAAATTCCAGAAAATTCATGTAGAGTTACTTGTCATGATATCTTTAAAATGTTTGTTCTTCAGCATGTCTGAGATGAACTAATAAAAGATTCATGTTGATAATAGGCTTTTTTTCCTTCCTATTGCAAGATACTCCTTTTATAAACATTAGAAAAAAACTTTTGCTGGCAAACTAGCAAACTAGAGTATTTAATATTATCATTCCATATTCTTGCATTTAGATTCTTTTTGTTCTAAAGTATATAGCTGGCAAAATACATTCAGACCGGTTCTTTTTTTTTAAAAAAGCAATATTTCCTTCATTTCTTCCCTGCCTCTTGTCTTCCTTGTTCTCAGCATAATAGTTAAGTACAGGAGAATTCATAGTCCTTAAGTAAATCAGCAGTTGAAAAATCAAGTGCCAAATGTTGTGATGGATATGTATGCAAGGAGCTCAAGGGACTGCAATAGGGCATGCACAGTCTGAGGAGGAGGGTGGAATAGGCTGGGAACTCTCCAAGGTGGCAGTGTCTGGCAATAGGGTTAGTTACTGAAGATGCTCTTCCCCAGGCAGTCAAAGGGAGAAAGGTATTCCATGCAGAGAATGGAGCTTAACTAAAGGTCTAAAGGAAAAAAAGAAAAATGACACAGAATAGCAAATCATTTTGTTACCATAAACTTAGTAATTCAGGGTTTGATAACTCTTTTATGGAATGAAGTCATAGGAAAAAAAAACAAAAACAAAAACTTGAAGATCTCTTGATTTCTCATTTTGGAATTTGGTTAAACCCAAAGAATCTTCTAGGTTTCAATCAGTAATCGATCTCAAAGTATTCTGCAAATGCAGTTCTCTGGTTAATTTTGAATTCCAGTTAACATTTCTTCTCAGCATTTTAGGGGTAAAAATGAAATTTAAGCTTAGTAAAGTCAAGGTGGTAATCTGAATATACCTGTTTGAATGGTTGACTCAGCACGTTTCAGGGTTTAGGGTTCTTGTTACAAAACAGCAATTATGTATCATTTATACTACTTGAGTACTACTAAATGATTTAAGAATTTCCCTAGACACAGCAGTACATTATAAAGAAGGAAAATGTGAGACTCAAGAAGCGAAGTAGCCCACTTCAAAAGTAACCTCAGAGGTCAAGGCTCACTACTGCCTGTTAATGAAAGAGCTGGAACCCTGGGGAAACCCAGATCTCCTTGACCCTAATTTCAGTGATGTGTTCCATTGACATTTCCACCCAGATGTGTCATAGGTATCTCTAACCTACCAAGCCCAAAAAAGAAATCTTGATTTCTCCCTAACCTTTGTATTCCTAGGTGTGCTCCTTCCCTAGTCTTCTCCATCTGATAAAATACCAGCAGCAAAACCCAAATCTCTTCCCTGGTTAGAGCCTGCCAACCGATAGTTCTTGGCAAGTCCATCCCCAACTACCAACTCAGTCTGCACCACTATTATCCATCACCGGGGCTACTGTTAGGACCTCTGGTTCTACTCTTGACTCCTGACGATCCATTTACCACACAGTAGCCAGAGTAATCTTCTTAAAACATGCATACTATTTAAAACTCAAAACCAAATTCTTTCTCATGCCCTGAAAAGTCCAGGATAATGGCATTCCATCTTACCTCTGCAAATTCATGCACTGCATCCTTCCGGCTCCATCCTCAGTGGCCTTCCTTGAGCCACTATAACACACTGAGCTCTTTCCCTCCTTAAGGCAATTGCAAATTTCTTTTTCAGGTTTCAGTGTAAATGGAACTTTTTATAAGTTGTTGGACCTTGTTTTATTCTCTATCACAGCCCCTTCCTTATTTCCTCTTAGCATTCACCTCAACTTATAATTATTATTATTATTATTATTATTATTTGCTGGGATGGGGTGGGGTAGGGGGAAATTGGTTGGTTTATACCTGCTCCCGACCTTGGTAGTACATTTCTCCTCTTCACTATTTTTTTGCAGAGCCAAGCACAATGTATAGAACATGATAAACGATGAATGTTTTTCAAATGATTTGATAGATTATAAATGTAGATCTAGTCAATGAGTAGCAGCAGTGTTTCTGACATCAATGTGAACAGGAAGATATATTTTTAAAAAAATTGATGACATAATTGTAACTTTTTCTTTTCATTTTATATAAATGTTCATTTTTCTTACATTAAATGCTCGTAGTTCACATGAGAGCTAAAATGAAGTGTTCATTTAAATAAGATAACATGCTATAAAAATGATATTTATTACTAAGCTTTCAAAAACATAGAGTAAAAATTAGGAATTAATGTAATTAAGATAACATAAACATAAATAAAACAGAAAGAGGCTGTTTTCACAACCTAATTTGAAAGCCATGATGGGCGTTTTCTGGTACTACCTGTACTTCATCTAAAACAGTAAGATCAAACAGTCTTAGCCAATCAGTGCCCCTTAAAATTGTTTAACTCTTCAAAATTTATAGACCCCCTTTCCAACCTTTATTTTGTGTATTCCTTAGAACAACCCCATTATGTATATGGAGAAGATATTTTCATTTAACAGATGTAGAAACTGAAGTTCAGAACAAATAAGAATCTTACTTAAGGGTTTCCAACTAGGGATAGCTAGTCCGAAGGTCTTTCATCAAAAAACTTATTTTCTAAGTACATTTTGTCACATATAACAGGATTCAAACCCAAATGCCTAAAGATGGACCGGTGAGTATATGGATTATGGAAGCTGGGAGGGGAGTATGGTGAAGGGAAGAGCAGTGTTTCTCAAATGGACAGCCCTATTCACTGGCTCACTAAGTTGGCATCATGCAGGAAGTTAGGTCCAGGATTACCTATGGAAAGCTGGATTAACATGACATCTGACTTCTAAACACTGATAACTATTTCAGTCTTTGAACAAACAGACACTCATGACATCTAAACTGTTTGTGGCTGGGTTTGACCTTGGGCTGAATGTTTGCAACCTCTTTAATGTCAAGGGATTTTTTTTTTTTTTCTGAAAACTTAAGTAAATCATCAAGCATTCAGAGATTTTGGAAACAAAAGTGTCTGAATCTTACAATGTGGACTAACAAAGTAGCACCTTAGAAGAGGATGTCATAACTGTGTTATTATCTGCCAACTAAACATACTCTCCTGGCTGAATATATGGATTTAATATTGCAGCATGGCAAGATGATTACATTTCATTATAGTGTCTGATCAAGTGTAT
This sequence comes from Physeter macrocephalus, assembly GCF_002837175.3. Classification (NCBI taxonomy): domain Eukaryota; kingdom Metazoa; phylum Chordata; class Mammalia; order Artiodactyla; family Physeteridae; genus Physeter; species Physeter macrocephalus. The sequence continues at coordinate 18,569,689 of NC_041231.1, forward strand.
GGACTTTAGTTAATTTGACTGCAGGGAAAATAGTTACAACTTAGACCTTGGAATGGTCCATAGGCTTTTTCACACATGGGTGTTACTCCTGAGCTTGATTCTACAATTCTGAGAGTCGTGTTTATACAGACAAACTTTTTTTTTTTTTTTTTTTTTTTGCGGTACGCGGGCCTCTCACTGTTGTGGCCTCTCCCGTTGCAGAGCACAGGCTCCGGACGCGCAGGCTCAGCGGCCATGGCCCACGGGCCCAGCCGCTCCGCGGCATGTGGGATCTTCCCGGACCGGGGCACGAACCCATGTCTCCTGCATCGGCAGGCGGACCCTCAACCACTGCGCCACCAGGGAAGCCCATATACAGACAAACTTTTGATTCTTTTGTCTATTAAAAATCTTACAGTGGAAGAGGAAGAAGCTTTTGTACAATTCCATGGTATTTTCTATGAAAAGTTTTGCCCTTAAAATTTTATTTTAGAATATTTGTTAAAAATTAAAATATTTTATATGCAGACAGAGCTACATTAGTTATACATCTTGCCAAATCATACTAGTTTAACACGGAAGGCTTACTGAAAGGTAACATTCTTAAGGTAAACTTTGCTACTTTGGAGAAGTGGTAATGAGAGTCTATTGAACAATTTAGGTATACAATTTATGCACAGAAATGTATGCTTCTTTTTGGTTGTTTATTCATTCAGAATATATTTTTTTAGTAACTACTGGATTTTAGACATTTCTCTTGGTGTGGTGGATGCAAGGAGGAATAACAAGATAACGTCCAGCTCTTCTGCGACTCATTTTCTAGAAGTGAGGCAAGAAATAATATATGATGTGATATGATATATAATTATATTATGTAATTATGATATTATATAATTATGATGTTACAGTCAGCCCTCCCTATCTCCAGGTTCTGCATCCTCAGATATGGAGGGCCAAGCGTAAGGAAGTTGAGTATTTGTGGATTTTGGCATCTGAGGGGCATCCTAGAACCGATCAATTCCCCGTTAATACTGAAAGACGACTGTACTGTAATGTAACAAAAAACATAACAGGAGCTTCCCTGGTGGCGCAGTGGTTGAGAATCTGCCTGCCAATGCAGGGGACACGGGTTCGAGCCCTGGTCTGGGAAGATCCCACATGCTGCGGAGCAACTGAGCCCGTGAGCCACAACTACTGACCCTGCGCGTCTGGAGCCTGTGCTCCGCAACAAGAGAGGCCGCGATAGTGAGAGGCCCGCACACCGCGATGAAGAGTGGCCCCCGCTCGCCGTAACTGGAGAAAGCCCTTGCGCAGAAACGAAGACCCAACACAGCCAAAAATAAATTAAATAAATAAATTTAAAGAGTTAAAAAAAAACCAAAAAACCATAACATAACATAACAACATAACATAACCCAACATAAGGTAATGTGATATAAAGAATTAGAAGTTTTCTGATGAAGAATATCAATTTCAGATGCACAAATTTGGTATCTTAATTCTTATCAACTGTTATGAAGGGAATATTAATTTCTCTCCTGTCTATTGACAACTGCTTGTAGGTTCTTCAAATTGTCTTCAGTTAAAACACATACTTACGCAAATGTCTAGCTTGAAATATTAAATGATTCCAAATACTGCTGAAAATAACTTGAGCCATGTCCTTTTATTTAGAGACTTTTTTTAGAAACTTCTAAAGGCTCTGCTTCCTAAGAATGTAAAGGGATGAAAATAGCTCTGTATGAGTTTGCAAATCTAAAGATAACAATAATTTAGGATGACAACACTTTCACTTTTAAATAGATAAGGAAAATGATCTGATTTAGAAAGACAGTAATATATTCAATTACTTTTTGCTGTCAACAAAAATAGGCTGAAATTTATCTGCTCAAAGTTGGTTTGGGAGATTTTATAACTACTGCACTTAAAGGTAATAAAAGTTGCCTACACCCCATTGTTACTATCTGAAGCCCTTGAGAAAACTTGAGGTTTGTTATGAGTAAATATCAGGAACAAATTTTCATGTTATGACATTTACTTCACAAGCTGGTAACTCAGTCATGAATAGATGTAGATTACCTCATGTTTGAATTAAAATTATTTAGTCGATGCAGGATAGTATGAATTCATCTAAAATGTTGGTGTCTCAAAATGTTTACCTTTCATACTTCCCAGTTACTGCTTTCCCCCAGGCATGGACCTGGCCTCGATCACTAATGCATGCTTTTTCAAAGTGCCATTGCAAAAAGTCAATATACTTCTGGGGAAAAAAATCATTAGAACTTATGAAGTGCTGTTCCATCTTCAAAGTGATTTATGAACATTAAGTAATCACTGTCCAAGAACAGGTACCTACCCAATACAGCGTTCGGTTCCGGGAGTAACATGAGAAACCTGCAAAGATTTAAGCCTAGCATACTTCCTAGTCTTTGATGGGGATGGGAGCAAAACATTTTATTACATCAGGATTTATTTTCTCTCTCATTGAGCTGCAACTTACTACCTTTATTTAAAGAGTCACCATGTTTCTCTCTCTCCTGAGTGTACCTTGGACAAGAAAAGTATCTCCTCACATATGCCTTAACAGACTATAACGTATGTTTTCAAAATTAGGAAAATAATTTGGCATTTCTGATATGTTCTCAAAAACTACTGTATTCCAAGAATTTTACTTCATTTTATTCCTTTCAAGAATATATTATTTACCCATCAAAATCTGGAGTTCAGTTTAGCTTATTATTTTAGCCAGGCTTATAAAAGAAAAATACTTATTTTCCTGAGGAAACTAAGGAAAAACAAATTGCCCCAATAGTTGGATGTATAAATAAGTCCAGAAAGCAAAATATGTGTTTCAAGCATCATTCTCTCTGTCCAGGACAGTACCAAGAACTATGAAGTATAGAACTTAAAAATAATGAGGGACACAAATTTGCCTTCTTGTAAAAATTATTTTGCTTTGTCAAGACATGAAAGAAGGCCTAATAGCTACCATTTGTAATTTCATAAAAGAAAAGAAATTTTAGTATGGAAAAGTAGAAAGCAAATAGTCTTCACATTTTAAGATAATAAAGCAATACAGGATTTTTATATTCTTTTTGTTGTTAATTATTTTAATAGCTTGTTTTAAAAGGTAGACCAGATTTCCTAGACCTGTAAGTGTGTTTACGTACATAAACAATAATTAATTACATAGAACTCAGAACATTGGTGTTCAAGGGATACAGATAAAGATCTTGGCACGCAAACTTTAGTCGATGGACCAAGTCAAACTTACTAATTTGACGGTAATGAGATAAAATAAATAAAAGTATCTTTAAAAGATATCATGAACACCAGTGATTTTCAGACTTTTGATTTTCTCAGAAGATAAAAGTCTTAAATAATAATAAAACTTGATTTGATTTATAGAAAGTAACCTACTCTTTTACGAAGTAAGATATTTTAAAACCGAACACATAAAGCAAGCTAGTATTCATATACAGCTTCATTTCATCAAAGAGTGAACATTTCACCACAAAAAGCCAAAAAAAGTCATAATCTCCCAAATATTTCATAAATTATTCATTATTAAAATCTCACAACACTGTGTGAAGTTTTCTCAATTTTTCACTGAACAATGAAACTTTATCACAGCCTTGCCCTTGGGAACCACTGAAATACTCCAGCAATTCTCAGTGGATTATGAAGATGGGCCAGAACTATTTTTTTTATGTTTATTGTCTTTTTTTTAATACATTTATTTATTTTTGGTTGTGTTGGATCTTCGTTGCTGTGCGCGGGCTTTTCTCTAGTTGCGGCAAGCGGGGCTACTCTTCGTTACGGTGCGAGGGCTTCTCATTGCGGTGGTTTCTCTTGTTGCGGAGCACGGTCTCTAGGCACGTGGGCTTCAGTGGTTGTGGCTCGCGGGCTCTAGAGTGCAAGCTCAGTAGTTGTGGCGCATGGGCTTAGTTGCTCTGCAGCATGTGGGATCTTCCTGGACCAGGGCTTGAACCGGTGTCCCCTGCATTGGCAGGCAGATTCTCAACCACTGCGCCACCAGGGAAGCCCTGTCTTTTTTTTTTTAATTGATGTATAGTTGCCTTACAATGTTGTGTTAGTTTCATCTGTACAGCAAAGTGATTCAGTTATACATATATGTACATTCATTTTAAAAATATTCTTTTCCATTATGGTTTATCATAGGGTATTGAATATCGTTTCCTGTGCTATACTGTAGGACCTTGTGTATCGATTCTATATATAAAAGTTTACATCTGCTAACCTGAATCTTCCACTCCATCCCTCCCCCACCCCCACCTCCTTGGCAACCACCTGTTCTCTATGTCTATGATTCTGTTTCTGTTTCATAGATGGTTTATTTGTGTCATGTTTTAGATTTCACATATAAGTGATATCATATGGTCTTTCTCTTTCTGTCTTACTTGCGTCAATGTGATAATCTCTAGTTGCATCCATGTTGCTGCAAATGGCATTATTTCATTCTTTTTTATGGCTGAGTAATAGTCCATTGTATACATGTATCACATCTTCTTTATCCATTCATCTGTTGATGGACATTTAGGTTGTTTCCATGTCTTGGCATTGTGAGTAGTGCTGCTATGAGCATAGGGGTGCATGTATCGTTTTGAATTATAGTTTTGTCGGATAGATGCCCAGGAGTAGGATTGCTGGATCATATGGTAATTCTATTTTTAGTTTTCTGAGGAACCTTCATACTGTTTTTCACAGTGGGTGCACCAACTTACATTCCCACCAACAGTGTAGGTGGGTTCCCTTTTCTCCACACCCTCTCCAGCATTAGTTTTTGTAGACTTTTTAATGATGGCCATTCTGACCAGTGTGAGGTGGTACCTCATTGTAGTTTTGATTTGCATTTCTCTAATAATTAGCAATGTTGAGGATCTTTTCATGTGCCTCTTGGCCATCTGTATTTCTTCTTTGGAGAAATATCTATTGAGGTCTTCTGCCCCTTTTTCGCTTGGGTTGTTTGTTTTTTTGTTGTTGAGTTGTATGAGCTGTTTGTATGTTTTGGAAATTAAGCTCTTGTCAGTCGCATAGTTTGCAAATATTTTTTTCCCATCCTCTAGGTTGTCTTTTCATTTTGTTTATGGTGTCCTTTGCTGTGCAAAAGCTTGTAAGTTTGATTAGGTCAAGATGGGCCAGAACTTCTGAGGGTTCTTTGCCGTTTGGAAAACATACTCAATTTTATCTATTGTTTTAGTAAAGTCCAATTAAGAAAGCTCAGCACAATTATTTAGGCTAATGAAAATATAAGAAAAAAGCTGGAAAAGGCTTGCAGAGTGTTGTGTGGGTTGTGAAAGGTTATTAAAACCTGTTTTGCACCAAAAATAACACCACTGTGCAGCTTGATATAGAATTACAGGATTTTAAAGGAACTTGGAGATCATGTAATCCCAACATCTCATTTTACAGATGAATAAAGTGAGGAGATTGTCTCCATAACTTCATTTCAAAAGTTTTGGGGATTAGAACTGAATTATTTAAAATAATTAAAAAGAGTGCTGTGATGGTTAATTTTATGAGTCAACTTGACTGGGCCAGAAGGTGCCCAAATGTTCTGGGTGTGTCTGTGAGGGTGTTTCTGCATTTGAATCAGTAGACCGAGTGAGGCAGGTTACCCTTTTCAATTTGGATGAGTCTCATCCAATTCATTAAAAGTCTGAATAAATAAAAGGCTCAGTAGGAAAGAATTATTTCTCTTTGCCTGAAAATTTTCCAACTTCGATATTGGTTTTCTCCTGCCTTTGCATTCAGACTCAGAATGAAAATTACACCATTGGATCTCGTGGTTTTCAGACTCAAACTGGAACTATACCATTGGCTCTCTTGGGTGTGGAATTCTTAGCCTCGAAAATTACATGCTAATTCCTTATAATATATCAGTCTCTGTCTCTCTCTCTCTCTCTCTCTGTCTCTCTCTGTTTTTCTCTGTGTCTCTGTCTCTGTCTTTCTCTCTGTCTCTGTCTTTCTTTGTCTCTCTATATACACATACATGCACACACACACATCCTATTGGTTCTATTTCCCAGGAGAACTTGACTAATTCAAGTACTGTGTTCAATAGAGATGTTGAAATAAATTCTTGAATCCTGGAACAGAAACAAATTAAATATGTTGTTGAATTAAATATGTAGTTCTGTAGACAATAAGGTAATAATGATGGCATACAGTGGGTGTATAAAACGTGACATCCCAAGATGGAGTACAAAGTGATAACATATAGAGGCTTAATAATAGTAGATTTACTTAAGGGAGGTCATGATTATGTTATTGCATTTGGAATCTAAATTGATTCCAGGTCACCTCTCACTGTTTGCATTTGCTTTTATAGAGAGCAGGTATGCCCTTCTATAAGCCACCTTCTGGTGTATAGTCAGAAAAGGACACTGACCTGGAAGGATTATAATGTGAATAGTAAGAGAAGAGAGAAAATGGAGTTGAATTTGAAGTTAACATTATCTGGGCAGCCCGTAGCTTTATAGTGTTATATTTCCCCTGTGTCAAGTGTCCTCTTATTCACTTTCATTTTCTGGCAATTTCCAGGTACAATCACTTTTTTTTTCCTTTTCCTGTAAGGAGTATGGAAATGAGTTATCATGTTCATAACAGTGTATAACAGCAGTATACTCAATCAATAAAGGGATTCACTGGCAATCCTTCCTAAATGTCAAAGGAGTGTATACATCACAAAGAATATTTTCCTGAAATGCATTGGTGGAACCACGATTGGTTCCATTCTTTAGTGCCATTTAGTGTTGAGTAGGTGGACTACTCATTTTTCTTGAAGCTGTTTTGGAATTTGATATAAATACAGGTTGAATATGTTTTCATAGTCTATTGAGCACTTAAGTAACTTATTTCATTAGGGGTTTAGTTCATAGCAGCAGATGACGGCAGCTCTGTTGACAGCTTACAGTGTTGCTTGCAACATACTCAATACTCGTGTACATTATGTCCTTTAATCCTCATAAAAGTGACATGGGGACGTTACAAGATGTGCCCAAGGCCTCACTAAGAGTAGAGATTCAAATCAATTGAGAGTCACATCTCACACTTTTTAATATTAATGCCAAATTCTGAAAAATTTAGCATGGATGGGTGAAAATATAAATAATATATTAGATATTGAATAATACAGACATTTAATGCTCCAGTGATTATGAATTAAAACACACCTGCAAATAAATGTGTTGTTGATAAGAACTGACTTCGCTTTTGGATTCTTACTCAAATGACTATATATCTAATTCTCTTAATTGCAAAAACAAAAATCTCATAGTATATTTCATGCTCAATCTCCACTTTGGGAACCAAGACACAAATCTTGTCTCTTACCAATTTGAGAAAACCATTAAGACCATGTGCCAACACTGGTGTATCTGATCAATACAAATATGTGTTGTTCAGGCAGCTGTTAATGTGAGTGTGCCAAACAGTATTTTCTATTGTTTGTTTATTTTGCTCCATCAAAGCACAGTCAGATCTTAATGTGCAGGGATAATAAGGGTCATTGATTTTTACTGCGTGCTTGACACACTCTTCAGCAAGGAGCAAGTTCTGAACTATGGAAAGTCATTGTCCATCTGCTGTTGACTATGTCAAGTATTTTAAACAGCTCTAAAATATTTTAGAAGTGAAAATGACAAAATCCAGTTTTGAGGATTGTGTGATTTGAGAGTTGGGAGGAGAGTTCAAATATTTTCAGCATAATTTAATTAAGAGGTTGTGCCATGTTAAGAAGGCAATACTAGTGTGACCATTCCTCACTCCCAGCTTCGCAGGACATCAAACCTGATTGGCTGGGAGCTAGAGCAGGCTGACAGCAGGACAAACCCCTCAAGGCTGTTTGTGAAGGATAGATGATTACTTAGAAGGGCATGGGCTCCCACATTAACCTTTCCTCTTCCCAGGCTGCTTTCTCTAGACTGTGCAATCGCAAGAAGTGAGACTGCTGACTTTATCAGGTACATCGTAGAGAAGAGTCAACCCACAAAAATCTTTCTAAGCCTTGGATGGTATAGAATTATTTTTAATAGTTGCAGAGAAGATTGGCAAAAATATATATATATTTTTTGACCAAAATGTCAAAAAAAACTTTGTAAAGTAACTCCGTTCCCAGATTTATGTATCGTACAAAAATAAAGACCACACACATTGCTAACACTTTGTAATAATTACCTGAGAATTGTTCATGCAACCTCTTCCTTGGGAGAATTCAGAATTGATTTTAAAATTAAACTTTGCTGTAAGAAATTGTTTACTGTATACAAGATTCATTAGATGTTTTCGCTGGTTCCTTTTTCCCTTCTTTTCTTTTTCTTTGCCAGAAAGCGCTTTTTTTGTCATTTTTATTACCGAACCTGATAGGAAAGTTAGTTGAGAAGAACATCAAGTACATGGATATATTACTGGGTACAAATATTTCTTGTCCCAACTTGATTCAGAGATAAAACACAGCATGCTTTACAATAGCTTACATTTTTAAAGAACCCCGAGGATAAACAAATGATTTTATTTTATTTCCAACTAGGGTGAAATTTTAATTTACTGAATTAAATTGCCTGGAGCATATAAAAAATGGACATCTTAGCTATGGAAACTTCAATTTCTTTCATATTGACCATCGTCATCAATAAAATTATTTATACTCTCCATTTAAGTCACTTAAAAGCCACAGCAGTGACAACTCCATGCATTAATTTGGCACCTTCTGAATGTGTGTAATCATGTGTGGACTTTAAAATTCCAAAGTGTTTAAAATTGTTTTATTAATGAACCATAGATATTTGCAAGATTTTCATAATATACATTTTTTCTTTCCAAACAAGTCAGTTTTAAGAATGTATCTTGTAACAGGGGCTAAGAGCTTATTTACAGAATGATTTGCTTTCAAAAAAAACTCAAAGAGGGGCTTCCCTGGTGGCGCAGTGGTTAAGAATCCACCTGCCAATGCAAGGGACACAGGTTCGAGCCCTGGTCTGGGAATATCCCACATGCCGTGGGGCAACTGGGCCCGTGAGCCACAACTACTGACCCTGCGCGTCTGGAGCCTGTGCCCCGCAACAAGAGAGGCCACGACAGTGAAAGGCCCGTGCGCCGCGATGAAGAGTGGCCCCTGCTTGCCGCAACTAGAGAAAGCCCTCGCACAGAAACGAAGACCCAACACAGCCAAAAACATACTTCAGCATTTATATAAGCTCCAGGAGAGAGAAGGAAGACTGTATTTTTATTCACCGTTGTTTCATTCCCTCCCATGCAGCACGAGTATGGCACATAGTAGATGCTTTAAAATATTTGTTGACTGCCTGAATTAGAATCAAAAAACACCCTCAAAGATTTATTGTTTTCTTCATCATATAAGAGGCTGAATAGCAAAACAGTAAAAAATCATGATGACAATTGACAGAAAATGGATGCTAGGTTCTAAGACTGAAACTCCTCTGGAACTCAAACCTGCAAAATATAAAAATGAAACAAAATGTCTTGAGAAAAAGTAAAATTACTTGTTAGATTCATTCTTCATGAACTAAAATGCATACTGTTATTTCTCTTTTAATAACACATTTTAGTACACTTGTTTCACTTATATTGGATTTAATTTTAGAAAGTGTATTTAACCCTCTGTCTTAGGATATCTGTTCTAAATATAAAAAGAAAAAAGAAAAATGCCTAAAATTGGCCAAGTCTGACTACAGGGCAGAGTAGGATTGGCTAACATGGCGGCTGATGACTTATACTCAGTCACAGCTTCAGGTAGATACGTGAGCGATTCTTCTAAAGCAGAAATACTAAATTATTATTACATGCTAAATATGACCGATTGGTGTTACCTGCTTAGGACATCATATTGAGAGGATTTGAAAGTGCTGACTCAGCTCAGTATGAATGTCGTAATAGATTAGTGATGTCCGCCATGAAAATGGGAATAGAGGGGTTATATACATGTGCTTCATATTTGCTATCCTTGCTCTCAGAAGCCTCCAAGTAAGTACCCATGGAAAAACTTTATTGTTTTTGTGCCAATAGAATGAAGCATATACCAATGACACACAGTTGTGAGGGTTTTTTTTTTTTAGATTCAAATGAGGAAATATAAAATTGTTTGTGATATATAAGCATGTTGTAAATCTGAGGGATTAAAGAAAGTTGACTCATCACCTCTTGCTCACAATTGGAAAATGGAACCATAGACCTTTTATTTTTTCACCCAACATTTAAACAAGAATTGGAAAGATTCATAGAGCCCAGATTTCATGCTGGCATCTATCTGGATTCAAAATCTACAACAGGAATGGTGATTCAACTTACTTGACATTTTTGGAATCCTAATTTCCTCACTGCTGCTTCCATCCCCACCATCACTAACTGTTCTTATTTCAATCAAGTAGTCCTCTTCAAATGGAACCAGAAGCTCAGCAGATGTGTTGTTTGTTTCCAAAATATGAGTTTTACTCTGTCTGTTTTGCCGGTACAGAATCTGAATAAAATGGTGAATCAAGTTAAATGGACATGTTGCTTATCTAAGGTTCCGAAACTCTTAGGGAACACTGTAACACTGCGAGCATTATACATGCTGTAATCCTTGGATGGAAATATCTGGTCTGTGCCTTTTCTTTAAATTTAGTTGTTAAGAGAAAGGTTTCCTTTTTGGCCAGTGCTTCTGAAATGAGAATAGATTTATCTCTGTTAATTAAACAGCTTGAGGCCATTATCTTTGGAGCTTGCCGTGAAAAGTTACTGGTTAGTTTGGACCCATTTCAGATGTCTGAATACTATATGCATTTGCCAGGAGAGGATGTTCATTACCACTGATGGAAATGGTTTGCTCTGAGTATTTGACTATACTCTTGTTGGAGTCCTTTTATGTTGTGAAAAGATGATATCCTACTGTAGCCTAAGTTCTAGAAATTCTATTTGAATATACTTTTTACCTCATACTCATCTCACAGTTGCTATCTACATACACCATCATTTTTTGATGGCAAGGGGAGTCACTTGAAAAAAGAATGTTGCATGCTATAAAGTTTTATTTCTTAATGCTCCATGACACATTCTGACCTCACAATATAAAATTTTCCATGAAGAATTTAAAAGCAGCAATGCCAAGTATTTTCAGAACATTGGAAAAAAAAGATTCCTATATTTCCATGTGCATAAAATTTGTTTCTTATTTGGTTCTGACATTTCTGGTTCCTTAGTAAGTTAATTGATATGGTTAAAAGAAAAACAGAATACTCACCTTGTAGCCCAATACTTCAGACTCATTTTCCATGGTTTTTACATGCTCCCAGTTTAGGCATAATTTAGAGTTTGCCAGCTTCCAGGCAATGTTAGCTGGTGGTTGGCTTGGAGCTTTAAAAAGATAATCAAAGATCCAAATGAATATAAATTAGCTCATGGTTACTGTATGACCCATCGACATGAAAAGGGAAAATAAATCGTGGATAATTAGCATAGAAGGAGCTAAAATGTTTTCAATGTCTTTTGAAATATATTAATTTTAATCAGAGTAAGCAAATTCATTCAAATTCCGGTCATTTGGAAATATCTGTGACAAACTTATGAATTAATAATGGTGTGCTGGATGTCCAGTATTAATTTATTAATCACTGCTGTTGAATTTGTTTACTTCGCTGTATGTGAGAGGGAGGACTCCTTTATCTAGTGTTTAATTTGTCCATCAATCAATAAGCATCGCAGACAAACTCAGGCAGCAAACTTTTTACATATAGCAACACAAAGGTATTCATTCCTAGTAGTCCTTTACTTAATAATCATGTACTAGTTAGGACTTTCACTGTAAGTAATACAACCAACTCAAGGTGTTTTAAAATAAAATATTAGGAATATACTGTGAAGGATATAGGAGACTCTCTTAGAATTCATGGCAGAATGCAGCAGAGCCTCAGAAGGGACAAAAAATGTCCAAAAACCAAGAAGTTCCTCTCTGTACCTCTCACAGTAGTTTTTGCTGCATGCTCATCTTGCCATAGACCATCTCTTTGTTCTTCTCAGTCTGTGTGGCAGAAATCATGACTGCTCACCTACACCTGAGGTTTGAAATTTCCTCTGTTCAGAGATAGTCCAAGCTAGAATTTCCAAGTAAAAGCTGATGATTGGCTTAATTTGGCCATATTCTATCTTAGCCCAATCAATTGTGGCTAGACAGTGAGAAAGATACATGTCACTTAATATAGATAGAGCTGGTAGGAACCCTGAAGAGGGAAAATTACAAACTGGATGATCATCCCAAAAGGTGTCTACTCTAAATCCAAACTGTGCTTTTAGTTCCCTGAAATTAATGTTTTCTGGGAGAAACGTAGTGGGAAGTAAGGGAAGACGTATTGAGAATCAGCCTTCTAAATTAATGGATCTTGTCCAACTGAAAAATTTTACATGCAAGCAAACTAGAGTCCAGGTTGGAAATTACTTCTTCAAAAGCATGCAGCTAATGAGTGGCTGATCCCAGTCAGAATCCTGGTCTCTTGATTTTTAATCTAGTTTTTCTCCATGACAGCATACTGCTTCTCAAAGATTTGAGTCCACATGATTATTTTTGAGATTTAAGAAACTGGAGACATTAAAAATAATTCAGCTGGATAGCAAAGGCAAAGATAAAACTACCCAGCAAGATGTTTTTGGCCATCTTATTTGAATTTGTGAGGCTGAATGAGCATAATATTTAACTCATTATAATACTGATGGAAATAGAAATGATTTCTTTTGGAGTTTTGACTCAACTGCTGTTTAATGTCTTATGTGCCACTGGAAGAATCACAGGCTGTCCAACATTGCATTATGATACATCTACTTGCCTTCGCCAAGCCCCTGGGATATCATTCACCCAGTCACTTACACCTCATTTGGGACGTAGTGGAGAGATAAATGTTTCCCCTATGATCTCATGGGACTCAGTTCATATTTTATTATGAATTTATCACATTGAATTATAGCTATTCGTGCTCTGTGTTTATTTAAATTTACTGAGGACATATTCCTTGTTCAACTCTGTATTCCATCATCTAGCATGGTGCTTAGCATGTAGGGGGAGGCATATATTTCATATATGTTGAATAAGTGACTGTGTAATAGATGGCTAAAGAAAAACTACTTGGGGTCCTGTGTGATTTTCTTGGGTCACATTAATTATGTACTGGGCTGTGGGAAGATCCATAGGTGACACAGTATGGCCAGTCCATTCATTATACTGTCCTATAATCAAGGCCAATTGACATGGCCAAACCTATAGCAATCCACGTGAATTTATAAGACGAACATGCCAATTGGATCAACCATGCCCTAGTACGTTTCTTGGCAATATAAACCCAATCATAATAAAAAGACTGAGAGTTTTGCGCTTGGTAAGAACTCAGTGAATGATTGTCAGTACGTTTATTTCTGAAGGACTGATGGCAATGATTATAGTTTTGTAACTATTTTCCCTCAACTTATCCCAAAGTGCCTTTTCTAATCTTTTTCTCAGCTATAAAAGAAATAATATAAAAATTCTCATAAGATACCACAGTTTTAATATCTAATATACTCTTGTGACTCATTTCTTTTACTTTGTTCTTTAAAACAAAGTGCTAACATTAACAACATCATACAATCAATACAGCAAAAATATAAATTCAATCCTTTGATGTCACTGGCAGTGATGAATTCTGAAGGTTTCATCTATTGCTGTGCCTTTTCTGTTTGTTTGCATGTTTAGATAAAAAGTACTACTTTTTTTTTTTTTTTTTTTTTTTTTTTTTTGTTACGCGGGCCTCTCACTGTTGTGGCCTCTCCCGTTGCGGAGCACAGGCTCCGGACGCGCAGGCTCAGCGGCCATGGCTCACGGGCCCAGCTGCTCCGCGGCATGTGGGATCTTCCCGGACCGGGGCACGAACCCGTGTCTCCTGCATCGGCAGGTGGACTCTCAACCACTGCACCACCAGGGAAGCCCAAAAGTACTACTTTTAACACTATGAATCCATTGATGAAGCACCAGACGGAAAGAGAGAAGAACTGACTTCTACTAACTATATGGTAGTGATTGTGTCTCTGATACTGGAACATTTGCATTTATTTCCTCATCTACCAAAGCAGAATTAAGGCTTTCCATGGACATAAAATGAGAAACATTCGTCAGGAATGAACTCACGGTATGAATGGCCAATTGTGTGGATTATTTGGAATGCTTTACCTCTCATGCTATCTGGGAGGTGTAAAGAGTTGGGCTTTGAAGTCAGAGAGACCTGAATCTGTATCCAGTCTCTTCCAAGAGGCCTGGTTTTCCAGTCTTTGGAATGAGACTAAAATATTCTAGTTATGACTTTTAACTTCCACGAAATAAAATAGGAAATATTCCTATCTTGGTTAGTGGTGCAAACTAAATAGCTCAGTAATGTTAATTCTCTTCGTGGGAGTAGCAGTTCTTCACTGTGGCATTATGACATAATCAGTTTTTCCATTGTGTTCAATGTGGTTTGCTACTAATAACAGAATTCCAAAGTTTGCAAAAGATTCACTTCTTAAATATAATTAGGGTATACTCAAGATTTTCCCTTAATAATTTTGCTCTTACTTGGGTTCTTTATGTGCTTTTTGAAAGGCAGATAAAGTGGTGAAGTCTCAGCTAATTTTCTGGGAAGTTCTCATAGTCTATAGCTTTTCTTATCTTTGTCCATGAGTGTGACTCCAATGCCAATGCCTTGTGTCTAGTATATTTTTTTTAAGTTTCTAAAATGTGCTTCAAAAGGCCATCATCTTATTATGAACACCTTTAACAGCTCTGGTTTCATGAATTTGATGTATTTGCTTAAACTGGATTGCAAATATCTCTGATGAAATTGAAATTTATATTACCTAGGAAAACAAAATACTGTCATGTGGCTAATATAAAACACATGCCATGGATGTTCGTACCTACTTGGTACAAGTACCAAGTACCTACTCAACCAACAAGCACTTTTCTAGTTTACTGAAAGAATTTTGCAGGCAATTTCCAAAGACTAAATAATTTTCTATTAATCAAATGACAGAGCAACATTAAAGTAGCCCTCTGCAGCTCTAATGGCTTCGCTGTGATCAATTTTTCTGTAGATGGCATTTATATTCCACTGTAGTTCACACTGTGAATTCAATTCAAAAACAACTTCTTATGTTACACTTCTAAGTAACAGCATGGGGTTGACATTTGGGAAAGAGAGAAAGAACATAAGTGCAAGATGAAATAAAAGCTTAATGCTTCCTTTATGTCTAAATATGGATTGATTGCATTATTTACAGCAAGAAAAATCCAGTACAGAGTGCTAGTCAGTCGACGTCAGGGGCCAAATTGAACCAAAATTTGCAAACACTTTCTGTTACTGGCTCTGAATACTTCTGTCTACATAAGCAGTGCTTTTTCCTTTTGATATTGATGTAAATATTTTTCTCCCTTTGGTTGTAAATCTAAATTCCATTTAAGTGACGTCTGTGTGGATCACAATATATTTGTACTTGCAGTGCTCCTTAGTTGTCTTTTGGAAAGATATAATTTTTAGTAAGCTATAATACTTAATGTTAAACCACTGATATTTACTTTAAAAAAACCTGTAAGGCTATCAACATCACCAGCAACAATAATAACAAAGACTTCAGAAGCTTTACATATGCTGTTCCTTCTGTTTGGAGGTCTCTTTGTCCACTAGCTCCTTTTTATCTTTTATGTCATATCAAAATATATAGCCTTCCCCGTATAGGTCCTCCTTATGTATATCTCAGCCTCTTGTTTTCTTCATATTACTTTTCATAATTTTTGATTATTTCATTTCATTTTTTTTTCTTGTTTTAAGTTGCCTCCCCACTAAGATAGCAATTGCCCGAAGGCAGGTATCGTTCCTGTTTTAATCTCCATTAGGCACCTAACCCTGTGCATGGCTCATGGCAGGCACTACTTTCTTGAATGATTAACTAATTCATCATGTTTCAAAAAAAAAGACTCTGTCTTCTGTTTAGCATACCCAGTCAGAATAGGCAGAGATTTTGGTAAATGTGAGCTCTGCTTTCTCAGAATTTACAATGGATGATCAAATATCAAATGGAAAATCTAGACAGTGACAGTATGAATGTGTGATGGCTGCAGAATTTTTTGCTGTCACCACTATTCAGAGGTAATGTCGGTGTCATCTCAAGGACATGGAAAATCATAGTTAGATCCAGGAATAGCACTTAGAATCAGAGCTATCGTCAATGTTTCATTAAAGCCATTTCTCATCTTTGCTTTGCCTGTCCTTCCATCACCCCTGAAGAAAATTTCTGCACCAAATTTATGAAAAGAAAGAAAGTAGAAAGTAGATGGGCTTTCCTACTTTAAGAAATGCAAAGAAAGTGAAATCACCTCTAAAGAAGAAATATAATAATATATGTTACTACACATTGAGCTCTCACTATATGGCTGCCTCTGGGTCACCTTGATGTATATTATATCCTTTAGTTCTCAGAGCAAACTCTAGAGGAAAGTACAGTCATCTCTGTTTTTCAGTTGAGAAAATGTGTTCTGAGTTATTAAGTAATTAGACTTACCACACAGTTCATGGCTGGGCTGGGATTCATACCCGACTTTATTTCACTCTGAAGTTCTTTTCTAGCTATTTCCAACAATATTTCACAATGGGCCAAAGTTATAGAATAACCCAGTAAAATGCAAATATATTAAAGGGGAAATTTATAGATTAGTAGAAAAGATATTTGTCTGTTTATAGGCATGGTGGGACCACTACAAACTGGGAGTATGCGTGAAATTAGATAAGTGAATGTTAAACTTTAGAAGATCAGTAAGTCTGGTGCTGCGAGTGCTAGATGAGGAATGGGATTAAAAGAAATTTGGGGACAGACTGTGAAAGATCTTGTACACCTTTCTCTACTCTTTGTTCTCTGGAATAGAGGGGGCAGTGAAATTTTGGAATTAGAAGAGAGTATGATTCCATTTTAGGGATAAAAATCTCAAGCCAGTTTGAGGTCTGGACTGAAGTTTGAGAGTCTGGAGGGAGAGAGACTATTTAGATGGTTAGAGATGAAGATTGCAAGCTAGTACAATGTCCATGGGATCCAGAGATTCAGAGAGTCCATGTTCATAGTATGCCAGTTCAACAGATGCCACAGCAGAACCTTTTTAAGCATCTGTTTTCTTGTATCTAGGAATTAAAATAACATACTCCTTGATGTGTTGTAATAATTGAGATAAGTATGTAGAACATAACGCTGGGCTTGGGACATGAGTGCTCAGTATTTTGTAACTGTCATAGGCAGAATAAGGGCCTCCCAAACATGTCCAGATTCTAATCCCCAAAACCTGTGGATATGTTACTTGTTGCACATGTGATTATGTTAAGGATCTTGACGTGGATAAATAATCCTGGATTCTCTGGGTGGGTTCAATGTAATTACAAGGATGCTGATGAAGGAAAAAAGGAGGCAAGAGAGCCAGAGTCAGAGGGTATGTGAAGATAGAAGAGTAAGTCAGAGTCAGAGGAAGACTTGAGGATACCATGAGGCTGGCATTGAAGATAGAGTCAGGGGCCACAAGCCAAGGGGAGAAGGCTCTCTAAAAGACAGAAAATGCACGGAAACAAATGCTCTTCTAGAGTTTCCAAAAGGAACACAGCCCTTGCCCATATCTTGTTTTCCAGCCAGTGAAACTCATTTCTGACTTTTGACCTCTAGAAGTGTATGAAAACAAATTTATATTGTTTTAAACCACTAAGTTGTGGTAATTTGAATAGCAACAATAGGAGACTAAAGTAGTTTCTATTCTATTTTCATAATGTTAGTGATAAAAAATCGTGAAAGAATAAAATTAGAGGTTTTATTGGTATCCAAATACGAGATAGAGTCTTGTAGAACCTTATTCTCAAGTCCTTGTTGGATATCTTTATAAAAATGCTGATGCACACAGGCTGGTGAAAGCCAAATTTAAGAAATATTGAAACAAGGTTTTTATGAAAGAGATTAGGAATTACAAGGGTTTTTGTGTGTTTAATTGATTCAAAAAAGAAGGTGGATGCTAAAGAAACACTAAACTTCACTTTATACTTTGACTCTCATCTCACTCTTCTCTCAGCAGATATATTCTAGCACTGTATCTTGATAAAATTACTCCCTGTTAATTAAAGTGTTTTCAAAGGATATGTCTCCTACTCTTTGATAAGGCTGATCTCATGTGAACACTCAGACAAACCACCAACAATGTTCTGGGCATTTAATCCAAATTTCAGTCAAGCCCATTTGTAGGACCAAGTGGGTCAACTGAGCAAACCTGATGCTACTGTGTCTAAAACAAGTTTTCTGCTTAAACACATAGAGTAGGTTAGCACAAACTATCACATGGTTAATTTAGGTTGCATGGACAATCAAACTAGCAAATTCAAGTTAAAGGAAAAAAATTATTTTTAAGGTTATATGTATATATGTATGTATGTATGTTTTTACAGGTGGCCCTCTGTATCTGCATATCTCTGGGTTCCACATTGGCAGATTCAACCAAGTTAGGATTGAAAATATTTGAAAAAAATTCCAGAAAGTTCCAAAAAGCAAAACTTGAATTTGCTAACAACTGTTTACATAGCATTTACATTGTATTTGCACCTAGTTACATAAAATTTATTGTTTTAGGTATAATAAGTAATCTAGAGATGATTTAAATTATACGGAGGGTGTATGTAGGTTATATGCAAACCCTGTGCCATTTTACATAAGGGACTTGGGCATCTGTGGATGCTCCTGGAATCAATCCCGCTAGGCTACTGAAGGACAGTTGTATATGTGTGTGTGTATATATAGATGTATATACATGGTCTCCTATGTATATCATGTATATATCTATATCTCTATATCTTTTCGATAATTAAGTTTATTGTTCAGGTCTCAGCCCACCTTAAACTGGTTAATGGACTCGCATGTAATATGAGTCGGCTTGAGTGTTACATCAACAGCTACACTAAAATGTCTGTCAGTTTGTCACAGATCTGTTAGATCTGTGAGGTTTTTTTGATACTACCTTTACGCATTTCTAATCACCCTTGATTTTGCCTGAGATAGAAACTAAATTACAAACAAGAGTTTCTGTGAGTTTGGCATCTCTCAGTCAGTTAGAAGGAAATGTCTGGGCAAATTTAAAACCACTGATTGATTGGAGATTTCAATCAGATTTTCAGATTAACTGAAAGAGGCTAGACTCCAGAAGGACCATGGAAGCAAATCGTTCATGCAGGTATATGGCAATGACTTCATCAACTTGGTTAAAATGAAGTAAAACAGGAAGAGGAATAGAACCACGTCTCTAGCTAGTCAGTTCTAGAAGATCACTCATGACGTAGTCTTTATCAAACTAGGGGATTGAAGGAGAGCTGGTTTAAGAGTTGTTGATCCACACGTACTCTTCCCTTAAAATGGACTGGTACTAGAGAGTTTTTGTTCATCTGTTTGTTTCCTGCTTAGCAGTTCCACAGTACTTTGTATTTTCCAATGTGCTCCTATAATCAGAACCTCGTTTGTGCCTCACTGATAATTTGAGAAAATAGTGAGGGCAGAGAAAATTTCCATTTGACAGTTAAGAAAATTAAAGCAGAAAAATGGAATGTCTTGTCCTGTAGCAGGTCATGAGTCACTGACGTACCCAGAATTAGAACACAAATCTCTGGCTACTGGCAGAGCCAGTATCTGACAGTGCAAGGATCACATCAAGACTCAAATGGTAAACCAAACCAACAAAAACAAACAAAAAATCATTGACTAAGCATTTACTAAAGTATGTACTGGACACTTTCTATTAATTATCTCTTTTAATCTTGAACAAAACCCAGTGAGAAAATAGGTACTATTTTTCCTTCATTTTACAGATGAGGATCTTGAGCCTGAAAGATTAAGTAACCACTTAACATTCCAAGGATGGGAGGTCAGGTTATGAACTCAAGTTGGAAGAGGGCATTGGAGCCATTATATTCTCTGTCTTTCATTTATACTGAAAATATTTTCTCTTTTGCAATTCCAAAAAGATCAGAACAGTTCATTTTGATTGTTACCAGAAAGTTTCAGCAATTATCCAGATTTAAGGGACAAACCCACTTGACTAAATAAAGTGATCAGTAAAATGATGAGGTGGTAAGAATGAAATGGAGATTGAGCAAAGGAATGTTTCTAACTGTAGGTGAATCTTGGTCCCTGCAATGTGATGTATACTTACGAGACTTCTTGGTGGTCCCATTGACTGGGGCACTTGAGGGCCCTGTCCCAGCAGTGTTGTAAGCTCTAACGGAAGCAAAGTAGACGGTGTTAGCTTTCAGCCCTGTGATGTTTTTGGTTGTGACATTTCCACTGACCCTAATTTTACCAATCACGGATTCTTTGGAGTCATCTGTCCAGTATAAGACCTGATCATTAAAAACAAAGAACAAAAAAATTTATTGTTTCCTAACAGCTGTCAACCACAGTGGCATATGGGAAGAAGTCAGGAGCATAAATGAGAGAATATTTTCCAATTAAAATGGTTATACAATAATAACAAAATAATCAAAGTCCAAAATTTATAGGGAAGAAATTAAAAAAAAGAATACAAATTCACAATGGAAATTAGAGAACCTAGGTTTTTTTAAGATTACCACAATAAAATATTTCATGAAATATCTAAAGGTTGACAGCTTTAACAAAGGGTATACAATAAGTCAGAAAAAAACAAGATTCATACTATCAATCAAAGACTTACATTATGTTTTACTATTGACATTTCCTGGAGAGTTTTTTAAATCACAGATGAATTAATAATTTAACTTATACTGAGGTCTTCCTGTGCATTAGCACTGTTTTAGGCACATTGGAAAAGGCAAGAGAGAATAAAGCATAGTGCCTGCCTTTGAACCTCTTATAATCTAGTTAAGATATTAGAGTACATATGTAAAAAAGAAAGCAGAGAATGCATCCCAAAAAAGCGATATGGAAATAAATGCTAAAAGAATTTGAAGAAAGATAGTATCAGGGAGTGATCAGAGAAGGGTTCAAAGAGCAGGGGAGACTAGAGATGAGCTTTGAGAAATAAATAGGATTCAGATAACAGTTAAGGCATTCTAGGATTGGAGTGGCAGAGGCATCTATCTGTTACCATATGAGTAGAACTTTCTGTTTGGACAAGAGGGTTCAGATAAAAAGAAAAAAAAAAAGAACAGTACAAGGCAAAATCATAATTTTATCCTAACTCCAAAATAAAGTAAACCTTGTAACTCATTTTGTGAATCATTAGATTTACAAGTCAAAGGAACAATAAGTGATTAATAAGTCTCATCCCTTAACTTTGTGAGAATGAAGGTCCATAAATTCAAAGTGATTTGCCTCTTTCTAGATAGACTATAAATGACAGATTAGGAGAATGTAGGCTTTTTCTTATCGCTTAACTGCCTTTTCCGAGATGACTAATTTTTTTCAAGTTATGCTCCAGTTCTTAGAGTAGGTTTCCCAGTGAGATTCTTCTATGGTTTAAGATCACTGAAGATTAAATGTTTACTTCTCCCCAAAAAACAAACATGACTGCAATTTGGATGATTGAATAAGATTATCACCTGATTACTTTTTAAATGCTACCATTTGTTAGTTTGCTTGCTTAAGATCACCTGGAAAGATCCCCTCCATTAATTCCTCTCTATAGCTTTAGACATATACTATCATACACTAAGAAATAGGTTAGTAGTACAGGACTGTTGAACAGAGCTATTGCTAGCTGGCATATTCATAGTAGAAAGTGAAATTAATGTGGATTACCTCATAGCCCAGAACTCTTCCAGTGTTTCTATTCCAGGCAATAGCATTCCATGAAACCTCCATTTCCGAAGCAGAAAAACTTTGAACAGAAGTTCCCCTTGGGGCCAGTTGAGGTTCTACCATCCAGAGAAAGACACAACGATCTTCAGCAGAGTTGTTCATGAAAACAAATGCAAAATATACATACAGTCTCAAGGAGGAGCATTCCAGTGCTGACCACAACTTACCATCTTCCCCGGAGTACACAATGGACGTGGTACTCAGGGCTCCTTCTCCTTTCTTATTATATACACCCACTTTGACTTCAAAGGGAGAGAGGGGGGTGATGCTTTCATTTCTGTAAACAAACCTTGACGATTCTACAAATGGTACTCTTTCCTTGGTCCATGTTGTTGAGCCAACTGGCCGCAGCATGATGATGTATCCAAATTCCTCTCCATTCTGTAGTTCTTCTGGAATTGACTTGGGCAGAAGTGATCAATCACTGAGTATTTAGAAAAATGTATTGTACAGCTATTATAATGTTTATTGATTGTTTGGCATATCATTTGTAGAGATAGCATGGATATTTACCCTGTTTAATGAAGTATTGAAAAAAAAATACTTCTATTTGGAATGCCAATTAGAAAAATGATCCCAACTTAAGATACTCAGATAAATAAATGAAAAATTTAAATGGAAATGTAAAACAGGTTTTACATGTTTATATATCCTTCCTGATTATTCCTAAATTGTAATAATAAAATGGTTTAGAAGATTGCAAGATTTTATAAGCTAAAACATAATTTTGATATAAAATTTTAAACTCAGCACAAAATTAACTATTTCAAGGCTAGCCATGTTTTCCTTTCACATTTTCAACAAATTTTTGTAAAGTACAGGTAATATAATCAATGTGTAATAATATTTTCTTTAAAACATATAGACTATTACTCAAACACAAACATATAAGGGACCATCCAATATTTTTTTTTTTGAAACATACATCTTCATTAGTCGTAGTATCAGTGTGCACTTTTCTTAACATTAAAAAACAAACAACAAAAAGTTTGCTAAGTCCCAAAGAGATAAAATTCTTTGAGTCATTTAAAACTTAAATTTATTAAAATTACAAAACAAAAATAGATACAAGTTCCCCATTATAAATAATTATAACATTATAAATAATCACATCAAGAAGTGAAAATGAATTAGTCCTTGAATTTAGACAAATATTCCAGCTGTTTATAAGAAAGTTATATTTAAAAATGATAGAATTTATGTAGTTTTTCTAAAGGAAGATGCTTTTTATTCCTTAACATTTTCATGTAGACTAATAAAGGCATATCTGATAGGGCATAATGCTTGAGTCTCTCATGCACACAACTTTATTCCTGAGGTTTTCCTTACCAAAGGTATCCATTTATTGTATCACATTATCCTGTGACTTGGACCACATCTGGTTATCCAGCGGTGGGCACCAAAACAAAAGGCACCCTCTTGGTCAGAATCTTTGAGGTGTTCTGGTACAGAATCTCTGAATTCTTTTTTTTTTTTTTTTTACACATACATACATTCTTTTTTAAATATTCTTTTCCATCATGGTTTATCCCAGGAGATTGGATACAGTTCCCCATACACTAGGACCTTGTGGTTTATCCATTTTAAATGTAATAGTTTGCATCTGCCAACCCCAAATTCCCAATCCATCCCCCTCCCTACCTCCTTCCCCCAGGCAACCACAAGCCTGATCTCTGTGTCTGTGAGTCTGTTTCTGTTTTGTAGATAGGTTCATTTGTGCCATATTTTAGATTCCACATATAAGTGATATCATTTGGTATTTGTCTTTCTCTTTCTGACTTACTTCACTTAGTATGATAATCTCATCCATGTTGCTGCAAATGGCATTATTTTATTCTTTTTTATGGTTGGGTAGTATTCCATTGTATATTTGTATCACAACTTCTTTATCCATCAGAATCTCTGAATTCTATAGTGACTAGCAAACCCAATTAATTCCTCTCCCTTATGGAATTTGAATATGGAACATAGGTGTGTTGGGGTAATAATAGATAAACTTAGAGCAAGCAATAAGTAGAAAACATACAGTAGCAGGGACACTGAAGCAGTGGAAGCTAGGAGAAAATCTAAGCTGTAAATTATACAGAGAAGAGATAGAATTTAGCCGTTAGCCAAGTAGAAAACTGTAAGTAAAGTAAATAGGAAGAACTGAAGGACGAGCAGGAGGGACTATTAGTACTGGGGCTGGGTTACCAGAATAGATGACAGCAGGGTAGGGCTACGGTTCTCAGAACAGTGTTGAATGATGTTCCGGTTCTTCTTTTGCCCTGTCTGCTAGGTTACTGAGACTTTTCCCCTTCCTCATTACTTCCCATGTAGCTTTAAAAGAAATCCCCATTAACCAAGATGACCTGAGCTGCTCTCTGCTTCTTGCCACGTGGAACAGTCTAAGGAATACGGACTGTGAAAAGCAGAAGAAAAATACATGTCCTGAAATCTTAGGAAAGAAAATCCGTCCTTGTGTTGACACTTCCCTTTCGTAGGTAGATCAGAATTAAAATGGTTAACTTTGAGTGGTATGGAAGAGATTTATGAGAATTTAAGCTACTTGCTAGAGAATTTGATTTCTTTTGGTTGCTTCTCTGATCTTAGATTTAATCAAGATGTTTAGTTCATCGGAGAAAGTGGAGGACTTTTGTTTTTGGTAGTGAAGTGCAATGATTGTTTCACATGGTGTTCCCTCAAGAAAGATCTGAGTCCAACATGCTCAGTTTAGAGGAGAAAAAAAGGCTTATTTAGGCCCTTCCTTTCATTTTTCTCATATGGGCTGAGAGCCAAACGATGGAGAAATATATATAGCTATTTAAGGTGGCCTTTAAGCAGAGAAGGTATTCAGCAGAATACAGAAATTCAAAAATTCCTCTGGTAATGAAATCTCTTAAAGTTGATAAAGATTAACAATATAATTCTCCACCACAGTGTCTGTAAGAACTACATTTTTTTCATAGACCAAGAGTCAGCAAACTACGGCCTTTGAACCAAATCTGGCCTGTAGTCTGGTTTTGAAAATAAAGGTTTTCGGAAACACAGTCACACATGTTAATTTGTATAATGATATATGGCTTTCGAGTGACAATGGCAGGGATGAGAAGTTGTGAAAGAGGCCATGTAGCTTGCAAGGCTGAATAGTTTTACTGGCTGACCCTCTAGGTAAAAAGTGTATCAGTGGGCAGTTTGGGTGTTTATTTCTTACTCTACAGTTTTTTATCCTATATGCCTAATTTTATAGTCATATTTTTTATGAGACATTTATCATAAGCACCTCAAACTTGCAGGTATTTGGGGTGTAAATTAAAATAACATATGAGTAAAGATACCTTTATAAAAGGTTAGGAGTTATTAGATCCCTAAAGTTAGATACCATGTCTAGGTTAGTGGAAAGATAACAAACCAAAACAAATAACCATACACAAAATACACATTACCTTGGCACAGGAGCAAACACAGGTCGTTTATACCACAGTGTACTTATAAACCATAATGGTGGAGTCAGACTGAGTTTAGAACAGTGGTTGGACCTGGATTAGTGTTGAAAGCTCAATGGGTACTTCTTCATCCACAGTGCGGTGACTTTGGCCTGCAATGGTCTCTTTATCCCCGAGTTCTTTTTCACAGCATAGTTCAGATATGCTATGATGGTACCTTTCGTGACCTCCTCTCTGAGTTAAAACCGTCCTGTCAGTTTTTGAACATAAAGACTTTTTTTTCAAGAAATTCATTTTTGTACCCCCACTGCACTACTTGTTAGTGTTCATTGAATTGAAAGTGTTACTTTGTGCCTTCTAGTGGCTCGAATTAATGTATGCATCTTCTTCTAAGTACACATAACTGATTCCTTAAAGAAGTTTGGGCACCAGAAGAATTTGGCTCAGTAACTGCATGTACATGATGCCAAATGTGAATGATAAATGGGAACTTGCATCCATTTATGTAATAGTTTCTGTTAGTATCCTCATATCTGATATCCCAAGAAGAAGTACACAGAGGGAATGATTTTAACTGAATTTTTTTAAAAATATAGGTCAGAAAAAGTTTTCTGTAGAGGGTCAGATGCTTAAATATTTTGAGCATTTGGGGATCTAGGGTCTCTTGCAACGTTGTGAAAGCAGTGATACATAACACATAAGAGAATGGGTATGGTCATGGGTGAATTTGTTTAGGAAAACAGGGAGCAGGCCAGATTTGGCCTGTAGGTGATGGTCTCTGGAACCTGTCTTTAAAAAGAACATTATAAATCATGGAAAGATATATATATATATATATATATATGTTTTTTGGTAATTCACATCATTTCTATTTAAGAATAGTATACATAGGATTTCCCATTCTCCTCACGTATAGACTGAGTAAAAGCTATGATTTACCAACCTTTAGTAATTTCTGACCGTGGAGGATAGAAAACAAGGGGTAAAGTTAGGCAAGTGATGAAATGCTTATATGGCCTTCAAAGAATATTGAAACCTAAATAACCTACTCACCATCCCACAAAACCAATCCTGTTTTAGACTACTTGAGAGTCAGTGTTTCTGTGGGAAACGTGTTTGGTAAACAGTAACCTGATTAACTTACTGCTCAAGGCAGATACAGGAAAACTCTTGGCCTCTCTAAACCATGACTTTGCATACGGACCATTGGAATTCTAATTTAGGACAAAGTAAAAAAGCATGGAGAGTCCTGTAGTCAGATGCTTCTCTGCCCACCTATATTGCATTTCTAAGCCTATTTTCTTTTCTGAACATGGCATTGCCACCGGCTAGCATTGTCATGAGGAGTAAATTATATGAAATGTCCAGCACAGCACTGAAAATCCTGTGAGTGCTCCACAAGTGAGCCACATCTCTCTCTGTGCACATCCATTCATCCAACAGGTACTTCAGGAGGTCACAGCACATACCAGGCACTGTGCTAGGCCCATAACGCATATGTGAAAGTAGACGTCCAGAAGAAAGGACAACTTTTATAGCAGCTGCAGCTGGTTCCTGGCTCTGTTGTTTACAACCTTTAGAAAACATCTCTGTGTCTCAGTGTTCTCTCATATGGAGATGGTTTAATAATACTACTTTTTCTCTATCTGTAATAGAATTTTTTTTGTCTGTTTCTTTTAAAAAAATTTTTATTGGAGTATAGTTCCTTTACAATGTTGTGTTAGTTTCTACTGTACAGCAAAGTGAATCAGCTATATGTATACATACATCCCCTCTTTTTGGGATTTCCTTTCCATTTAGGTTACCACAGAGCACTGAGTAGAGTTCCCTGTGCTATACGGTAGTTTCTCAGTTATCTATTTCATACACAGCATCAGTAGTGTATATATGTCAATCCCAATCTCCCAATTCATCCCGCCCCTCCCTTCCTTCTTGGTATCCATACGTTTGTTGTCTACATCTGTGTCTCTATTTCTGCTTTGTAAATAAGATTGTCTATAGCAATTTTTTCAGATTTACATATATGCGTTAACATACGATATTCATTTTTCTCTTTATGACTTACTTCACTCTGTATGATAGTCTCCAGGTCCATCCATGTCTACAAATGACCCAATTTCGTTCCTTTTTATGGCTGAGTAATATTCCATTATATATATGTACCACATCTTCTTTATCCATTCCTCTGTTAATGGACATTTAGGTTGTTTCCATGTCCTGGCTATTGTAAATAGTGCTGCAATGAACATTTTGGTACATGACTCTTTTTGAATTATGGTTTTCTCAGGGTATATACCCAGTAGTGGGATTGCGGGGTCGTATGGTAGTTCTATTTGTAGTTTTTTAATATATGCCCAGTAGTGGGATTGCTGGGTCACATGGTAGTTCTATTTTTAGTTTTTTTAAGGAACCTCCTTACTGTTCTCCATAGTGGCTGTATCAATTTACATTCGCACCAACAGTGCAAGAGGGTTCCCTTTTTTCCACACCCTCTCCAACATTTATTGTTTGTAGATTTTGTGAGGAATAAAATGGACCATATATATAGACGGTCTTATACTACTGTAAAATCATTTACAGGTGCAATGAATTCCTATTATTCTGCAACAGTGTTTCTCAACCTCAGCACTCTTGACATCTGGGGGCAGATAATTTCTTCTCATGGCGGGGCTGTCCTGGGCATTGTAGGATGTTTAGCTGCATCCTAGCCTCTATCCAGATGAACCTCTCCCCTTAGTTGTAACCAACCAGACATGCCCTCAGACATTGTAAATATCTCCTGAGGGATGAAACCACCCCTGCCTCCCAATGAGAGCCCCTCTAACATATCAGACATCATGATTTTTAACTAAAACATCCATAGCCATCATGTTCTTAGGTGTGATATTAAAATGTCCAAGGAAGTGGATATTTTGGCTATGAAAATTATCACCACAGTGTCAGAAACATGTACATAGGGCAGTGAAATAGGGCAAGGCTCTTTTATCAGTTATAGCTGGAGCTCAAAGCTGATAACAAAGGTATGAAGTGCCATGCATTCTAAAGAGAGACATCAAACCATTTATATATAAGTCTACCTGGCAAAACTTAGCCTATAACCCAAGAGAAATGTACAGAAAGGAGTGTTGGTTTGTTTAGGGAGAGATTAATAGGAAGATATTTCTTTTGAGACGGTTGTAGAAAAAGCTGTGCATTCCTATCCCTTCACCCAGGGGAAAGCAGAGGGGCTACTTCTTATCCCTTGCCTAACCAAGTGAAGAGGCTTCAGAAAGAAACACATGATATGTGTTCTCTGTAATTTAGGGGATGCAGGTTCTTTTAACTGACAAATGCCTGAGAAACTTCCAAAGGGGAGAGAGACCTGGACAGTGTATTGTGGCAGAGTGCAGAGAGGCTAAGTGAGGACCCACTGCACTTCCATGGAACATAGAACAAAGGTGCATGTTTGCTGAGGGCAAATGTGAAAACCATGTAGGGAGCTATCCATGAGCAATGTTTTGGTTGCTCTTATCATCATAGGGTTGCAACCTTATGATGCTGTATCCACAAAGAGCATCTATAGAAGAGAGATAACCACTACCAGAACAGTCTGGCCATGGACCACCAGATTCCAGGAACTGAGGAGACCTTCTGGCAGCTTGCACCAAGGAATGACAACCAAAAGTTTGGGCACTTCTTTGGACACTGCCCCCTTCCCCCCACCACCGAAAACCACCAGAAAACAAAGCAAAACAAAAAACCGTTCTATGAAATGTCAACGTCTGGTCATTTACCATTCCTAGAGTATATCAAAGTCAAATTACAAATGTACCAGCAGTCAGGACTTTTTCTGTCCCTTTCCTCTCCTCCCAATCCCAGTTTACTACAACTCTGGAGAAACTAGTTTGGGAAAGGAAAATTGAATAGCAGAGTGGAGAAAAGGTGGAGAACTGACTATGCATTCCCTTTCACACTATAGCATTTCTCCGCTGAGGCAGGCCTGAGCGTCTAGAAATGAGAAACTTTAGATTGGTTGAAAGTCTAAAGTTTATGATAATAAACTAGGTTGAAAAAATTTTTAAGTATAAAAATGAACCCACCTGTTGATACTTAATAATAATGGCTACAAAAGCTATCCCATCTGCCTAAGCTTTCATCTGGATTCAGGGAAGAACAAAGGAAGGATTTAAAGAGCAATGGTAGGGAAATTATTTTCTACCTGCACTCTGCTGAGTCTAAACTCATGAATAGTTCTAGAGGTAATAAATAAAATAATTTCTAGTTCATCAACTAATAACAAAAATGCTACTGACCCACCTTCAATAGACATTGAACTTCTGTTTCTTATATTTGGAAGCAAATTGTGTTGAGTTAGTCACACTCTCTTACTTTAGTAGAAAAACAAAGTTTCCAATACCTCTTTTAAATAATGCATCATCAGGAGTCTCTCATACCACGTATTTTTATATACTCAATAGTGATCAAATAAATCTTCTTTTTTGTTTTTCAATGTTCCTCTTAGCCAGCTAAATCTTTTTCCTTCAAAGTAACTCAGTTGGATAGAAAATTACCTCCCACGTAATGACGAGTTCAGACCGACTTCCT
Organism: Physeter macrocephalus; assembly: GCF_002837175.3. NCBI lineage: Eukaryota > Metazoa > Chordata > Mammalia > Artiodactyla > Physeteridae > Physeter > Physeter macrocephalus. The sequence goes on from NC_041231.1 coordinate 18,599,532, forward strand.
CCACCTCCTTTGATGTTTGTTGGTGCCACGACAGGGACTAAAGCAACGAAGAGAAACATAGGATGGCAATTACTAAAGTACCTCTTCATTGGGAAGAATTTTGTTTTTGGATTTCACCTTTCAAAATCTCACGCAGACACATTATGAGAGTCTTGCATTTTTAATGAACATAAATTATGTTTACACATATCCAGATTTCTGAGAGAGAGGACACAGTTGTGTTTGATACAAAAGCACCCTGGCTCCAAAATTAATTAAAAATCGACTAACATCATGTATTTGACATTATTATGCATCATCTACTAATTGGCAAAATGATGTTCCATTCAGATGGTAACTGCGACATTGCTGATTTAGTGCCTAATTATACAGTTGTGCTGTAAACAAGTTACTTAGGCAGTCTATTAATTAATTTTTTTCAATAAATAAACTAAAATAATTTTTCCTTTTGTTAGCCATCAGGATATTTTAACATTTTAAAATGAATCCTTAAATATATATAAATTTTAAAAATTCTTGTTTTATAACTCTTTGTTTGAATCTCAAATCTCTCAGTACAGAACAGGACTTTTCCTCTAATTTTTCACAATTAAAGTAAGATGTTCTCTGATCAAGGATGTGATTGAGAGGATTCCCTGGGTTTAACTCTAGGACCCTAAGGTTCAGTGGTGGAACATTCCAGACACTGATCATTTTTACAAATTAGGAAAAAATATGTCCTTCAGCTATACCCTCGTGAGGACTAGTATAATGAAACATAAATAGTTCAAGGCAAATTGTAAAATCGATGCCAATTGTGAGCATGAGTAGAGTATCATAGTATATAATCAGAATGAAACTTTATACATGTTGAAGTGTTAAAAAGTATTATTTTCCCTGAAATAATAGCAAAAGTATGCTAAATCTGTGATAATGGGTAAATCTGCAGGGTATACTTTATATATAGATAAAATTATCTATATCGATCATTTTTGAATTAAAATATGTAATGTTTAATTACTCATTCTAAAATTTTCTCCCACCATTTATACCATTCAGATAAATCTAGACTACTTATTTATTCCCATTTCATACATATTTAACTCTATAAATGATACAGTGATATAATAATCTCATTATTCTTTTAAGTAATAACACCAGACGTTATCCACTTTCATATTCAGATTGACCCTAACTTTGTCTGCTTTGATCTTCATAATTTATTTAAAAGATTGCCTTGAACCTATACCCTGTCTTCTCAGCCTTCCAATGCCTTGGGCCAAAAGCAGTGTGAACTGGAATAGCTTCTACAGTTGCAGGGTTTTTAGTACTTGACAGCTTACAGTAACATATTTCAGGACAATTGAATAGTTTAGATACATAAGGAAATTATTTTAAATTATACTTTAATTAACTCTTTGCAAAAGTTTCCAATATTCTGGGTAGTAAAGCTCCCTCTTTTCTTCAGTTTTCAAATGAACCATACTCATCCTAAAGCCATGTTGAGAAGAACTGTCTTTGATGATACCAGCAAACAAACAAACAAAACCTCACAACCTCTCACTTCAGTATGATTTGGAGCCTCAGGGAAATCATTATTAATACCAAGTCTCATTATGCTACTGAAATGAGAGTGTTAATGGTTAACAGAAGGTGACATAAAAACTTTACTGTAAAAACTTAAGAATTAGCATCAACCCTGCCCAAAACTATCATAATATAAATCAGCTGTAAACAAACAATCAGAAATTGAAGGTAATATCCAGAGTCATGGACCACACTTGTAGATTCTTATCCAGTTGGTCTGTGGTAGGGCCTGGGAATTTCTATATTTAGACGTTTCCTTATGTCAGTCTTTATCTCATTTAGGTTAAGGCCCACTGTTATGGTGAATGCTGGTGCCTAAGTCTGGATGTCTGGGTTCAAATCCTGACTTTGTCCAAAACAATCAGCTAACATCCTGGTCTTCCTTTTCTTCCTCTATCAAAGTAAGGACCCTCCTCTCAGTTCTAAACTTTTAGAATGATTTAAGATATCACTACCAAATATGCTGTTTTCCAGCCCTAATCCTATAATAAAATGATTAGCATTACCTTTAGTTTTAAAAAAAATGACTTATTGACATCTGACAGTTGCACACACTTTGTTGAAATAGTTTGTGCTTGTTAAACTAAGCCAGCAGCATCAGTGATCCTTCATAGGTGATTGGATAAGAATGTGAACTTTGTTGGCTACATGCATTGCGCAGATCAGATGTCACCTTGGATGTGAAAGTTTAAGAGTGGAACAAAGGATCCACTGAAAAGAGCTTAAGAAGGTGTGATTTTTGAGGCAGGTTCCACTTGTATTCTGCTGTTCAGTGAACCAGTTGATGCTCAATTAGCACTTCTGTTAAATGAGTTTAAAATTTACCTCATTTGCCTGTGGAAAAATTTATACTATTGCTCAATGAAGCTGCAGCTAGGTCAGAGTTGAGAAATAGATGGAAATGTGTGGCTGGCTGCACCATCAGAGTCTCAGTTAATTCTTGGCTACAACATTTAATGAAACAAGCAGTAACTCATTTGCATTTACAAATCTACAGATTCTCGATTGGATTTTGGCTAGAAAATAGATGAGATGAGAGGACAGCTTTTGAAAAATTCTAATTTTTGACATGCCTTCTTAACTATAATCATCTTTTTGAATTCGCTTTTTGGGAGAAAATACACCTTGCTCTGTGCACATACAAATGGAAAATAAGAGCCACTGGTTTACTGCCTCTGATTTTGGACCAAAAATACTACACTTCTCACTTATTTTCTTTAGGAACTATACTTTAAGAGGTCTTCCACATCTTTAGAAGACATTGATTTCTTACCTGATGCTTTGGTTCTTAACACTTCTGATGGTTTACTTGGTTCTCCAATCCCAATGCTATTCCCGGCAACAACACGAAACTCATATTCCACCCAAGGACTCAAACCAACCACTGTTGCATTGTATGTCTTACCATTGAGAATTTCTGGAACTGAAAAGAAGGGGATGCTTCAGGCCCCTAAATTGGCACTAGTTAAAAACAATCAATTATTCAATTAAACAAACACACCAGCTGTTTTAGAAAATTATTCAAAAATACTTGTGTCACTTACCTGTAGAAACAGCCTGCCAGCCCACAGAAAATGGTGTCCGAGCCTGAATACTAAATATTTGAATGGGACTGTTATTATCTGAGCCTGGTCTCCAGCTTAGTTGAGAAGTAGTACTGGAAATGTGTTCCACTCTTACATCTTCTGGGGGACCTGGGGGACCTTGAAAAATATGTTTCATGATGACTATATTGGAAATTATTAAATTCATAGATTTGGGACAGGGATAGTCTCTCTGTTATGCTTAGAAAATAAAGTATTGAACATAGTGTATTTTAGCACATTATTTGAGATAAAGCCCTATTAATTCAGCTTACATGGTGAGAGATTAATTTAGAAATGCTTCCCTTGAAGATTAGAAAATGCCAGTCATGGGATGGTTGAATATCATCCGATAGGGAGTTAACCTCGAAAATTGAGAACCATTCTTGTCCATTCTCTCTTGAAAGCTAACTCAGATAAATACATCTGATATGGAGACCTTCAGGAACATGTGACTTTGACCCTGCTCTGACAAGAATGGTTTTTTATGACTAGAAAGCATGTCTAAATTTTAGGGACCGACACTGCTTGCTACGTCTGACCATTCCTTATAAAGAGACAAAACCCGCTCATTTCAATATCCATATCTATACCCATACCCTGGAGTCTTAGAGTTTAGAAAAATAAAAAATCTGTACTATTTATCTCACTTTTTTATCATAATGTGGTTACTCAAAGATCTACCATGTATCAATACATATTAACATTTTTGATTGTGAATAAACTGTGTGCTCATTCATTTTCACCATTTATGCTTACCCCTCACAATGATATCAGCTTCAGCAGATAAACTTTCGAGAGTTGTTTTTACTGTGCATAGATATTTTCCTGAATGATTTAACTGAATATTCCTTATCATCAAATCCCCAAGAGATTCCTGCAGATAGATAGGGAAAAAGGGATAAAAACATAATCATACCCAGCAGGTCCCTTTTTTTTTTTTAATAGCTGGATAAATACTAAATATGAGGCAGCTCTGAAATTAGGAGATATACTAGTATCATTATAGTTTCTCATATTTGATCCCTTTTATTATCCCCTTTATTATAATTGCATCCAGAACACAAGCATTTCTATGAAAGACATAAAACAAAATAAAACAAAACAAAAACAGATGCAACTTCATAGACAGTGACTATCCATGCAAATCAATATGGGGAGAATAATTATGAAAGATGTTGATTCATGTAAAAGACTTGATTCATTTTATTAAGCACTTAAAAATTTCAGCAACTTACTCCTCCAATCCTCTCAAAATGAGCCACTCCTTTTTTTAAGTCTATGACATCTCCATTGAAAGACCATACAAATACAACTTCAATGGAGGGGTCATGGGACACCTGGCAGGGTAGGACTATACTCTCGCCAACTGTAACATCCATTTTGGAAGGTGGCACGGTAATAACAGTCCTCTCTGTTGAGAAAAAATATTATTATTATAAAAGCTTATCAAATGCTAGCATATGGCTATAAAATATATATTTTGAATGGTTTTGCCATTGTTTGAAATTGTATAAATACCACATGAAGCTCTACTATACTCAATATGAAAAATTATATTCCCACTTTTCAAATATTTCTGCATTAATCAACGTAGCCTATTACTTGTAAGAAAATTCAAGACATACTTTCATTTATACTTAATATAAAAATAAGTAGTTTATAGAAAACTGTGGACCTCAAAAGACAGCATTTCCAACGTAGAGAATGCACCACACCATTTTTATTATTATTTTATTCTGAAATTCCAGCCACAATATTACACTCCACACAAGGGTTACAGCTCTAAATATTCGATGTTAATTTCATATACTATGAGACAAATTGCATCCCTAAGATCATAACTACATTAGTTTATATTATATAGAGATGTATAATCATAAGCTTATATTTGCAAATGTGAATACAACATATTTATTCTATTTCTGACATAGCTGTGATAAAAAATTTCTGTTTTAGATAAAGGTGCAACACGAATGGGAAAGAAGTAACTTTTTTCTTTTTCATCGAGATTTCACAATTTTAGAATTACACATGTATCATAAAAAAAATTTTCTGTAGAAATATGAGTCACAATATCAGCCCTTGCTCTACAAGTCATATCATGTCATTGACCTGTTTCAAAGGATAATTCCAAACAGTGTTCCAGCTGGACTTCTGAGTCCTATATTTCTGTGGGTAAAAGAGACTCAGAGTGATATCATTTTTGACTACATTTTTTACAACAAAATACATAGTTTTGATTTTAGAGGACTAAGAATTGACTAAGATGGCAACTCAGTAACCACACACACAAAAAAAAACCCTGGACGTATGTTTAGATTTAGATATGCACTATCTTACCAAAATAAAGTATGGATTTACATTTAAGAATTAGGAATTTTGGCAAATTATAGTGAAAGCAAGTATCATACATAAAGAAGTTTGAAAACAAAATGAAATGAGGACCCTGGAAAATCTCTTTCTCTAAAGATCACTCATAAGATAAAGTTTTACCCTCTAGGAGATAGGCTAAAAGCTTTACTTCCCTTCTGGCTTCTTTGTGCTGCTCAAGAAATCAAAGTAGCATTGAGGTTGAATTTATATGTTCTTATGAATGAGTGTGCCACTGTATTTTATCAATAGAATGTTTAAGTGTTATTCCAACATTTTAAAAATTGTGATTAAAAATTGTGATTAAATTGTGATTAAATTGTGATTAAAAATTGTGATTTAAAAATTGTGAATAAACAAAAAGTAGGAAGTAATAATCTGGGCTTTAAGGTACATACTGATAAAAGAGTCATGGAAAAATAAAAGCACATATTTTATTTCTCAATATAATGAAGAAAATCTAACTCAATCTACATCAGATTGTATCTGTGTCTTCATATTTTCATATTTTAAAGATACTCTTTACCTTATTATATTAGACACATGTACTTTTTATTCTAATTATTTCTGGGGAAAAGTGTAAAGAATGATTTTGTGGACTAAATCCATTCTTAATTCCAAGTCTTCTTCAGATGTCTCCCACAAAGAAAGGATAAATACTAACCAGGGTTTCAATAACACATTTTAAGACTAGAGAATATTTTCCTTCTTGTAGTATCTTTGAAAAAAATATATCGCTAATATCTTATTTACACTTATGGGAGGATGAGTTGGCTAACTGGTTGTGCTGGTAGAGCAAAATTGTTCTGATTTAAAGTTTTGGATCATGCAGTTAAAATAATTTTCAAACATTAAAAATGAAAGCCTCTCCTTCCATTTATGGCACCACAAAGTGGCAAAATTAGACAAATCATTCCCTATATACAGAGTTTGTCAGTAGTATAGTAATAATGACTAAAACTTCATGAATAAGAAGCATTTCTATTGTAATTCCTTGTAATGTTTACATGTTCTCACTAGTTAATTCATTTATTAACGAATATTTATTGAGCACCTACCAAATTCCAGCTGTCTGCTAAGTATTGGAAATACAGTGGAAGGAGAAGGAAAAAAAAGGCACCAAATAAAAATGAAGTGGTGCTTGCCTTCACAGAGATTTAAGAATAAAACGAGAGGCTGACGTTAATCAAATCATACTCAGAAATACATAGTTACAACTGTGATAAGTGCCATGTATTAGAAGTAAATGATTCTATTAAAATAGTGAATCCTGAGGGATCAGTTTATTGGGAAAGGGTTGCTTTAGCCGACAGTAAAAGGCAAATAGGAGTTAGCTAAGTAAACATAATAGGCAGGGAGAAGTAAGTTTATTCACTATGCAGGCAAGAGCACTTACAAAGAATCTGTGCAAAGAAGAAGAATGGTTTGTTGAGGCAAGGCAGCCATTTTGCTGGAAAGGAGTGTTGGAGAGTAAAACAGGAGTGAACATGGCGAATATGAAGCTTGGTGATGGTCATAGTCAGAGTGTAAGCTTTAGATGTTTTTAGGGCCAGCTACATAATTTTTGGGTCGCATTATGAAGTAAAAATGTTGGGTGTTTTTCTTTGAAATTACTTTGCTTTAAAAATAATATATAACCTACAAAATGTAACAGGGTAATAATGATACATGAGTAACAACATAAACATACAAATTGCAAAAATATATTTTTGATTCAATTTTATATATACATTAATAATACTTTATTAAAGTTATATCTTGATTGATCATAAGATTTTTCTCACTTTTCTATAAATTTATTTATTAGGTCATCAGAATTTATGTTTCAGCAATTTTATTTTTAAGTGATTGACATCGGTTGCACATGGCAAATGTAAAATCGCAAATGCTTTTCGATAATTTTGTATTTTTGCAAAGATCTTTCTGTTGATGCAATTGTTATGGAACCATTGAGAGTATTTTATAGGTTGTGACAACATTGGAATAAATTTCTGATAAATTATTTTGAAATGTGAATCTTAGATCATCTAGAGCTGATGATTCTCAAGGAACAATCTTTTCTAGAAAGATTTATCTCTTCATACAAATCCATTCTGTTTAAGTCTGAATTGAATTTTAGATGTAAATTTAAACAATGGAACTGTTACATTCTTCGGACATATCCTGTAACTTGTGGAGGTTTCACGAGAAACTGAAAGTGGCTTAATGGTTTGTGTATAATCCAAAACGCCTGTTTATGCATTCTACTGCTGTATCTTTAATTGTAAGGAAACACTCATTAATAATTGGTTTACCTGGAGATTTGTATAGAAATAGTATTTTTCCCATTGAGTAGAATAATCTTTAAATTTAAATTTCTATTTTTAAGCCTCTGGAAATTAGCTTTCTATTGTTGCACACATTTTCAAAATCATGTATGCCAAACTCTTTTTAAGAATTCACATAACTCTATGATATGCCTTATTGCAATATATGTAGGCTTTTATTTCGTAATACTTTACTGACAAAATTTACTGCTTGGGCACTGACAGTTCCTGTCCTGGTGCTCAGGCTGACGAGTTAATATTTGTACAGATGTCACCCGGACATTGTCTGGGCACAGATGAGCAAGCTGACTTCTCACAGTGGATCCTGACACTGACTGCTTTCTGAGTTCCTTGTTCCCCTGAAGCCCTTGCTGTCATCCCCTGAAGTTTCTACAGTTTCTGCCATCATCACCTCCACCAGTTTGGTCCGGGGTCCTGATTTGCTCCCCTTCCTCTAGGCCTCAGCACTCCTGACTGCCATCAGGCATGTGGGTATACACAGTACCACCTGCCTGCTTGGGGCATGGACCTGAGCCCGTTTGTGCACAAGCTGTGGCTGCTGAACCATAAACACTTGTATGTGCTTCCACCTAGGATATCTCCTCTGCTCATGGTCATGCTCTGTTGTCCCACTAGCTTTCACTTACAAAGCACAAGTTCAGAGACAAAGTGACCAAGAATTTTGAGATAGCGACAGTGGAGCATTAGACCAAACATGAGGCATATCTCAGCGCGGGATCCTGTGCGACTGGGTTACAAACTGATGAAACCAGCCCTGGATGCCATGTTAAAAAATTACCAAGGGCTTCCCTGGTGGCGCACTGGTTGAGAATCCGCCTGCCGATGTAGGGGACACGGGTTCGTGCCCCGGTCCGGGAAGATCCCACATGCCGCGGAGCGGCTGGGCCCGTTAAGCCATGGCCGCTGAGCCTGCGCGTCCGGAGCCTGTGCTCCACAACGGGAGAGGCCACAACAGTGAGAGGCCCACATCAGAGAAAAAAAAAAATTACCAAAAAAAAAAAAAGGGAAGCCTTGGAAGTATGAAGCAGAGGGGGAAAAGGCATAAAGACATAGCAGTATTTGTAGGGTTAAAAAAAAAAAAAGGATTATATTCAAAAGAAGAGTCTTCTATGTGGGCAGACTTATTCAAAAACAGGGAAGCATGGTTATCTGAACATAGTCCCCATGTGAGTACCCTCTGTGAGGATGAGGGGGTACATGGACAAGAACGCTTATAACTACTGTATCCTCTCCTCACACCACATGCAGACCTGTCCTAATCCTGTGTAGGTGGCTCTCCAACACCCAAAAGGCCACTGATTGCTACCCTGAAGAGTTCCCTTCTGCAACCGTGCAGAGCTCTAACTCAGAACTGGAAGTGAATACCCCACAGAGACAAAATCACAGTTGCAGAGAATGGGAGAGTGGTTCTTGAGCAGGAGAAACATACACAATTTTTGATGCTATTTTAGGGAAAGAACAAGGAGTAGCTTTAGTTCATTAGCAAGTTCTGATTCCTCCTTTGCATACACTTTAACTTCTTAAGAAACTAACACCTGAGAAATTTTTTAAAAAGCCATTCAAATCACTCTCATGGAGTGGAGGGATGTATATACACACATCTAGTGCACTACTTTCCTGGGAGCGCATACATACCAGTGGAGTAGGTGCAGTAACATGAGGCTCATTATTAACACTGAAACACTTCTTGGTATTTATGGATAAGTGAGATAATTAAGGCCTGAATTATAACAAAAAGGAGGGACGTCGACTCTGCTAGACTCTATCATTTGTAAAACTTTGAAATTCTTTAAGGCTCTCTCTCTGAAACAAAATAGAGCGATAGTTATTCCTTTATTTATTTTTTACAGTTTTTCCTATAATTATATTTTTGTTGCCTATTCCTTAAGTATTGATATTTATAGAAATTCTACTCTAGTCGTTTAAAAATTTAGCATGAATTTCCTGGAGAATGTGTTCAAAATGTGCATTTCTCTGCTTCCACCAGAAATACTGATTCGGCAGGTCTGCAGAGAGAACCTAGAAATGGATTTTTTTAACAGGTTGCTTCTTCAGTTGATTTTAATGTGGTCAGTCCAGGCCCATGCTTTGAGAAATAATCGCTTTAGGTTTTGAAATTTGAACCTGAAATTTCTATTTAAGGAAAATCCAAGCTATATGAAATATATTTCCAGAAAGCCTCCAATGCTTGGATCCAGGAAAAAGTCATATCCAGTAAAATGTTATTGATTAGTGATGCTCCAAAAATAAATTAAGGTGGATTTCCCAGGTTATTCAACTTTAATTAATTCTGTATACTTACTATGTTTGCTTTTAGAGTTTCATAGTACCTTTTAGCATATTAAAAGCTTTGAAAATTCCTGTATTAAAGAAGTTTCCTTAATTCTAGTTTTCCTGCACTTACTAGATATGGAACATTTTAAATTCATGTAACACCTCTTAATACGTTTGGGGATATAAAGGATTCTAAGAAACAATGTTTGGAAATATGACTTTCATGGTTGAGGAGGATTAGCGTACACAAATATATACATATTTGTGTGTATTTATTTAACATGCATAATACATATATAAATATATATTTAAGAGATAATCACATACATATGAACTCCGAAAAACTTAGGAGTAATCGTTAATTTTTTTTAGACAGGAAAACTGGTTTATTGTTATGTTAAAAAGATCCCCTTGTCATTTAAAAATACATTCTGAAATATTTATAGAAGAAATTATGATGTTTATGATTTGCCTCTAGATATTTGAGGTGGATGTTGGGGAAGTAGGTGAGGGTATAGGTGAAACAAAGTTGGATGTGAGTTAATGATTATCAACCCTGATTGATGAGTACATGGGTGTTCCTGGTACTATTTTCTCTACTTTTCTGTGTGTTTCTAATTTTCAATAATAATAAAAGAAAGACATAAAGGAAATGATGGGGATAGTGAATATTTATATACAGAATAGGGAGACATCTTTTCCATTCAGCTTCTAGTGTGAAGAGGACCAACTACTTTTTGAAGGTTATTCTAAGTATGAATGACATGCGTTAATGGAGAGTTCATAAAATTACAGAATTTTAATATTTACTCTTTTCAATCTGTTTCATTGAGATTCAGATCATACGAAAACAGCTTGATCTAACAATCCTATCCTTAAGAAGTACAAGGAAAGGCTTAATAAAATGTATAATGCTTTTGATGAATAGCCTCACTCAAATTCACATTGTCATAATAGACAATGATATTTCCAGAACGCATCTTTAGTTAAAAGCACCTCAGGAGACATGAAAACTAGTAACAAAATTTCTCTCAGAACTGTTAAGCATGATTTCTTTAAACATAAGTGTGGCTTGTTCCCTGTATCAATGGCCAAACACTCTATTACATATCATGATCCCCAGCTACATTTTTACAAGCCAGGGATGGCAATCCATCATGTAATTGGTCTTTCCTGAGCATCCAGAAAATATTACTTTTGGTCACTTTTTGTTTGTTTCTTTTGTACTTTTAACTCAGTTGAAATCTCCGTCTGTGAGTGATAATCTTTCAGGGTCATTGTTCAGAATAATAACTGCTCAGGTGGTTCTGAATTATCAACTCCTCTCAAAAGATTGACGAATGTTAAGAAAAATCATTAAATCTTTCTCCCTCTGTACAACATGTGATTCTGCCTTCATTTGTTTATGACATTATTGGAAATGTTATTAAGATACTGATATGAAGGAAACTAGTGTATAAATAGCACTTAAAACAGGTGATGAAAGTCTCTGATATTTTCTCTCATTAGTTAACTTGTGAAGACTAGAAATAAAAACTTCTAAAATTTGATCCTCTTCCTAATTCCTCAGAATCTCAAATTAGCCTTGTATCAACATATTAACTCTTCCCATTGCTCTTAATTTCTTCTGCAATCTGTGACCACATTCCTTCTGTTTATAGGAGTTTCATTAGCATTTCTTTTAGTGCAGATTTGAGTGATAGGTTCTCCGAGGTTTTGTTTGGTGAAAGCATCTCTATTTTGTCCTCATTTGAGAGGATATTTTGCTGGGAATAGAATTTTATTGGTATTGTCTTTGAGACCATTAAATGTCATTCCACTGTCTTCTTGATTCCCTTAATTCTGTTGTTATGTCAACTGTCATTGTTATTCTTTTGAAGATAATGTGTTCTTTTTTAATTGGGATAATTTTTCTTTCCTTTGTTTTCACTACTATGTGCTTATTAAAACTTTCCTTTGTGTTTATCCTAATTAAGGCTCATATGATTTCCTGAATAGATGGCTGATGTCATTTTCAGTTTTTTTTTTAACTCTCTGGAAAATCTTTCTTCAAACTGGTCATCCCTCATCCCTTCTCTGCCCCTTTGGGAACCACAATTTCATGTATGTTAGAGCTATTCACCATCAACAATATATTCTTTGTGTTCTTTTTTTGTCTTTCCTATTGCATTTCCTCTCCATATTGGATATCTTATATTCACATATCTTCCTCTTTACTAATCTTCTTCTCTACCATATCTAATCTGTTGTTAAGTCAGTCTATTTTGTTCTTAATATTAGCCTTTGTATTTTTCACTTCTAGAACTTCCAACTGATGTTTAATACATGCCATTTCTCTTCTGAAATTCTCCATCTTGTCATCTTTTAAAAAAACATACTAATCACAATTATTTTTAAACCCTTGTGTGATAGCTTCTATATTTCTATCAGCCGTGACTTGTTGCTGTTATCTGATATTTCCCTGGATTTTGGTCATTTGGTCCTGGCTCCAGCTATTCTTGGTAACATTTTATGAAATGTCGGGCACTGTGGCTCAAAATGTAAATATTTTCATTTTGTTGTATTTTCCCCAAGAAGACTTACTTTTTAAGCAGGCAATTGAAAAAGAGCAGAATCTAGTCAGCAATTGATACAAATTGAGTCTGAAGTCAATGATTTTAAGTCCTGGTCAATTTTGCTCTGCTTTTATTACTAGGGCATAGTCCCTTAGGTGTCTTGATTCAAGATTGAATTGTTTAGCTGGCCTCATTCTATTTGGTTGATTATGAGCTCCACTTTTTTCTTTTTGGCACTGTGAGGCCACCAAAATTTCTGCTTGAGATTTTTATTTTTAAAATATTTTTACATTATTTGTGATTGATATTGGTATGATGTTTGTGTGATAAATTACTTCAACTAGTCAGGACAGAAGTTTTGCGAATATTATTAACTTTTGGTAATAGATTATGTATAGGGTTGGAAATATTTAGGCCATTTATCAGTAGCTTTTTAGATAATAGCTTGAACAGTATGATAGTTAATGTCATTTGGAAGAAGAAGTGAGCACTACTTTGGACAGATGTAGAAACCCTTAACATAAAAATATACTAATTGTTTATTCAATATTTTATTCAAAACCATTTAATTAATATTGAACCCTTACTTTCTTCCAGGTGTACATCAGTGTGAATACTGAGCAAATAAAACAACACCAAACTGAGGAGCCTTTAGAGGATTTCCATAACAGAGGCAAAAACCTCGTCTACAATTTAATAGGAACATTCAAGCTTCTAGAAGGGAGACAAAGATGGAATTGAGACCCATACTTTGGAGGCTATGGGTGAGTCTCTTAATTTCAATATTGTTATCATTTTGGGCCAGATTATATTTTGTCGCATGTATGTGTAAGTGGATTCAGAGTGAGGTGGGGAGGCTGTTCTGTGCATTATAGGATATTTAGCAGCATCTTTGGCCTCTACCTACTAGATGTTAGTAGATCCTTCAGTTGTGACAACCAGAAATATCCCTACACATTGTCCTATGTCCCCTAGGAGGCAAAATAAACTTAGTTGGGTATCTCTGTGCTAGAGACACATTTTGGGAAAGTGACAGTAATGGTTTAAACTAATGTTTGGTCATTGAAGTTGTGGGACCTGGTTAGATTCTTTACATATCTTGATGCTGAGGCCATTTGTTGGACAATGGGATATGGGGTTTGAAAGAAGGAAGAGTGCAAATGACTACAAGGATTTGGCTTGAGCAAGTGTCGGTGTAGGCTGTCATTAATATAGTGGGGATTTACTGTGGCAGGAGCAAGTTCTGGGAGTGAGAATTAGGAGGTTAGTGTTAGGATATAGTAAAATGGTAAGTGAAGATAAATTGGCAGTTGGATTTGGGATTAAGATAGATAATTAAGCTGGGTTATCATTTTGGGAATTAGCTTGTAGATTTTAATTCGAGGACAGTTCCCTGAGATATTCCAAATTTAGGAGATTGGTGAGATTCAGAGAAACTAGAAAAGGAAATTGAAAAGGAGTGACTCAAGATGTTAAAGGAAAACCTGAAAAATACTATGTCCTGGTAGCCAAGTGAGAAATGTGTATCAAGAAGTAGTATCAGTAGTCTGATATGTTAAGTAAGATGACTGAGAACTGACCGCTGGATAAAACAGTGTGGAGGCTACTAGTCACCTTGTTAAGAACAGTTTTGATGAAATGGTAGGAAAAAAGCCTGGTTGCATGGTTTCAAAACAGAATTGCCCAGAAAGATTGAAAAAAGCAAGCTCGTATAGACAACGTTTTAAAAGAGTTTTGATATAAAGGAGAAAAGTCAAATATGGCAGTAGCCGGAGGGGAAGTAAGGTCAGAAAAGGAAAACCTGAAAAATACTATGTCCTGGTAGCCAGGTGAGAAATGTGTATCAAGAAGTGTGTGATCAGTAGTCTGATATGTTAAGTAAGATGACTGAGAACTGACCGCTGGATAAAACAGTGTGGAGGCTACTAGTCACCTTGTTAAGAACAGTTTTGATGAAATGGTAGGAAAAAAGCCTGGTTGCATGGTTTCAAAACAGAATTGCCCAGAAAGATTGAAAAAAGCAAGCTCGTATAGACAACGTTTTAAAAGAGTTTTGATATAAAGGAGAAAAGTCAAATATGGCAGTAGCCGGAGGGGAAGTAAGGTCAGAAAATGACAGCTTTTTAATGATGGGAGTAACAGTATGCAAGTACGGTGGTGGGAGTGATGCATTAGAGGGGATAAGAGAGATGAAAAAGACAAGTGAGGGAGAGGGAGGGGGTAAGGAGAGAGAGAGAGAGAGAGAGAGAGAGAGAGAGAGAATGTGAATGTGAGAGGGAATCATATCTAGTGTACAAGTGGAAGATTTGAGTCCATGACCCATAATCTCCCAAATTGTGCTTTCTAGATTATTTGACAAATTTTGTTTAAGCAAAAAATAGCTAAAGCTTGACTTCTTCTAAATATTAGCAGAGAAAAATAGTATCATAATAAAAAATAGGATGTACAACATCCTGGCGATGATAATTGATTACATAGTATTTACTTCAAGTTCTTTGTAAACATCTAAAAAATGATGCCAAAAGAAATTTTTTTTCTAAGACATTAATCCACCAAAACAGAGATGAAAAGGGGAGACAAAATTTGAGGAACTGGAATGAAGTTGAATGACTTCTAACTGACTTACTGTAAAGGTCAGTCATATGCTGGCAGTGGGAAGGCTGAGGAGAAAACTTATTTAGCATGTCTTTATGAATTAATTCATTTTGGAATTTATAAATAGGATGCTATTTGGTCTCAAGAATGTTTTCCCATCTCAGAAGAAGACCAGCAAATTACTTTCCTGAGAGAAGAAGCAATAGAGGGTCTCTGAACTTCTGGTCACCAAGCAGTTAAGGGTGGGGGGCTTCTACTGAAAATAGCGGAATTAAGGAAACATGTACAGGGTGAGGGCTGAGATCCATGTGTTGTAACCTTATGCAGTTCTGAGGGCTGTCTGCTGGGCCTTTGCTCTCCAGGCAGGAAACCTGGGTGGGAGGTGAGGGACATTTTCCTAGGGATCTGATGAGCCTACAAGAAAAGATCCAATCCAAATATAGTGACCTTAGACTTTTCCAAGGAAATATCTTGCCCAGATCCATCTAAATGTGAAGTCCAGTCATTCAAAAATCCCCACACTTGATCAGAGCTTTCTGTAAGACTTTTAGTGACCCACTCTTAAATATGAGCAGATAACAGATGCACAAAGTACCTTTGTACACCTCTTAATAAAGGATAGGGATTAAAACAAAGAAAGAGAAGAAAGTAGTTTGGGACAACAGAGACCATGCATAAAAAATAAACTAGAAAAGAGAAAAACTACAAGCAATATTTTCAGAGGAAGGGGGAGAAAAAGAGCAAGGCCAGAAAATAAAAGGACACTTAGAAATTTTTTCAAAATAGCAAAAACAAAAATACAATAGGAAGTCTGGAAGATAAAGTTGAGAAAATCTCCTAGAAGATAGAGCAACAAAGCTATAAAATGGATATGAGGAGAGAGAAACAAAAGTATATATATATATATATATATATATGTGTGTGTGTGTGTGTGTATATATATATATAACATGACCATGTATATAAATTATATGTTTCTAAATATATATATAATTATATAAAATACAATATTATATACGTAGATAGGTAAATAGTTACATACATACATACATACATACACACATGCATAAACTCGAATACCAGTTTAGGAAATCTATTAAATAATAGGGATTTCAGAAAAAGAAATGGAGTAAATTATTAAATTATTTGGGAAGATATTCCAGGGCCAAGAACTATGAGTTTCCAGGATGACAGAGTACACCAAATGCCCTGTAAAAAGGTTGAAAATAAATTTACATCATGGCACATCATCATGTAATTGTGGGACACTGGGAAAAACAGACTTCTAGAGAGAGCGAGAGAAAAGATGTCACAAACAACAGGTCAGAAATCAAAATGACTTCAGCTTTTAGAGCAGAGTAACATCTCCAAATTTATGAAGAATCCTGATTTCCAATCCAGAATTCTGTTCCCAACTAAACCATCGATCAAATGTAATCATAGTGTAAAGACATTCTCAAACATGAAATATCTCAAAAAAATTGCATTTTTCTTAAATTCTTTCTCAGAAATCCATAGGAAGATGCAGTCTACCCAAATGAAGTATGTCAAGAGAAAGGTATGGTGCTTAGAAAATCAGGCTCCCCAACACAAAGGTAGATTGATATTAAAGGAAGAAAGGTGAGATAGAACTGAGGGATGAATTGTTGCCAAGTCCGTAGAAAACTAAGCAAACAAACAAGAAAATTACTAACTCTAGGAAAAGCAAGCACAGGAAAATCAAAGCTAGTACTATGAAATAAACCCTGTAGAGAAAACAAACAAACAAGGAAATCAGTGTGATAGAGTCTTTAATTCCCCACCTCTAGTAAGCAAGAAATGGAGGCGTTTTTAATCTTTATTAATTCCTTTTTCCTCTTTGTACATATACTTGCAGTAGGCTAGGTTGTTTTATATCCACTAAAATCTATATGCAGTACTTGATATTTATATTATATTCCACCATAGGCAGAGTATGATTTAAATCCAATGTACAAAGTAACCATGGTCGGTATGTTACAGTTTCTCTGCAGTTACCATTACGCATTTATCTTCCACTTCAATATTTAAATGATTTAGAACAAATATTAAAAGACTACCCTGAACCCCAGAGTAAAAGAAACAAATGAAGAATTGTCTGGAGAAAGTAATTGTCTAAAATTTGAGTTGTCTAAATGAGAAAACAAGTCTAAGTATCATGCAAGGTAACACTGAAAAATTCCCTAGCAAGTAATAATGTAAAATGTAAACACAGATCTTGTATATTAACAAGTAATCAAAACAGAGCCTGACATCTATTTAAAAAGAGCATGCACTGTAGATTCTGCTTAATGAATTAAATATGCCAACTACTCACTTTCAAAGCAGTAATACATAATAGGCAATGACTATTTATGGGATCATATTTATATTTTCTATAAATAGATAGCATTCGCTCAGTCCTCCAACTGTAACTTTATGCTGGGTTGTAGTAAAACATCAGGTTGAAGTGTTCTGTAGTTTTAAAAGGAATGGAATGAGGAAATTTTACTTTGCCTGGCTACAGGACCTAATAGAAAATGTTTTCTTCTGAACATTTATGTTGGGATAACGGTAGATGAAATGAGAAAATAAAATCCAGAAGAGGAGAGTCAGAGTCAAGCAATTCATTTGATTATTTTTCCCCTCTACACCCCCTTGCCCCACTCCTACCCCATTCCTTTTTTTGGCTTGAAAGAATTTGCTAATAACTGTTTCCTTGAGTGTTCAGGATCCACAGACCTAAAACAGAGCTTGCATCGAGGGGTTTTTTTCTTAATGTTGTAATGACACACATTTTTCCCAAAAAAAAGTCACTAGAGCTTGAGTGACCACTATGCTGGTTTAGAAATAGAATGCCCAAGTAACAGAGGAGTCTAATCACTTCTTTTAGCCTCAGACTGGAATCAAGAAAAAAATTACTGAACTTCCAATGCCTAACCCAATACTCAGGGTACAAGTGTATACAAGTTTGGGAAGGAAACTGGAGACAAAGATATTTATAATTCAAGATTTTTTTTTTTTTTTTACTACACAGATTAAACCTACTGTTGGTAAAGTTTTGTTTAGTTTTGTTCATTTTTAATTAAAACAGAAGGTTGATAGCTAGTGATTTAAGTTGAGTGAGAGAAGCCAGATGCCAAAGAGTATATTCTGTATGATTGCATTTGTATGAAATCTACGGCAGAAAAAAATCGTAACAGTACTTGCTTCTAGGACTGGGGTGGGGGTAAGGATTGATTAAGAAGGGGCATGAGGGAAGTTCTATCGGATGATGGTAATGTATCTTGGTAGAGTTAGGGGTTACACAGGTGTATGCATTTGCCAAAATTCAGCAAATGTACACTTAAGACATGTATTTCATTATATATGTAAAGTTTACCTCAAATGATAAAGATATAAACAAATATTGAACTCTATTTAACAAAGGAAAACTGAAGTATTTAGGGGGAAGTACTAATATCTGCGAGTTACTATAGTTTTATTTTCTTTGAACTTTAAACAATGTCATGTAAAAGTGTCTCATGTAAGTATTATTACATAAATTTACTAGAAGGTAAAAAAGAAGGGAAAAAAGAGTTCTGCCACTTAATAACAAGGGACCTTGGCAAGTACTTTCAGACGTCTATGCCTTAATCTCTAATGATCATCTGCTTCAAAGTGTTGTTCGGAGGGTTCAGTGAGATGATACACATAAAGCAGCTATAACAGTGGCTGGAGCAGAGTGTGGATATTTAATAGAGTGTAGTTAATGATAATAATAAAGAATACAACATCAAACAACAAAAACAAACTCTTTAGGATTTCATGCTAGTTAGCAATTGAACTAGTTAATCTAATTTCAAAGTTTCTGCTTTTCATCTCTTTAAGAAGTGGTATGTACTCATCTGTCTGGCCTCTTTATTTGGTATAAAGCACAAGCTATACACCCCCTATTTTTATTAAGAATAAATAAAACAAAGCAAAATTTTAACCAATAATAGGTTCAGTGAAAATTTTCTTGCATAATAAAAAAGTGCAGACTTATAATTCATTAATTATAATTAATATATAACATCCTTTACGTTATATATTGTATAATATATATTTAAAAGAAAAATGGCTGCTTAACATGCCTGGAAATTTCATCTGAGTGATACGTGCTGCATTTTTAAAAGACTATGAACTAAATTGTTATGAAGACTAAAATAATATTGATATTATTGTGTTTGCTTACATGAAAGCTTTTGTTTGTTTTCTCCTTTATACTTGAAGAGATTATGGAATTCAGGTCTCAAGAACTCAGCATTATTTTCAATACTGGAGGGGGAAAGAAAATTTCATTTCTAGACAGTATAAAAATTCACTATATATTTTTTCACCTTAAGAATACTTCCATTAATAATTTTTAAATCAATGACTTCTTTCTATCAAATGTTTTAATTCATTCTTGTAGAAAATTGGAATGTAGAATTAAATATTTGGGGAAAGATATTAGCAGTACTGGGAGACTTCAACCACTACACAAAGATGGATGTATTCCATTGTGTCTTGTCATTTCTGTGAAATTGTATTTTTGGTTTACTCAGTGAAGCTGGGCTTGTGGATGCAGCTGGGCTCAACACCTCAATTCTTTTAAACTGCAGTGTAAAGCCACAAATCCTCCAATTATCTACCTATCTCGATATTTCTCTTAGTAAATGTAGAACCATATTAGTGAACACCCTCATTCTGCTGGAGAAAATGGATAGGCCACTCTCCATGCTGATAAAATAAAGACTTCTATCACAAAGAATAAACAACTAAATGAGTAGCAATAAACTTAATTTGCACATTAGATATGCTTTTCCAAGTTCCGACATTTCAGTTGAAAATAATGCTGAAGCAATGAGGCCTATAATTGGACATCCAAAACTTCTCCAGTGGGGAAACAAAAACAAATGTTGCCTGCAATCAAGATCATTTTTACAGCCTGCTGTTACTCTGCTTTTTAATAATTTTCCAAATGCCAGATCAAATAATTTCCCCTTTTATGTGATTTTCATACACCTCTTAGTGTATGTACACATTGTAATTTTACTAAGTCCCCCAAAATGAAAACATTTAAACTCTCTTTCCTTCCCATTCTCTGTCTGTGCCTATGGAACATGTCCTCAAATTACACTGGGTATCTGCTGGGGCTCTGGTAAGGCTGGTGCTAATTGCACTCCCTGTGTTGAATAGCAAATTGCTTTATCCTGTTGCATAGTGGAGTAGAAATTTCCAACATACAGTGCAGATAACTTCAGAATCCTCTTGACACAGATAAGCCATATCAGCTAAAAACTAAGCTGGAAAATATCTTACTCCTGTAACTATTATCTTTTTACATGTTATCTAACAGCAACATTTTTTGCATGACTGAGGCAAATAAGTAAATTCAAAGAAAGATGATTGTTTTATCAGCTTTACTGAAATTTCTCATTTGCTCCTTACCACCCTATTACCAGAAAGGTCACTGCAAGATTTTGACTTGAGAAATAAAATTATATTTGACTCTATAATGACAATCAGACGAATATCATAGACAAGAAAATGCAAACATACACACACACACAGGTGCACACACACACACATACATACATACACAGAGAAATATTAAATCGTCTTAACAAACAGCCAAATGGCTACACTCTTAATAGTCAAGAAAATGTTTGAATCAATGCATAGTATTATGATTCCTTCTCACATTAAAGCTTCAGATTTGTAGGTTGTAAAATAATAATTTTGGCAGTGATACCTTCAACATTCCCACATGAAAGGGAATTACAGATAGCAGTCTAGTTAAGAAGCTATGCTAATGATAGACTTATCTTAGAACTGTATTTGTGTAAAAATCCCACAGTTTAATAAAGATTATACATTACAGATCAGAATAAAGCAAAGTTTCTAAAGATGCTTTTATCCATACTGTACACATTTTGTGTTTATGTAGTTTTTTTAATGTATGTGTTATTATGTATGTATGTGTTTATTTATATTGCATATGATGGTTACTGTCAATGGCAAAGAAGCAAGAAATCCCCAAATCTCTTTAAAATGGCACGTGGATATTTCATGAAGGTTAAAAATAACAAACACAATTTCCTTCCCATTACTAGATATAAATGAATGAAAGTAACTTGATATTCATGCATATTGACATAAGCCCTTTTTGCATATGTAAATCATCCTCTGGTATTATGCTGAAAATACCAGAACAGTGAGTTCTCTGCATGAAGTCTTTCAGATTTTCATGTATTTTCATACTTGTCCCCCCTTTCAGAGTGTGGGGTTCTCTATCTATTAGAATTGTGTAACTATAAACTGTGAAATTGGGAAAGTGAAAGCATTTACAAGTTTGTTATTTGCCTTTGATGTTCTTTATTGTGAAGTATTCTAACAAGCGTAAACCCTGAAAAATTGAAAACTTTCAGATTTTAGAGCAAGGAAGTCAGGATGGAAATTATCTCTGAGAACTAAGGGGAATCACTCAATCACTCAATCAATAAATATTTCACTCAATCAATAAATATTTATTGAACACATACAGTTCCCAGGACTGTACTAGAATTTGTGATGTCCCTGCCTTCTTTATGCTTCTTTTCTAGAGGAAGTGAGAACTAAGGGGAATGAGGTGAGATCCTTTCACTCAATCAATAAATATTTATTGAACACATACAGTTCCCAGGACTGTACTAGAATTTGTGATGTCCCTGCCTTCTTTATGCTTCTTTTGTAGAGGAAGGGAAATATAGGGAAAAAAAATACACGTAAATAAGTGAATTATATCCTTTGTAAGAAGATTAAATGTGCCACAGAAGAAGAAAGAGTAGAAAAGATAAAGTTGACCAGGAATGTAGATTGAGATAATTTTGTTTCAATAGCTCCAGCAAAAAAACACTAGAAATAAGCAAAAATATATCAGTTTTTTAACTGAGCAATCTTATTTTCTTACTCATAGACAGAGTGGAGTGCCTGAGGATTATGGTGTGTTTTGTGGAATATCCCAAAATACATATCAACTTGATTCTAACTTAAGAATTAGGAACCTATTTAGTAAGAAACATGGCTATGTTTCACCTCTACAATATCCAAATTCCATAATTAGAACTAAGTTAGTAGCTGCTCCTGAGTTTCTCACATTTATGTGAGTCTTCTGCTTTTACTTTTCTTCCATTAATTACTAATTGACAGCATTAAGACAGCATTTAGCTAAAAGCTAAAGAAACATTTGAGGAAAAGAAACTTTCCATTTAGTTCAATCTATTAACTTTTTTTCTTAGTCTCTGGGGTGAAATCATCCCCATCATTGTATTTTAGCAGGAAAATTTTTGGTCCTACTCACCCATCACCAGTATTCTACCAAAACTTTCTTTGAGAAACTATGTTTCCACTACTGATGTCTTCATCCTTAAAATTTCATATTTTAACTCCTCCTGGATTTCTCCATACCTGTAAGAACTAAGTGCAATGCCTTTTTATCCTCTACCATATTTTAATCTTCTGCTGTAATAAAAATGAGTGCATACCACCTGTAGTTTCTTAATTTGAAATAAGGTAATCTCCTCTGTTTCTTTCCTTAATGGACATGTTAGTTCTTCAAACATAAAGCATTCACACTCTTCAGTACATGAGTATTGCCAAAACTTTGCTGGAGAAATTCCCTATTATTAAATATAGCTACAGCATGTTCCTTGAAACATTAAGTCCAGACCTGTCTTAAAAACCTGATGACAATACAATCTTAAAGAAGTGAAGTTTTTCAAAATATGCTACACTGGTTGAATTTTGATACAAGTTCTGTCATTTACATTTCCCCTGAGTGTTTCAGACAATTGTTGGCATAATGTAATAGGCTTGAGGTAAAGTTGGAAGAAATATCTTCCAGGGATAAAGATGAGTGTTTATTTTCCTTGAGACATTTTAAAGGATAGTTGAAGTATAGCAGCTAACTACTTTTTATTGTATTTATTCATTTTTAATAGAAATGATGATAAAGCATCAATTGCTGAATTTAATCATTTGGGCTTAAGTAGCTGCTCAAACTCGTCTTTCAAGACAGTCATTTTTGTCATCCAGGAGGCAATAAAATGATAAAAGTGACCTGGCTCCCCCTAAACAGACTAGTTTTGTGAGCTGAGGTTCAATAAAGTAAAGTAGCAAAGATGGGGAATAGATGCATCTAATGCTAATTATGTCCCTTGGTGATATATGTAGTTACATTTGGATTGATACTAGTTTAAAAGTCTCAGGACTAAGATATGCACTTTTACCATGTGAAGTTGTATGAGCGTATGTGTTTACTGTGATGGGAATCTAATAATAACTCAAATGGACACTAATGTTTTAATTTTTTTTTCTTTGCAAAGAATTGCTTATTAAGGTGAATGTAAGAGAGTCTGCATTTCACTAGTTATGTACTTAGAGTTATAGAAATAAATGAACTGATCATGCACTTGGCAGCCTTAAATCCTGGTAAAAATTTTACACAAAATGAGTTTCTGAAGGAAACTTCACAAAAAAAATACTACCCACTGACGTCAACAAAATGTCCATGGCTTCCTCACACTGAGGCATCTGTGGAAATCCAAAATTTTTAGTTCAAGTTTTAGTTTTGTCTAATTACCCGCTGGACAGCTTTTCAACTGCCAAGGTATTCACATCTACCATGTTATTCCACTGGCAAAGTGAGCATGCTATTAATGAATATGGGAACACAACTCTTAAATAAAATGTGAAATCAGACATTTCACGTATACAATATGATACAGGGTTGACACTGTGATAGAGGTCATGATATGCATACATATCTCCAATGTTCATCAAGCACAAATGAAGATAGTAAAATACCTTTTACAACTAGGCTGCCAGTGTTCTTGGCAACACCAAACTGATTTGTAGCTATGCAAGTGTATGATCCGGCATCCGACCTGGTAACGTTATGTATCTTGAGGCCGCCATCCTTCAGGATAAACACTCTAAAAAGAAAATGTATAACTAACATAAGTAAGACTCTTTAAAACTGGTAAGTCTTAACCACCTATTTTCATTCTAAAGCGTTACTGAAATCATGGGTGCATTTGTTAATATGAATGTATTCCTTTCCTATTATCCTGCTTTTAATTGTGAGCTAACTGTGAATCCACATATTAGAATAAATGATATTTGCTTTTATTCTGACACAGTACTGATAATTATTTTGCTATAACTTGAATTATCATTGCTGATTTCAATGCACATTAAAAATCAAATGAGTGCTTGGTGCTACAATGCCCATTTGCTTGATTAATAACAAACACAACTAGTTACTATGCATTTTGAAAAATCAACTTTGGTGAAAACCAAACTTGGCGTTAGAGAAACGCAAGCCAATTTTCACATTGTTTACTCTGTGGCTTTATAGACCAGTTTTTACTTATGACTTTCAGCTACCAAACAGCAGGGTTTTCAACCATGACAATATTTGCTTGTGCTAGTGAGTTGAAGGAACCATCCATGGGGTTCCATAGCCAGAGGGCTCAGGCCATCTTGTTATGTGGCCTGTCCCATTAAAAAGAGGAAGAGAGAAGTAAAAAGATTGAAGGCTTCAAGAATCAGACTGAATTAAATATTCCTAAGATACATGTATTCATATAGTACGCAATGGAGAGAGAGCTATTTAAGAAGTTCCAATCTTTCAAAAAATGATTCGTATGAAATTTTCTCTGAAACTCAGAAATAGTCAAAAGCAAACGTCAGAACACTGTCATAATCAAGGGAACCCGTAAGATTGGTTTCTTGACAAAATCATCATCAAATGTTTTAGTAAGGAGACAAAAATTGAAAAACCAAACAAAACCAAACCATATGCCTGATTTTATGTCTTATAAATTTAATTAATGACTTTTTAAAAACACAGCTGTAAAAACACTAGTGGGTAGTCAGAGTTGCCGGAAAATAAGCAGTGAAAACTCATTTGTAATGACAATGGTTTTAAAGGAATGAAAGGAAAGAGAGTTGGCATGCATGTCACATCCATTAACAATAACAAAACAGTATTTCTTTCATTGCAAACATATCATTGTTTCTAATATGTGTATTACAGGAAATGTAGCTAATATAATTAATTACCCAATTTGAAACACAGAGAACATCAGCCAACTACAATTTGTATGAAACCAGCTTATGATGTTGGGTTTATTATCGGTGACAAGTTCCATATTCTGTTGTCAAGGGAGTGGAAGGGGCCACATCTGGGTTTAGAATGTTCCATGGCACATAATCAGATTTCTTTTAAGTCCTTTTCTTGGAGTATTCCCCAACAGTGAACATTTGACATCTTATTTAATTTCTGAAATGTCTAGATTTCTTGATCCCAGTATATACTAACAATCGAATCATACCGCTATTGACACAGTAACAAAGCTATTCCAGTATGCAGCAAACTTCTGGGCAAAAACAATTCTTCACCTGATTCAATTAGAAGAGGTCGATGTGAGAAACATTTGGGTACATCACTTACCTCTAGAATTTAGGAATAACTAAGAATTTTAAGCAACACAGAAACATTAAATTTTGGCAAAAAAAATTTTAAATGTTAAAGAAATATGTATCTGCTGATAGCTAAAGGCCATGAGACAAACTTCCCAGCTAGTAATGCCAATGTTTATATGTCATAATTTTTCACTTAGCTTTCAGAAAAGGACAGTTCATATAAACTGTGGTTTAATATTACCCGAAGTCCACCACCCTTTTCAGGCTCATTGTGTATGTTCAGTAATGTTTGTTAAATTGAACTGAAATCGTCATCATTGAAACTGATTATTTCTTTTGAAATCTTAGTCAATCAATTGACATTTCTCAAGCTTCAGGTAATAAGAAGACAAAGACTAGGAAAAGTTAAAATCTGCTCAAGATTAAGCAGCTAATAAGCATCAAAGAATGAATTGAAAATTATAACTGAGTATCTCTAGTGCTCATGCTCTTTCCAGAACCATCATCACTTTGTGTCACTTGTAGTAAATAATTCTGCATGTTGACTGTGACGTTCAAGAAATATCTGCTGAGTCATCATTAGAGGCCCTTAAGATGGTCTTAGGTGTTTGCTCCTCAAAATGTGGTCTCATCCCAGACCTACTGAATCAAACTTTACATTTTAACATGATTTTCAGTAATTAGTATGCACAATAAAGTTTGAGAACATTGCTCAGTTCATTATAAATCAAACTTTAGTCTGTAGAGATTATGTCTAAGCAAGAAACCATTTTGTTTTCATAGATCAATATGCAAAAATGTGCAAAAGAATAAAAAATCTTAGATTTAAATGTTTTATGAAAATAACCAAACTAGTAACCAAACCAATGTATCATTTATTAAAACTAGATGATTAAAAATGTAATTCTCCCTAGTGTCCTAGGATATAGAAAGCCAGACATTTAACTATAATTAAAGATTTTATAACATAATAAATGGTATGAATATTTCAACTTACTATTTTTTCATTAATAAGATATGTTAAAATATAGTAAGAAAACTTAATCTTCAACAGTGTAGATGGTGTCAGACTATCTAATCATAGCCCTAAATTTTTGCCGAATAATTAAACAAAAACTATTAAAGAAAAGTGAGAATTTCCAGTTCTCTCACATATCAAACCACGGCTTAGTAGAAATTATTTTTTTTTAAAAAAAGAAATAACACCCAATTAACATCAAACTGTATTAAGAAAACTGAGCAATTGACATTTTCAGGTAGGGAAGGATGCACATGTAAAAATTTACTGGAACATTTTAATTGATAGTTTTGGTAACATTCATAGAGAAAGATAAAGACTGACTTTTTCTATCCTTCTTTTGAAATATTCTAAAAGATATTTTAAAATAGTACCTGGAGGGTTCGAAAGGATATATTAATAAAGTACATTAAAATATTGTCTTTATTCATACAAGACTCTCTGGTATTTAAAAACAAAACACAGCCACAAGTATAGATGTGCTCGGCTAACTGAAAAACTGAGAAAACACTCTGGTGATAAAAAATGGAAATTTGCATAAATCATTAGCAAACAGAATATAAGTTACAGAGAAGAAAGCAAAAGACAGTGAAGTGATTGGTTACATATGGTTACATATAATACAGATATATATTTAAATTAGCACTTAATGCTGAGATTACACTGCTAATAGACAATAGATCATAAAAGCATATATGAAAATATCTGGTACCATGGAATATGGTAAGGCTTCTAAAAATTTAATAGCAATTTTAATGCCTGATTGGAAATAGAACAATGCTAAACTTTTTTTCCTTCTAAATTTATTCAGCAAATATTTATTAAATACCTATATGTTCCAGGCACTATGTTAGATATTACAATAGGTATGTAAGAAATAGAGAATGTTAGTATCGAGGATATTCTTTTTCACGACTAAACTCATTGGTCAAAACACAAGCAGGTTGTGAACTATTATTGTAAGCTGACTCTGCACAAGTCCTCTACTAAGTGTATAATAAATGTCAATTCACTGACTTACCAAGTAAAGCTCTGGGCTTACTATTGTTATCATTCCCGTTTTACAAGTCAGGAAAGTGAGGCATGGAAAGAAGTGGGTACCTTAAGGTACACACTCGGTAGTGTAGCCCCAAGATTCCAACCATGCCTTTCTCTTTACACCAGGAAGCACTTATTTTAAGAAGGGCTCTTTCAGTTCAAGTTTACAAAGTATAATTTACTAATAATATAGTTACTTAGAGTACAAATTTGAGCACATACATACATATATATAAAATTGTATTTGCATAGAATGATCTTTAATATGGAGGTTTATAATCTGACCTTCAGGGAATCCAGTAACTCCCCAAAATGTGATGGAACATTTGTGTGTGTGCATATATGCACATTTCCTCAGAGTTCTAAGCGTTTGTGAAATCTTAAAGGGGAGTTCGATCTACCCTACTAGAGGAGAGAGTTTTAACCATAAACATGAGGTAATAATGATGGCAATATTAACACTAAGGATTATTTTTCTTCTTCTGTTACACTGTCCTATGCAATAATGTAGTAGAGTTATTAGCAAACGTGGAGTTTGGGGTCAACTGCTTGTGACTGAATCTGAGCCTTAATTTTTAATATTTGTATTACTGGGTCCAAGTTACTCAACTGTGCAAGAGTCTTCAGCTTTCTCATCTGTAACTTGGGGATATTAATATTGCCTGTGTCACTGAATCATGAGGAGTAAATGATATAAACTGTTTAAAATGCTCAGCCCTGTCTATGCCCTACTCCTGGTTAGCCATCAATAAGTAGGTTTTTAATGAAACATTTTCTCATTCTGCCAAAGAATGTAAGCACTTCTGTAACTCCATGAGCAGTAACAACAGGGAAAGAAGGAAGTGTTTTGTCACAATTCAGTTTGAACAAAGGGACCTGAGAGGTATATGCCAGGCTTTTTGAAAGGAGGCTAATGCCAGAAGATTTTTCCCAGCATTACGTTTCACTGCCTAAGACCCTTCGCTGAATTCATGCCACTTCGTGTCTGTACTTGTGGAGTTAGTCTTTCCGATCTGCATTGCTCTCATTTTTATTTTAGAAATGGAAATAGGGTTGTCACAAGAATTGAATTAATTAAATGCTAGCTATTAATCTTATTCTTTGCTGATACTAGTTTTTGGTCTTTGCTCTTCTCCATGACTCGGACCAGCATTTTCGATTCTCGCTTTGATTCTTACTCCTGCCTGATGTCTTAAAAAACACTTTCATCTGACTGGACTCAGCAGTATGTTTTGTGGCTTTAACTACAATATGGTTATCAGTCCTTGGTGTTACCAGGTTCTAATACTTGACTTACGGTGTATGTATGTTTGCTCTTTAACTCTTCCTCTATAATCATTTCACAGTTAAGTGGTAACACTGTTCCTCTCTGGTGTCTATTCTCAAATATCCACTTAATTAGAATATTTCACCTGTTCACACAATTAAATAGAAAAATTTCCCCCAAATTACCAAAGCTTAGTATTCTATTCAGATGATTAAATCACAAGTTAAGGCATTGCATTTAAAATGTTACATAATAATTAGAATTTAAAGACACTTACACGTATAGATATATTATGACCATTCAACAATAGAAAAATTAATAGTTAGCATTTGTAATGTATCACGCTATTCTTCTAATTGCATTTGGGCATTAAAAAGGTGGAAATTCAGAACTACAAGCTGTGTCTGACAGTCAAGTGACATTGGGAGATTTTATAGTCACATTAGAAAACAGAAAATGTAGAAAACTGAGCCACCAACATATGTAAACATTTCAAGGTTGACTGATAAGTTGAAGGCAGACTATGTAGTGTGATTGAACATCCAACGTTTCAATCTTCCCACTGTCAGGGAACGTTAGTAGCATAAAGCGAAAACAAAAGTAATGGATGCCTTAACTAGTTGCCTTCTACTTTCATACCCTTTGCCTTCTACTTGATGAGCAATTGTGAATAAAACATCAGGAAGATAGGCTACGACATCAAGTGAACTCATAGGAGTCTTTTACCTGGAACATGTGTGTCAAATTTTGTGTCATTCTAAGAAATTAGTCTAAAGACTAATGTCGAATGTTTTTACCCTTGCTTTCCTAAGTTGTACATGATACCAATTCATTACAGTCTTCATAAATACAATAGATATTAGCATTCACATCTAGTTTATCACTACAACTAATCTATGTCCAAATTTTGATTTACCTACATATAGAAAAAACAGATCTATATTATGTGGACCCCATATGAATAGCAAATGAGGAAGGCTCTGATTTTGTTTGTTTAGTTATTGACCATAGCCTATCACAAAATTTGAGGACATAGAAGATTAGCAATAGCTAAATTTCTTAAACTCAGAGAAATTAGGACATTGGACAACTACAATTTCATTATTGCTGAAACTAGAGCAATACTTCTATTTTTATAGTTAGATTATTAACTGGAGTATTGCTTCCACTTCTGTCTGAAGATAATACTGTAGACCATGAAATTTTAATTGACAGTTTAATTTTACTGATATCTAGAAAATGTAAAATAGATTGGATTAAAATGAGTTAGATAAGAAGTAGGAAAGTATGTATAAATTTTGGCTCTGCACAATTTAGGTTTTAGGTAAAATGTCCCACTGGAATCCATTTGATTTTTTATTTTTTTTTAACATCTTTATTGGAATATAATTGCCTTACAATGGTGTGTTAGTTTCTGCT
>NC_041231.1:18630479-18746516 GCF_002837175.3 Physeter macrocephalus
CCACATCTTCTTTATCCATTCATCTGTTGATGGACAGTTAGGTTGCTTCCATGTCCTTGCTATTGTAAATAGAGCTGCAATGAACATTTTGGTACATGACTCTTTTTGAATTATGGTTTTCTCAGGGTATATGCCCAGTAGTGGGATTGCTGGGTCGTATGGTAGTTCTATTTTTAATTTTTTAAGGAACCTCCATACTGTTCTCCATAGTGGCTGTATCAATTTTCATTCCTGGAATCCATTTTAGATCAAATATTGACATTACATTTTAATAATTTTAGCACCTGATTAGCATAGTTAAGGTATAATATCTATGCTTATCTCACTATCATTTAATAAGCTATCTTTTAAAAATTCCTTATTTTAACAAGCTATAAAAAGTGATCTACAAACAAGTAAATACATAAGCTTCCTCATTTAAATCAAAGTAAAGGTTCCTTTTCTATCTTTTTATGTCAATAATTTTAAACAGCTCTAATGGCAGTTATATACAGAAAATATCTCACACCTCTGTAACAGGGAAAATTTAAAGGTTTAATCACTAGATTATTAAAATGTATTTTATTATTCCTTATAAGGTCATCAGAGTAGTAAAAAACTCAACAGATAACCCAAAAAAAGAGGTAACAAAAAAGATAAAAACATAGAGACAGAATAAAAATGAAGTGCTATCTCAAGACAGAGATGACTGAATGGGCACAGAAAATAAAATCCAGTCTCTCTGCTAAATGGTGTAGATCATCTTCTGCAAAGAACAATACACTTTTTATCTTTAATCAGTTCTAAACAAGGGGAAACACATACTAGATAATTCAACAAAATTTATGGAAGGAATTCTTAAATATGTTATCTCTTTTATTTTGTCTGCCTGTTAGGAAAGAGCACAAATATTCTTTTCAGTAAAGAGTTGTGTAACTCCCAAAGAGAAAACAAATGTTCATAATTTGCAAATATTTGTTAGAGTACATCCTTCAGAGACTTGCCAGATGAAAGCCTAGAGTCTCTTCCCCAAGTATCTAGCAGAAGATTTGCACTCCAATCCGCTTGTCTGAATTCCATCCATCCTCCCAAGCCTACTTTGATTTTCACCATTTCAGACACACCTTATGTGTCTCCTCAGCTTCTCTTAGTTCCATTGGCTGCCAAAGGTCCAGATAATACAACCCCACTGGCAAAGGGGCAGTCAACAGATAAATCCCATTTTCTTTCCTTCCAAAGTCTTTTTATTCCCAAGTAGTTTCTGTCTAGAGACAGTCTATATGACTAACTGATGCCAGCCTACCTGTTGTGTGTCCCTTGGCTTAAAGTGAGTCAGTGGCCAGTGTAATAAGATATGATCCTGCATTGCTGCCTGTATTTACCTGCTTCACTCTTAGTTTTGTGTCCTAGGGAAACTGGAGTAAGATATGTAGCTTTCTCTATCACACCCGTCCTCTCAAACACTACAGTTCACAGTACTCTCTCTGTCTCCCCAAATATTAAAAATTAGCAGTTTTGTCCCATATCAATAAACTTATATGGGGAATTCCTTGGTGATCCAGTGGTTAGGATTCCGCACTTCCACTGAAGGGGGCCATAGGTTCGATCCCTGGTCAGGGAACTAAGATATTTTATTTTTAAAAAATAAAAAATAAATAAACTCATATGCAGGGAGGTTTAATAACTTACTTAGCTACAGCAAGGATGCAGGTCTTCTGATCCTGATTTCTGCTGAATCATTATCTGAATCATTATGTTGCCTTGTATTTTGAATTTTTCTTTAAGACTTTTTTTTTTTACAGCAGTGTTAGCTTCACAGAAAAATTGAGAGAAAGGTAGATTTCCTATGTACCCGCACATATGCGTAGCCTCCCTTGTTGTCAGCATTCCCCACCTGAATGGTACATTTGTTACAACTGATGAACATACACTGCTGAGTCATAGTCAAAGACCATAGTTTACTTTAGAGTTCACCCTTGGTGTTGTGCATTCTTTGGGTTTGGGAACGTATATAATAACATGTATCTATTATTATAATATCATACAGAATATTTCCACTGAACTAAAAATTCTGTGTTCCACCTGTTCATTCTTATCTCCTCCAGCCCTTGGCAACTACTGATCTTTTTACTGTCTCCAAAGTTTTGCCTTTTCCAGAATGTCATATAGTTGCAGTCACACAGTATGTAACCTTTCAGATTGGCTTCTTTTAGTTAGTAATATGTATTTAAGATTCTTCCATGTCTTTTCATGGCCTGTTAGCTCATTTCTTTTTAGCACCGAATAATATTCCATTGCCTGGATATACCAGTTTATTAATCCATTTGCCTACTGAGGAATCTCTTGTTTGCTTCCAATTTGGGGCAATTATGAATAAAGATGCTATAAACTATATAGTGTGCAGGGTTTTGTGTGGACATAAGTTTTCAAGTCCTTTGGGTGAACATTAAAGAGGACAATATCTGTATTGTATGATAAGAGTATGTTTAGTTTTGTAAGAAACTGCCAAACTGTCTTCCAAAGTGGCTGTACCATTTTGCATTCCCATCAGCAATGAATGAGAGTTCTCGTTGCTCTATATCCTTGCCAGCATTTGGTGTTAGTCTTCCAGATTTTGGCCATTCTAATAGGTGTGTAGTGGTATCTCATTTTAATTTACATTTTCCTGATGACATATGCTGTGGAACATCTTTTCAAATGTGTATTTGCCATCTGTATATCTTATTTGGTGAGGTGTATGTTAAGGTCTTTTGCCCATTTTTTAATGGAGTTGTTGGTTTTCTTATTCTTGAGTTTAAAGAGTTCTTGGCATATTTTAGATAACAATCTTTTATCAGATGTGTGTTTTGCAAATATGTTTTCCCAGTCTGTGGCTTGACTTCTCATTCTGTTGACATTGTCTTTCACAGAGCAGAGGGTTTTTTGTTTTTGTTTGTTTTATTTTAAGGAAGTCCAGGTTATTATGTCTTTCCTTCACGGGTCTGCCTTTGATATTGTATCTATATAGTCATGGCCTTACCCAAGGTCATCTAGATTTTCTCCTATGTTATCTTCTAGGAGTTTTTCAGTTTTTTGTTTTACATTTAGGTCTGTGATCCATTCTGAGTTAATTTTTCTTTCTTTTTTTTTGTGAAGGGTGTAAGGTCTGTGTCTAAATTCATTTTTTTCTTTTTTTTTGCATGTGGCTGTCCAGTTGCTTCAGCACCATTCGTTGAAAAGACTATCTTTGCTTCGTTGTATTGCCTTTGCTCCTTTGTCATAATTTTCTTTTTAGGCAAGTTTTCACTCTCTAAATAGACTGTAAAAGCTAAGTTTTTTTTGCTTAAGTGATATAGGGGTTTTAAGACCATGAACTCTAAAGTCAGCTTGCTTTTGCTTTGTGTTCTGGCTCTCTCTTGTTGGTTCTATTCCTTTAGAAGCACTTGCTTGCTTCCTATAAAAATTTCCATGTAAATGGAGATAACAGTAGTAATAACATCAGTTTGTTTTGAGAATCAAATTTTTTAATGTATTAAAAATGCTGAGATAAGCCTAGAGGATAATGAGTAATCCCAAATGGTAGCTGTTCTTCTTTATGTTTTTTGTATTTTTCAATATTACCTATAATTCATAGGTACTAAATAAATACGTGTTTTCTGTTTGTGTATACCACAAAACCTTTAGTCTTCTCTTTCTAGGTGCAGATGTATATTTATTACCATTACCAATAAATTCAGTAAACTTATAGAAAATCACTCAGGCAAATAATTTCTTTGTTTAAAAGTAAAAGCTAGGGCTTCCCTGGTGGCACAGTGGTTGAGAATCTGCCTGCCAATGCAGGAGACACGGGTTCGAGCCCTGGTCTGGGAGGATCCCACATGCTGCGGAGCAACTGGGCCTGTGAGCCACAACTACTGAGCCTGCACATCTGGAGCCTGTGCTCCGCAACAAGAGAGGCCGCGACAGTGAGAGGCCCGCGGACCGCGATGAAGAGTGGCCCCCGCTCGCTGCAACTAGAGAAAGCCCTCGCACGGAAACAAAGACCCAACACAGCCAAATAAATAAATAAAATAAATTTATTTTTTAAAAAAAGTAAAAGCTAGGGCTTCCCTGTTGGTGCAGTGGTTAAGAATCCGCGTGCCAGTGCAGGGGACACGGGTTGTAGCCGTGGTCTGGGAAGATCCCACATGCCACGGAGCAACTAAGCCCGTGCGCCACAACTACTGAGCCTGCGCTCTAGAGCCCATGAGCTACAACTGCTGAGCCTGTGTGCCACACCTACTGAAGCCCACATACCTAGAGCCCGTGCCCTGCAACAACAGAAGCCACCGCAACAAGCCCATGCACTGCAAAGAAGAGTAGCCCCTGCTCGCTGCAACTAGAGAAAGTCCGTGCACAGCAACGAAGACCCAATGCAGCCAAAAATAAAATAAATAAAATAAATAAATTTATTTTTTTTTAAAGTAAAAGCTAGTTAAAAACATAAACATGATGCTTATTTAGCTAAGTGACTTTCAGTTCGCTTGCTGATGCCATATAAAGTAGGACAAGACTTGAGGTAAAGAAATACATTCAAATCAGTCTTAGCAAGGACAAGGCTTGCTTATCCTTGCTAAGAGGATATAGAGCAAATTTTAATCATTCTTTTATATAGTTCTAATCATGAAACTAAAGTTTTAATAAAGTACTTAGTAAAAATTTTTAAAATTATTATGGTAATATGGACCCTGTTGGGGGGTTCCTAATTATTTAGTTAATTTACAGAAAATACAGTTTATTATATCCTTTGTATTTTCTTAGCCTCTTCCCTAGCTCCAGTGAAGTAACAGTGTTCCTTTGGTCTCTTGTATTGAGTAACATCAGGCACAGTGTGTTTAAATTTATATGTATAATGGGATGTGAGTGGAGTAGGAAAAGTAAGCAAACTAAAAACCTACATGGTGTGGCATCACCAATCGGTAGCACAAATAAATTCAATTTTGCTATGTTTTGTCAGAAAATACGTTTTTCTCAGGTACCTAGGGGAAAAACATGGCATGCATGGCTGCATGCCCTTTTTTCTTACTACTTGTAATGGACTAAAGGAATATTAATCAGATTAAATAGCTAAAGATATGTTTGTCATGAACTGATTAATCAAAGATGATTTGAGGGTCATTATACAGTTAACTGAGAGGGTTTAACTAGCAAAGGATTGTTTAGAAGTATTACCTGAAGATTAAAAATGGACTCAAACACATTTTAATTTGCATAGAAATAAAAACATCACTGCTGCCAGTGTCTAATTTTTTTAAAAATTCCTGGTTTCTATGGTTGCATTTTATGCCTAATGCATAATTACTGGTGTGAACAGCCAAATGTTTCAGAGTTAAGCCTTTGTTTCAACTGTTCTAAACTCCAAAGCAGAAATCAAGCATCAGATATTCAGACCTTAGAATTCATCAAAATGTGACTCCTTCTTTAATATACACAAATAATTTAAGCAACGGCTTTGTAGTGGCTGACGTACAATGCAAAAACAGATTCAGGGTGACTGAATTGTGACAGAAATTAAGAGATGCCAGATAAGAACCTTTGCTAAATAACATAATTATTTGGTGTCATGATGTGTCTTTATTTCGATGGCATGCCAAAGAGTGTGCTGCTAGGCTGATTCCCATAAAATGTGAAGGAAGTGTGATTTAACATTAACAAAACTGCATCAGATGGAGAGCTTAGCTAAATTAATCCAGTGAAAGATCCCTAAGAGGAATATTTAGCTGTTCAGTAGAAGAAGGGAAAGATAAAGAAAAGTGTCTACATTTGCTGCAGTATTTTAGGATGCCTGAGAAAACACAAAAGGGAATTAAAACAGATTCATATGCTAACATGCCTTACAGCCCAAGCAAATCAAAAGAAAAGATAGGAAATTATAAAGTTAGCAAATGACAAAAAAGTTGTGAAAATAGGACTTAAAAGAAATATCTTAAAAAGTATGCTCCTAAAATAACTGGAGGCAAACCGATTGAAAACACAATGAGAGAAAGAGTTGTGCAAAACAGAATGGAGAAGTTTGAACGTTGCAAGGACATTTTGGCTACACTTTCATTATGTTTATGATGATGAGCCTATTGTGTGATTTTCCTCAAGGCTTTGAAATTTTGCTAATGTAAAGCTGTATCTGCAGCTTACTTTGAGATAGATGGATGAGATTCAAACACAGCCAGGTGAACTTAAACTAGTAACTTTATCCCCGAGGTCTTTATTTTCCCGCAGATATAAAAAGTGAGGGAATTGGGCTGGAACATTCATGATTATTACCCCGTTCACTCCAGCTTTATAATTCAGTGATTTCAGAATATGTGTATCTCAGAAATGCCTCCCCTTGCTATCTTGAACGTGGGTAGTTTTGAAAGTGATGGATGCTAGTGGGATTTCCAATTCTAGATCCCCTTTGGCTACTGAATTATTGTGCTCTTCAGAATCTTTACAAAACTAACAAACTGGCTCAGAATGGGAGGTCAACTTGGATGTGCCTCCTAGTCTGCTAATTCTTTCTTCTTAATTATAACACATAATTTCATATCAGATCAAGTCCTTTATGGAGCTTAGGGAGTTTATCCCTGTTTGTTGAATTTGCATATCTGTGTCTATATGTCACCAAAAATTATATACAAAAAATTATATTTCAATGTATATTACATTGAAAATCCAGTCATTTGAACGTTGTGGATGCAGGATGCTAAGCCACTAAGAGGACTGAATTATTTTATTTTATTAATGTGAATTGACTCCATCTTTCAGTACATTGACAACATACGGACTTATCCTATACCTTTTATTAATATAAAAGTAGAATTTGAGTGTATATATCACAGTTTTCATATGAATTTTTGTCTAACTGGAAAAAATGAGGAACAAATAATGTGTACAGTATGACAGTCTGCATTTAGATCCACAGATGGACACTATACTACTTCAAAAAGCTAATTAAAAACCTACAGTGTAGGGGGCTTCCCTGGTGGCGCAGTGGTTGAGAGTCTGCCTGCCGATGCAGGGGACACGGGCTCGTGCCCCGGTCCGGGAGGATCCCACATGCCGCGGAGCGGCTGGGCCCGTGAGCCACGGCCGCTGAGCCTGCGCGTCCGGAGCCTGTGCTCCGCAACGGGAGAGGCCACAGCAGTGAGAGGCCCGCGTACTGCAAAATAAAAATAAAAAATCCTACAGTGTAGTGTTTAATATTACACATGACTTTAAAATCAGAGCTTCCTGGAATTGAATGCTTTTCTATCATTTACTATCTGTGTGACTGTGGACATGATGCCTAACTTCTCTAAGCCTTAGTTTTAACCCATCTAAAAAGTATAAATAAATGATAACCTCCATAGATATCTTATAAAAATTAAGTGAATTGTTGTATCCAACATTTTAATATACTGCCCATTGTAGGTAGGATATTAGTGGATATTATTATTGTTATTGTTATTATATATGATGAGACTCAGGGTCAACTATGAGAAGGGTAGATTTCTGGCTATATTGGTTAATTTAATCTGAGATAGAATGAAAACTGTATGTAATTAAGTATATCTAAGCATCCCTTGAGTACTCAAAGAGTCAAATGTTGGATCGCTCATAAAATAATTTGATTCTCTACTTAGAGAAATCATGGATGAAATATATCCTGTATTGAGGAAGGGAAGTCTAAATCTAAATCTTCGAAGTGGCATCAAGTATGAAGCTAACTATGGGTTAAAGCTGCCACACAGTAAACCTGCTCCTCCTACATTCCTCATGTAGGAGATTTTCCTACCTACCCTTCAAGTGCCAGGTCAGTTACCTCCAACCTTCTGAGGCCTTTCTCTCCTCCTGTAAGCTGCGTTCGTGAGTCTCTACACCATCTTTTGTCTGTGGTGACACATGCCCCACTGCACTGGAGCTGTTGACCTGCCTGCTTCCCCCGCAAGATTCTGGGCTCATTCAAATTTATAAACCTAGAATCTTCTGCACGGACTGTCAAATTGGTTTGCAGTTGTGCTTATAAATAAGTGAATGGTTTGACAAGTTACACTTGAGGATCAGATTTGTCACTCCAACTCAGTAATTCTCCAACTATGCTCTCAGGAGATCCAGGGGATTCTTAGGGCACTCCACGGGCTGCTTGTGGCTGAAAAGTGATGAGGGTTTAGAGAGGGGCTCTGATACTCCCTCCAGGACATTAGCCAGATTAGTTCAATTTTACTTGTTTTATGAAATGAGCTCTTGCATAAATTTCATTTGGAAATGCTTTTTAATTCTACTGTTGAAAAAAAGAAAGAAAAATAAGATATAGGGAAATAATAGCCAGTGACTTTAAAAAAATGCTCTGACAGCCTCACTCTTCATTTTGAAAATATTAACAAGACTCACTGTCACATAATTGGTCTGGCTTTTATTTCTTCAACTGGATCATAATTTCTACCAAGACAAAAATTCTATTTCTATCTATTTCTATTTATTTACTTTCTGTATGCCCACCAGTATCTCTAAAACAGGGTGGGCGTAACAAACACTTGTCAAGCAACCATTTTCTTTCCAAGTAAGGAACATTATACTTTAAGCATATCAAGTGATCACTTTTTTCTGCCAAAGTCAAACCAAGAATGAAAGGTCATTTGTATAAATTGCACTAATAACTGAACTCTTCTGTCTATAAAATTATTATCGTTGAATACTTACGTAAACTTTGGAAGATATAAATGTCACTCAGAAATTAGAAGCAAGCACTTAAGTAAGTTGACACCATTCAAAGGCCAATTGTATTCATATTTTCAAAAAGTAACTGAACTGAGGACTTAATCTCCTCAGC
This sequence comes from Physeter macrocephalus, assembly GCF_002837175.3. Classification (NCBI taxonomy): domain Eukaryota; kingdom Metazoa; phylum Chordata; class Mammalia; order Artiodactyla; family Physeteridae; genus Physeter; species Physeter macrocephalus. Next base: position 18,639,265 of record NC_041231.1, read on the forward strand.
AATGAGATAAGATGAGGAGCTGAGCATGTTAGTACAGGAAGCAGAGTTCTTAGGGGAAAGAATATGAAACAAAGTTTCTATTTTTTAAATGATACATTTGCACCAAATCATTGCTTCTCTAGGTGGTATTGAACAGTCTCAGCTTTACTTGGGAGCAAAGAGAGTGAATTTGTAAAAATCCACATTTCTCAGCCCTTCTTCTTACCCACTAACTCAAAATCTTGAATGCAGCTCTGGGATCTGCATTTTTCACATGGTTCTTATGCATAATCATGCATGATCTTGAAATCTTATGCACGAAAATCTTATGCATGATAATGAAATCTACCAATCTAGCCAATGAATTCATAGCAACTCTATGATGAAGCTTATGCCTTTTCAGTGGTAGCTTATAGTACAAGAATTTATAAGATGCTATTTATTTGTGGAACTTCTTTGCTTTGCCGTATTTGCCCTTGGCTTAAAACCACTGGATGTTATTATCCATCATTAAAACATTTTAAATAGGGAACTAAAGCAATGATAGTCTAACTAAGGCAGCAGTGTAAAACAGCACACACCCAGCTGGGCAGGCTGGGTTTAAAGGCAGGCTTTACATCTTTAATGAACTGGAGCTTTTTCAGACTATGTCAGGTAGGTGGTTCTGCAGGCATTGTGCTAAAGGGTCAGTGCTTCAGGCCAGTGGAGGCCAGTGGGGATAAAGAAAGGAAGATTGGATGGCAAGAGGAAAAAATAGGGCAAGACTGACAGGGGCACACATAGGATTTTAGCTTGTTACATCTTTGCGTGACACAGGCAAGAGTATCAGATGGCTCTTGACATCTTCAGCATGTATTCCCTTGGAAAGGCTCACCTTAACAAGGCTTTCAGGAGTTGAGTATGAACGATTTAAAATTTTATTACAAAGAAGCAGCACAGAAGGGAGATTGTAATAAGCCTGGCATTATGCAGACTGTCATTCTTCCTTAAACATGGGAACATATGGTTCATTTGCCTATTTGATACTCATGCTACCTAATGTACTAAGCACTATTATATTAAGTAGTTGGTGATACAAAATAAAATTAGGTTTATCTGCTTGTTCCATTAGGAAGCTCTGCAAGGAGGAAGGGCTAGGAAATCCTGCTTACCAGTTGCTACATTCTGGCTAAAGTTGCGTTAAAAAAAAACATGTGTGGAGGGGATATTTTATTAAGATTGAGCGCTTGGGGGTAAAGGTTTAAAAAAAGAAGGAATAGTGGTGATTTAGAAAGCAGTTATTGAAAAATGCATAGAAAAGGGTCAAACAGGGAGGGAGCATCAGATAATCGGCTTCCTTACAACCAGGCAGCCAGACGCCCATAAGCTGATGCCCCACAGGGTAGGATGGCTGTGAAAAGGCTCCAAGGAGAAAGTGGAATGATAGCTAAGTGTTGGGCAACAGGCTCTGTAACTAAAGGAACTACTTTATCCAGGTAGCTTAGCAAGGAGAAGAATGAAGACAGACTCTTTTTTTTTTTTATTCTGTTCATTTTCTGTGTCACTGTACTAAGGGCTTTCAAATAGGTTCTCCCAAGTGTACCTTTTTACCCATGAAGAAAAGAAAGATAAGTGACTTGCTCAAGAACGATCAATTATCTTTTGGCACAGAGAATGACATCTCATCCTTGTTTCTCCTCATCTCCTTTTCTCATTTCTGCTTCCCCTCTCTACTCTTCTTCCCCTGGCCCTTTCCCACAAGGTACTATTGTGTCTAAGAGGGAGGTCTTGGGAGTTGAAGTGCCATGCAGATGGAAATGGAGTGGGCCCACCAAATTGGGGGATTGAAGGCGAAACTATTGAATAAGCATCACTACTAGATTCCATGCCACCTAATGGGTTCATTATGTTCCGTCAGGGTACACCATTTTATGAAGTGCCCAGGGCCACGCAGGTTTTAATGGTGTCATTATTGTAGGATAAAGCACAAAATCCAGGATTTGATAAGATCTGTTTAGAAGTATATATATATATATAATACATGTATCTGGGCAGAAAGAGGTAATGCAATCGGTTCCAAAAAATCCAACAGTTCTCTTATTTCAAGTCTGTGGAATATGATCACATCCTGAAACCAGCTGCTCAGGGGTAGGGGCAGAATCTCCATCACTGAATGAGTTCGATTCTCTGTGAATTTCAAAGTGCCGTTTGTATTCAGCTCTTTGAGATTACCAGGGCAAAAGTGGTACAAACATAACTGTATGCTCTGTGGCAACTATGTCCTTCAGAAATGTATCTGAATATGAAAAAAGTGTGCTTTAGTTTTTTGAGATATATGAAAAGCCTGGTATACTGCCTGTCTTATGGAGGTGCTTAAAATGGTTATTTTAATTATTAATGACAATTAGTCTAACATATAGCTGGATTTTATTTTACTTCATTTTATGAAGTGATGGAGAAATGTGGTGGATTTTTTTAGGAAAGTGAAGAAGCAATGTGATGTGTTACCTATTAATTCAATTATTATTCTTTCAATAATAGGAAAAAAAAATATGTCCATCTCTTTGTTTTTGTTGTTCAGAGCTTGTGTTCCACTCGGACAAGATCTCAGGTGATTTAGGCGTCTTACTGAATGCTGCCCTTCAGAGGACGTTTTGAGCTGTCTTCCCAGCAGGTTCACATTTCCTGCGTTTTCTATTAAATTCATGAGGTGACCCCTGAACAGGTAGCCAGCAGTCACTGGGTATAAGGAGATAAATCTAGGCCTTTGATTTCTGTCAGTTCACTTGCTAAGTGGATCCACAAGGCAAAAAAGAAGCGATTAATCAAATTTAGCAGATGTGGAATTGATTCCTTCAGTTGCCTCAGAATGCCTTGCACAGATAAGCTTAATCTGTATTCATCTTGACTTCCTGTGGTGAAGTCTGTGGTTTTTCCCTTGGCTGGTGGAGGTTAGAATGTGTAACTTGGATTTGCATAAAGGTTAGGATAACAGCAGTAAATGCACCCAGCGGTAACAGAGTGTATACAGATCACCCATCCTTTTCACACATGCTGTGTCATTTGAGTCTCACCCAACTCCAAGGGTGAAACAAGTATTATTTCCTCTATTTTTCAAACAAATCAACTGAGAACCATTGAAGTTAAAGGACTTGCTAGAAGTTATCAACTTAGTGAGAAGTAGAGTTCATACCAGAACTCAGATCTTGGACTCCAAATAACTTAAAAACAAAACACTTTCTTATGAAGGCATATTATGTATCATGTAGTTGGCGACTTAAAAATTATCTACAGAACCTAGTATAGTATTTGGGGTATAATTTTTGCTCATCAGATCTTTACAGAATGAATGAATGAACACATCATTGGTCTGTTAATTAGTAAATATGTTTTTGGTTTAACTGCAAAATCTCTTAATTCAGGTAGACACAAAACAAAGTAAATTTTAACTTTCATTGATTTAGCAAAGTAGAAAATATTTATTGGACATCTGTTAGTTCCAGGTTTGTTCTGGGTGCTGGGCCCATAATGGTGAGTTAATGAGTGGTGCCTAGTACTCTCGGGATGCTTAAATCTAGATGCCAGGGCCCTCTGTAACCTCTGAATTCATCTAAACAGATCATTTTAGCTGTTTTGACAATTCACAGCAGTCACCACGTTTGGCTCAATCACTTGGTCACCTGAACAAATCGGTAAAACATGTATAAAACTATGAGTATGAGTATGATAGAATCTGCAATTTCAACCTGCCAGGCTAACGTTTTGCATTGATTTCTAACATATAATCTCTGTTCTGGCAGTCATTGCATGGGTAGCATGCTTAGTATTTCTGAAAGTTGTTTTCAAATTATTTCATCTTAAATAAGTCCAGGAAACAGTGACCTCAATGAAAAAAACAGTAGGCTAGTGATTTTACCCAAGCTCAGGCCACTCGTCAATGACAGAACTGAGACCAGAACCCTGGTTTTCTGATTCCCGGCAAGGGACTCTTTATAATACATGCCAGTTTCTTCCACAAGAACATACCATTGCTTCTCTTCAGTTTAGGTGCTGTTTCTAAATGACTGGTAGCTCCAAAAAGAAAGAGGTAGATGGAGTATGACTATAGATTCCTGGCAGGAAACCAGGCAGCCTTAGGGCTCTGTAATGCCATCTGCCTATTTTTAGTTGGAGTAAAACTTTTCTCTTCTGACAGCCAGCCAAGAATATAGACACTTGTAAAGATGGAACTCTTAAAATAGTCAAAACTTTGTGACACACAGGCCAATAAGAAACACTAACCATATTCAGAAATGTTGCTTGATCTGAATTATCAACACATGAAATTTTGTAAAATCACGTGACAATAGCTTTCAGAAAATAAAGAGTTTGAGTATGTTCTCCATTATTTGCAGAGAGGAAAAGATCTGGAAACAGAGATGGCAGATTTGGCATCAATTCTAAGCTTTGCATTAGCTATGTGATATATGCTGTCTTGATTCTTGTAAGACTGGAAGAAATTGTCAAAAAATATATATTGCCACCATTTTTATAAGTAGGGCATACAGTAAGATTACTTTGAATAGGCTTCTTTAGAGTCCTTTCAACCATCTCTAGATAGTTACACTTTATTGGAAGCCAGTGTAGCAACAATGAAATTTCATAGTAGACAGGATGGTATAGAAGTCTTATAACAGACTAAAAACATACATTTCCCCATGTAGATATTTCCAAGGTCAAGAACTAAAAACTGTTCCTACTTGGAATCATTTAAACTGTTTTCTGTACCTGATTCTTTTGACCTTCCTGTGTATACAGTTGTATGGTGCTTTAACAGAGTATGAAAGGATAGGAATTACATTTATTTTGCTATTTAGATAAAATATTCAGGTTGATGTGGCATTAAAATCTGTGTACTAAGACTCAGTGTTCTGTGTTTGAGTTTAGGATCTGGCTCTATAAAATTTGGACAATGGACTAGGTCTCTGTCTCCTAGGGTAATTAATTTCATTAGTTTCGGAAATTATGGCTACCCCTACGGTACACACACACACACACACACACACACACACACACACACGTGTTTGCACACACAGTGTAAAAATGTATTCACAGACTCTAAGTCAAATAACTTTTATTCATATATTGCAAATGTTAGAACTATTTTGTGGCATTAGATACTCTTTTAATATTCTCCTCCCCAAAGTGTTCTTCCAGTGTGGTAGCTATTTGCAAGCTGAATGCAGTTACTTTGCTAGAATTTGGGATCTGTCCTGGCAACACTGACTTGAGAAGGAGAAAAGATCATGGAGAAAAGAGTCAGTTCCCTTCTAATGGCTCATATCAAAGCTATAGAAGAAATAATCAACCTTAGGCTTGAATGGGCTTGGAGAGACTACTTGGCTTTCTGTTTTAGGAAGATGAGATGCTTCTAATCCATCTTTGATATAGAAGCCTATCAAAGACATGTGACTTACTCTAAGTTATGGTGTAATTAGAATAGAATAGTGGCTGGGCTATCTCTTCATTGTACCATACAACCTCCACAGTAAACCGTTATGCCCTTTCCCTCCTTCCCTCCTCCTTCCCTTCCTCCTTTCCTCCATTCCTTCCTTCCTTTCTTCTTTCCTTCCTTCCTTCTTTCCTTTTTTTTTTAAATTTTTTTTTATTTTTTATTTATTTTTTTTTTGTAGTATGCGGGCCTCCCTCTGTTGCAGCCTCTCCCGTTGCGGAGCACAGGCTCCGGACGCGTAGGCTCAGCGGCCATGGCTCACGGGCCCAGCCGCTCCGCGGCATGTGGGATCCTCCCAGACCGGGGCGCGAACCCGGTTCCCCTGCATCGGCAGGCGGACGCGCAACCACTGCGCCACCAGGGAAGCCCCCTTCTTTCCTTTTTTTTTTTAATCACTGCACTAATTTTTACCTTCAGCCTGTTTGGAAATCACCATGATAAGACTACAAAAAAGCCATCAAGTCAACACAAATAGAAGCATGGGTGCTGCATTTCCCAATAAGCTGCATGGAGTCAACTCTTAATGAAACCAGTCATCTCAGAAAACAATAGAAGAGGGGGCAGGATAGGAAACATGCAGAAACACAAAGTCTCACAGAGCTGGCTGTGTGTGACCTTTGCAAATTACTGCTTAAGGTCAGCTATACCTGGCAGAGATATACATCTGTAATTACTGTACTCTGCTGAGGCTCCACTTTTTTTCCCAACTTTTTAGGATGCATATTCAGGAGATAATTTTATTTGTTTTCTTTTGTTGAAACCTGTAATGAAATTCTACAACAATGAGTGAATGGAATTATGAAAGAAGAATCTGTAAATAAAAATCATGTGGGCCATTTCTTTAATCCCAGTGAGACGATGCTGAATCTGATAAAACTATTAGTGACTGTTTGGAGGCTAAAAAGATCCCAAATTCATCCTATATGGGGCAAAACAAATAAAACAAAAATCTGAAAAGCTGTTTTAAAAAGCAGTTTCCCTTGTACCCTACAAAACTTTTCTTTCTCTGTCTCTCGGTCTCTCTGTCTCTCTCTCTCTCTCTCTCTCTCTCTCTCTCTCATTTTCTTACCTCCATCTAAATCTTTTTCCTTTTCTTTCTCTTCCCAACATGCCTTGCATTTGGGTCTTTAAAGGTTATAGAAGGTTAACAGTAGTCATTCTGGCTTTTTAGGTGAAAACTTACAGTCACTTTAGTAAATGAAGCAGAGCTAATCAATCTTTCCGAACCCTCAGTACAGAGCCTGTGTTTGAGCCTATGGGATCTCTTGAGTTTTCCTGTTCTACAGCAATATATTTAAACCTTGATTAGGATTTAGGAATGAAAGAGAAAACATTTAAAGAAGATCCACATCCAGATCTGTTGGGAGTGCTTGCAGCAGTTTCCCAGGTAGTCTACATGAGGAAGGAGCCCAGCCGGGGCAGGGCACCAGTTTTCCTTTCACCCTTCTTTTCTTCTTAGTTTCGAATTATCTGTTCTTATGTCTTGAGGCATTTCCTCCCAGAATAGCCTTTCTCTAAAGCTGGTAATGCCTTACATATTCATCCTTTTGGACATGATCATTCATTCTGCAGATATTTATTGAGTTTGGGTTCTGTGCCAAGGCACAGGACATACAAGGATACATTTGACAGAATCCCTCTCCTGGGAAAAGCTTCAGTCCGGGGCTGTACAGACCCCTGGAGACAGAAATCAGTAAGAAAAGACAGAGTGCCTTTGAAGGGGTTTTCTCTTGTATATCTCGCCATGTCAGGAGAGGGTCTGCAAGGCAGCAGATATAACGGTGAGAACACTCTACACAATTAACACTGTTTATTTGCTTGTTTTAACTTCCTTTTCTCTCTTCCTGACCACAAATGCAATCTGATATCAGAAATGACAAAATGGTGTCCCTACAACCTGCCTATGGACATTTTTTCTGGCTCAGAAGTTTCAGGGCCAAAAATCAGATTTCTAGCTTTTCCTGAAATGTTAGAGGTTCTTCCCATAAAACAACATTTGACTGAATTCGGAGTTATGACTGCCTCTTGTAGGTGTAGAACTCACTCTCCAATCCTTCACAGTCTTCCAGGATTGACAGATAGCCATTTATTCATCACACTTTAGTTGTCTTTTCTTTCACTTGGCCTGTTTCATTATTTATGTTACCTGCCTGGTATGTATATGAGTTTGTGACATGTATGATGCTGAAGAAGTGCCCATTGAACCATTTTCATATCTCAGCACAACAGCTAATTCATAGTAGTACCCCATTGTGTATCTGATCACATAGAAACACACATCGGTCATTAAATTAGAGCTGCAACTGTAGTCAAGTCAACTCTGGGTATTCAAGGTTCTACAGCACAATGGACTGAAATGTATTATGAGTAGAGAAAAACACCTGTTTTGGGGCTGTCAAAACTCTCCCAGAAAACATGCCAGTGCGGATCAGGGATTTCTCAACCACATCCATAGTAGAAGGAAACCTCTTTTCTTTCTCTACAGGAACCTCTCTACATTTTTTTCATGTGGTGAATTCATTTTGTCCTGTGGTGAACACCTGTGTGACTATTTAAAAACCGCAATGCCAGGTGTGTGAGTATGAGTGCCTCCTTTGTATAATGCTCTTCTCAATGATTTCTCAGCAGGCTGGGTCAGGAAAAAGCCTTCAAACTGAATATAGGAAAAGGTGTTAAAGGAGTCTTTAAAATATATCTGTTACAAGTGCATGCACTGAAAATACTGCAGTCAAATTATACAAACAGCTTGTAGCCTTGTAAGATCCTTTTGTTTTTACCATCATGTGAAAATGTTTGGTATCTCCGCATATGTAGTTGTAAGTTGGGAGGGAATAATAAGGGAGGGAATTTTGGAAGACCTAGTAAACCCTAAAAATCTGGAAGATATTATATTACAAAATATTTAAAATACTAAAACAAAAGAGATTTGTTTACCTTTTGCTTTGTCTCAGGCTCTCCATTCCTCTTTTCCAGGAGATGGCGGCCCTAGGGAAAGCATTCGGTTTGCATTCGATCACAATATCCCCACCAACTTGAACAACTGAATTTTTTTTAATGGGATTTTTGGAGAAATCAGGAGCTGAGGCTAAAAACAAAATTACAAAATTGTTAAATTACTAATATCTGCAAACAAAACTTTTTTCAAGCACTTTGCTCAAGGTTTTTTTGGGCTAGTTATGGATTTGGCATTTTGGAGTCAGTTTCCATTTGTAAAATGAAGGTGACAGTAGATATTACCTCAGAAAGTTAGTCTAGGTCTTGAATGAGATAACATTCAATAAAGAAGGGTAAATAGTGCCTGGCACAAGTATGGGCTCAGTAAATGTAATTTATTTTTGTTTTGGTGCTGGTCATTGTGACAACAAAAGCAAGCTGGAGTGAGAGAGGAAGCAAGTTACAAAAAGTCACATTCTTAATAATATTTATAATGAAGAGGGTGAAGCTTGTTCCACAAGAACAGAAGATGGAATTTTAACCCTGATTAGGGAAATTACTAAATCTGTTCTAGCCAAGATAATAATCCTAAATGTGAATATACATATATGACAATGAAATACCTTTGAATTAAATCAGAAGTACATCACCATTATTTTAGATTTCTTCAGGCATGCCTTTAACTAGAAAAATGGAAATAGTCTGCCTTCTGTTGAAGCAGGCAGGCTGAGTAGAAACTTAAAAAAAAAAAAACACACCTAATCTTTGTCAGTTTCAACAAATACCAGTTCATGAGGGTGATAAATAATTAGACTGCCTGGGTGCATCCAAGTCTTCCCAGCTCCATTCTTGTGGGAACCTATGTGTCCGATCCCCATTCCTAGCCTAAAGTCTACGTGAACTGAAGTTCTTTCAGATATGCCATGTTCTCTTGCTTCTGGGCGTTTCGAGTATGGGTTCTCTGTCCTTCCACTGACTTGTGCATGCTTTTTCTTCTGATCTCAGCTTAAAGAGAATGTTCTCAATTTAGCTTATGTTCAACTGATAACACCTATTCAATTCTTCATGGTAATAATCATGATATTTTAAAATTTAGCCTTTTTTCTCTGTGAAACTACAGGTTCTATGAAGGTAAAGATCACTTTGATTTTGATTATTATGTTTTAGGTGCTTAGTACACAATAAATATTCAATAAATACTGACTGAATGAATAAACAAATGAATCAATGTCCATCACCCATATGCTCATGAAACTGTCTTTTTGCTTAATTCCTCCTCTCTTTCATTTCCTCCTCTCTTTCATCTCCTGTCTTCATACCATTAAGAAAGCCTTAGGATGAAAGATATCAATGAGTCATTTATCCTGACAGACACCACTGGTTGACTGTCCCAGAATATCATCTGCAAACCACTTCTGTCTCAAAATTTTCCACTAAAGGGGCTTATTTTCCCAGCTTCTCTTGAGGTCTCAGTGGTCACATGACAGGGTTCTAGCTAATGACATAAAAGAAGTCTGCTGTAAGGGCTCAGAAATTTTTGCTTTTCTGATGAAAAGGACTGTCCTCTCTGTCTTCTTCTGCTTTGAGTATGGACTTGATTTCTGTAGCTACAGCAGTCATCCTGGAACCAGGAGGCTACAAGCATGAGGAAAGAGTTTAAAGAATAACGTCATCAAGTCACAGTGCCATTGCTCAGCTACCACCCCTGAAGTTATTATTGAGATAAAATAAATCGTTGTTTAAGTCTCTATAAATTGAGGTTTTCATTTCTTATTTTCAGCTGAAAACATTGCTAATAGATGCTTTTGGGGTTGTATTCAAAACCTCATGCCGGGATCAGCTTTGGAGGAGCCACTTCTGGTTTGGATGAACCCAATAGTGGGCTCCTCCAAGCCCTAATATGTTGCCCTAGCAGAATAATAATTCTCACTTTGCATTTTTTTAGAAGCTAATTTAGACATTTTTCATTATTTCAAGGAAAAGCAATTTCTAATTTACAGAAAAATTGGATTCATACTACATATAATCATAGCTTGCTAAAATGTCAGTTTGAATTTTTTGGCTATAAATGAATGACTTACCTAATACTCTCAATTCTGCATTTGCATAAATTATCTGATATTTGTTTTCTGCAGCACATTGGTAGATACCAGAATCTGACACATTCAGCATAGTTATGATAAGTGTCCCATTTTCTATTTGAATTCTTTCCTAATAAAAGAAGAGTCACATAAAGATGCTAGTGTGTTAACATAGGTATTCTCTTATCATTTATGCATATCTATGAGCTATGATATTTTGGTGTATGAGAACTGTTGCTTATAAATATGAGGTTAGTATACTTCAAGATCCTGAGAAGCTTTCTGGAGTTTAAAAAAATGGAAATGTTCTTGTATAATTTTAGTGGTTAGTATATTTTATGTTACCTTATTTCTTTGAATATTGGCATTCTTTGCATAGAAGGTATGTTACCTTTCTGTTATACGGTATATAAAATAATTTGGAATACTCTACCATTCCAATTTTCCAGAAAACAAGGTTGACAATAATGTTAGACATGGATTGAGTGATTAGCAAATTTCCTTGGATTTCCATCATAATGTCTCAAAAAGACTTAAAATATGATGACTTGATAATTTTCTAATTGAGTACATAAGTTGAAGGAGCTAAATTCTTCTTTTCTGCAGTTGACTGTTAAGTATGTTTAAATAGCCAAAATCTGTTGCAGAATCCAATTTGGAGTATAGAAATATAATTTTGAGTGTATAGAATGAAATAGTTTAATAGTACAAATATAACTTTAAATATTTCAGGGTACTTATTACCATCCTCTAAAGATAACAGAAGTAGGCTGGAGGAAACAGGGAATGTTACATGCAAAAGGGATTCAGGAATTAAATTTCAGTAAAGCCGAAACAAAGAACAGTGTTCCATTCAGATTCTAAACAACAGATGCTCCTTTTATCTCTAACTGTGCCTATAAGTGCAAAGTAGAGTGGAGAATTAACACAATTATTTGGATAATTTGATGGGAAAAATAACCTTGTCTCATTTTCTGCATATTGTAGAATAAGGTGTGCTTTAGATTGAAAAACGTGGATAACTGCCTCAGTTCTCTACTTCCCTAAGTTTAGAGACAGCCATTAGCTTTCATAAAACCAAGATACTGGGTAATGATTAAGAGCTTGGGTTCTGGAATCAGATTATACTTAGAATATTAATTCTAACATTTACTAGCTGAGGTGTGACCTTGGACAAATGGACTTAAGCCCTCTGAAACCAATTTTTTTTCATTTATAGAAATAATAATCATATCTCTCTCTCATAAAATTGTCATGAGGATACAATAAGATAATGCATGGAAAATATTTAACACAGGGCCTGGCTCATATGAGAGTTCAGTGGATGTTGATGATGATGATGCTGATGATGATAATGATATCATCTGAATATGGATCCATCACAGTAATGTGTGACGTTGTACAAGTTGTGTTCTCTACCCTTAGTTTTCTCATTTGAAAAATGGTGATAATATTAATAGCTATGTGAGGATTAAATAAATTTAAGGATTAAATAAATTAGGGTATATAAAGATTATACTCTATTTCCTGGCACCTACTAAACACTCCAGAAACATAGTTTCTGTTAGTAACAAAATTTCCCTAGCAGAGTAGGTGAATGTTTAATATCAGCACAGTTGCTTACCTCTGGATTGAGGCGTTCACCATTCTTTAACCACGTGTACCAAGGGTTTGGCTTTCCACTAGCTTTGCATTCCCAAAACAAGCTGTCATAGATGGACAGGTATGTATTTTGGATTTTTTGTTCCCATTCTGGAGGGGCTGTTTCAAAAAGAAACGACAGCAGCTATTTAGCAAGTCAGTTATCTAAGACATTATTTTACATTCCAAGGACTGTAGAAATCAGAAGGACAAGGCTAACTGGGTCTGGCAGTACTGTACACCCATGATTTGAGGGAAGAGAAACGCAGGACCCCCAAAGTAGGATAAGAGAAACACTGTTGTAAATATCAGTGGACCTGTTGCATAAGATTGATGTTTGCCTTTTGTCATTTTGCTGCACCTATATAACAACTTGGGAGTTGTGGGAACAAGGCTAGAGAATAATTCCATGTTAAATATTAGTATATAGGTCAAGTTAGAAAATGTATATCAAATCTGAACCCTCTGTGGGCAAAAGGTCATTGATTACATTTGGATTAAACTAAGTAAAATAATTGTATCTATACCCGATATAATTACAATTCAGTAGCTTGAAGCATAAATCAAATATCAGCCTCATCACATTTTAGTACGGTTATAATCCAGTTTTTTTTCCCTACGTAAAATTCTTGACAGGGAATGAGAACTTTTGGAGTTGTATATAGGTTAAGCATCTTAACTTTAATCCTAGGCATGAATTTTCCAAACCTTATTTTCTAATCTGAGAAAGTTCTACATAGTTCTGAAGCAAAAAGCAACTGGTATAATTGATGTTGAAATGTTATTTAAGTGTAAGGTAGTATTATCCTTTCTAACATTCATGGAAACAGCGGTGTATAAGTTAAATGCTTTAAAATTAATATTTCTTCTATAATGATGATAGGAAAATTTCTGGATTTGCAATTTAATCCCTCTCCTTTGTTTAGATCTATTCTAGATATGTTGGAGCGGAGGAGCCTTCCTTTGGGATCTCAATCTATTACAAGCTAGGTGTTTTACATGTGTTGTACTCAATTCTCCCTCCAAACATTTATAGAGGATTTTGTTGTATGGGTGTTAGGTAACCTGCTCAAGAAGACATAATTAGAAAAGAGAAACCTATCTTTTTACTCTGAGAGCAGAGCCAAAGTCAAGGGCTTGTGTTCAGTTTGTTTATTTGGGAGTGCTGGCCAAGGGTGAGGTGTCAGGAAAAGGGAGAGTCAACAGGGAAGGAAAGAGTTAATGCAAGGATGAGTTATTGAGTTGACCACCAGCACGGACGATTGTTACTCCATCCTCTGTGAATGTATAAGGAGTGTCTATAACTGCCTACCCAGGAAAGGCGGAGGAAGCATTTATTCATTGGCTCTTTTTCACAGTTATTCAAGGGCAGTGCAGGTGTTAACTATTAGGACATCCAGGTTGTGTGTGCTTAAGTGCTGAGTAGGTTCTTGAAGGGGCCAAAGAAAACTGGCGCAGGAAACAAGATGGCCTTCTGTGGCACCTGCGGTAAGACTCTGTCAGGCTAGCTACACCTGCAAACCACAGTGCTGAGCTGGTCACTGCAGCAGTAGTTGGAGAAAGTGGAACTGAGAGTCTTTGAAATGATGCACAAGTATATCTGACTTTCAGGGTGTTTCCACTGTAACTTCCGCTTCCACAAAGATAGAAGGTCCTTCAGGGAGGAGAGGAAGAAATCATGATGTCCCACTGTGGTGAAAAGTAAGCCTAGATTACCTCCTGTGGAAATCAGGGCAACTTCCAGTTACACAACATGTTTTTCACAACCTTGAGGGATAAATGAAGGCAACCCTTAGAAGAACTGAGTGTATGGGTGAAACTGATTCATGTTTCTATTTATTATTTTTAAAATGTATAATTTGTAGGTAATTGTTCAGAAATTGCCCTAACACGTTTGACCTGGAAGAAGAAATGCATGGTCATATAAAATCTACATAGCTTACAGGAGTTTGAGATACATATGGTTTGTTGCTTAGTGCAGTTACTGTAACTTTAAACCGTAATTATTTATTTAATGTGTACATTCTTTGGATGCTTAGGATTCTGAAGAACAAAGTTTTAAATCTTCAACTAAGTAGGAACAACATAAAAAAAAAAGCTTAGGATTTCAAGTCTACCATATGGGCTTGGGTTTTAGATTTATTTTTTCCTCCTGTCAATGGTTGTGTAACTCACTTAATTCCTCTAAATGTGTTCCATTTTTTATAATGAAAATAATATTTTATAAACTTATTTTGGAGGTTATAAGGACACAATATAGATGGATATTTTTCCTCCAATTACTTTGTTACTGATTATAAATGTGTCACATAGAAACATGTCACATAGTAAATGACTTTTGGCCATGTATAAATACAGTTTTAAAGTCCCCTAGTACAGGTGTGTTAAATTTAGCAAAGAAGTTAAGAATATTTTAAAAGCAACGAACATTTTGATAATTATGAGGTATATTTTATGGTTTTTTGGCATCAAAAAAAAAGAAAAAGTGAATTTCATGCAAGTGTGTATTTTGGCCTGGATGAAAGAAGACATAAAGACAACTTTTAGAAAATATATGCTTTCACCATCTCTCTTAAGTCCATGAGAGATTCTGATAATTGAGTCAAATATATTTTTTAAATGAAGTAATGAGTTTATTTTTCTATTACCTACATATGAGTAGACAATTATGGGAACTATAAACAAATACTGAAAACTACCATTAAGTATTATGTTTCTCCTGTCATTTTCTCCTTCTTTTGTAAGTTCTACTTGGGATTATAATTAAGGTTTTCATAGGCTGTTGCTGAATGTTTTAAGGGAAATATATGGAATTCCATTCCACTTTGTGTTATAAACGTCTATGGCTTTTACATGACATTGCTGATATTTCCAAGGCAATTATAATAAACAATAGAATGCTATTATTTTTTAGCATACTATGCTGAAATTAAAGCCATATTTTAAAAATGGTCATTCCCATCTGCTAATCATTGTATTAATAAGCATCCTTTCCTGGAAATGTGTCTTCTCTATTTCTCCTATGACACTTTTCCACAATATGCTAAAGACCTTCACTATTTACTATGAAGGATATGACCAATTATTTCATATACTTTTTGAAATTCATTAGCTCACCATAGAAAATGAGTTGACCTTTTGCAAGATTTCTTCCTCGAAGGTTACTTGCAATACACTCATAGACGCCTTCATCTTCCTGTTGAAAGTTTGGGATTTCAAGGATAGCTTGGGATTTGCTGTACTTGACTTTCCCAGGCAACGGGCTTCCATCCAGTCTCCTCCAACTAATATCAGGGACTGGACTAAACAGTTATACCTCATTAGAATAGAAGATGGTTCAGTCTTTATGACAGCAGGATAAAATAAGAATTCCTTAAGCATAAAACTCTCAAGGAAAAAAAATCAATCAATATATTATATTGTGACTAGTTTTCAGATCATGCAGTCATTCGCCATTCACTCATCCAGCGATTTATAACACTTTATTAAGAGCCTGTCATGTGCAAGTCACAGTACTAGGATCAGGGAATAAACTGATGACTGAACTAAACATGTTTTCTGCCCTCATGTTGCTCACAGACTAGTGGGCAAACAGGCAATAAACAAATTATAAAAAACAAATATATTTGTAAATTGCAATAACTGAAACAAAGGAAGTAAGGTGCAGAGATAATAACAAGATTATATCAGTTTAAATATGGTGGTCAGGAAATTCTTTGTGAGGATGTCACTTTTAAGAGGAGGCAAGCTCTCTCTATTTACAGATTCTAAGACAAAAATACAGATTCCTCTATAGCTAAATTGGTACTAATATGTAACTGAAGACATATATGCTGGGTGAGCTAAATTATCAAAGGGGATCAGTATTATATAACAAACAGACCCAGATGAATTGGGAGCACAGAATCTATGATCCTCAAAAGAATGTACTTATTTATACCCAAACTTAAAACAAAATGACATAAAAGATAACTTTACATTGTACTCTGTCTCTTTTCAGAAAGAATTTGTAAAGAATTCCTTTATTTATAGGAATTTAGCTTAAGGTCTTAAATCTAATATGTTTAGTCTAATACGATTATCTTTTAAAACAGCAAAAATACCATGGTGAGAAAGGCCTCACTTCTACAGATAGAATGTAGAGAAATGTAGGTTATAAATAAAGTTATAACCAGAAAATCTTCCCTAATAAACCAATCATTTGTAAAATCAATCCCCAGTCTATTCGCTCTATCATCTTTCCTTTCTTACTTTCAAGTAGTTCTTCATTCCCTTATGGATTTTCAGGTGCTTTAAATATTTCTGTTCTTAACGTATTTCAAATAATAATAATAATAGTAAATCATTTTGCAAAGCCAAATTATAAACTTTGTAGAAGATGAAGAATTTTTTTCAAGTCCATGAAACTGATGTAGGAGAACCGTTCAGTCACATACAAAGTGGTTGACAAATGGAGATCTACTGAGTCCGAGCAGTAACAACTGCAGAAAATTGGTGGTGATGACTGAGTAGAGACTTCAGTTAAAGCAGGAAAACTGATAAAGGCTCAGGAATTTTTTATTGCAAACAATGATGATCCTGCTGTGCAAATCAAAGATATATATCATGCAGAAAGTCATACATGTGCTCACACATATTTCACAGGAAACATACTCCCTAATCAATGTTTGATTCATCTGTTTTTCTCAGAATTAACATATAGTGACAAATACAACTTGAATTTTGTTAAACACAACGTCATTATGTATTATGATAAGTTTTGGTTTTGTCCTTTTAAAAAGCTTTGCCACTCGCCACAACTTTAGGTTGATATTTTAGTAAAATGGCATATTCTTGCCAACAATTAACCCAGATAACTGGTTTTCTTATTCATTCATTTTATGAAATACCAAACTAAGAATAAAAATAAAGTTCTAGAAGAAAGTTTACTCACAGAGAAAGATCTTCACCAAGTCTGGGGCAGTATTATCCAATTTTTAAAAATACATGTAACGTGTATGTGAACATGAAAAGTTAGTAGCTATAGGTGGTGAGATTATGAATGCCTTTCATTCTCCTTTTTTCTGCTTATCTCAATTTTTCCATTATTTTCCTACAATGAGCATGTATTACCCGTGTAATAGAAAAATTCTAAGAAAATTTATTTACAAAGAGAAAGATATTATAAATAGAGGCTCTGATATTTATCTGAATTCATGATCCTTTGTTGCCTTTTTATGATAGTGTATCTCTGAGGTTTATGACAAATACATGCAAAATATTCAACTAAAAAACATTTTAACCTAAAACATTCAGACAAAAAAAAAATTTCAGTAAAGACTATTTTCCCATTGTTATAGCATTGTTCTTTGTTTTAACTATGAAGACAGAAGTCAATTTTTAACCTAACTAAATATCTAAATATCTGAACCAGATATTGAATGGTTTGACATTTAATAATAATAACTATAATAATATCACAATGAAGAGCTATGGTTTATTAACCACAAACTATGTGCCAAGCACTATGTGTATAATATGTAAATATAATTTCATTTTCTCTTTCTATAAGTGAAGGTGGCACAGCTGGGATTTATTTCCAGGTTTCTTTGTCTCAGAATCTTTGTGCTTACAAGACAAAACAGACAGCACAGCTACTGTAAAATCATCCTCTGATAGCTTTCAATTTTTGTGGTTTTGTAAAAGTGAATCACCATCTTAAGTGGCCCAATTAAGTGGGGGTAAAAAGAACAAGTCCCACCAATCCCAATTATTCTGACCTTTCCCTCCAAAAGAACTCAGTGAGGACACTGGAGTCTCTGGACAAGCATTTTTCCCTTGAAGGATAAAATGATGTATCCTATATAGACACACCTTTCCAATAGAAGTAGTGTAGCAGATAATGTCAGTGCTTTACCCGTTTTCTTTGTTATCCTTTAGCACCCCAAATCCTGATGTGCTTTCACCCTCAACAGCTAGTACATGCATCATTTTGCTGTCAACTACCCTTAAGCTGCTGTAGCTAACTTTTCCTTCACCAGAAAAGAACTGAAAACAGATAGGAATTTACATACTCCCTGGGGCAACTCGCAACCAATAACTGACTAAATGAGGCGTAAATACTCCAGCTCCCCTGCCCCTGATGGTGGAATACCTCTAGGTGTGACCTGCACTCTTTCTGGAACTCCTGTACAAGACTGAGGCAAATTAATCTTCTGTGGAACTTTGCATGATATTATACTCTGCCTGGCTACTCTTTTTTCCCAAGTGGGCTTGTCCAATCTCTGATGCGTTCTTCATAAGAACTCTTCTAAAAAGTCACTTTAAAAAAAATATCCTTTCTGGGCTTCCCTGGTGGCGCAGTGGTTGAGAATCTCCCGGCTAATTCAGGGGACACGGGTTCGAGCCCTGGTCTGGGAAGATCCCACATGCCTCGGAGCAACTAGGCCCGTGAGCCACGACTACTCAACCTCCGCGTCTGGAGCCTGTGCTCCGCAACAAGAGAGGCCGCGATAGTGAGAGGCCCGCGCACCATGATGAAGAGTGGCCCCTGCTTGCCACAACTAGAGAAAGCCCTCACACAGAAACGAAGACCCAACACAGCAAAAATAAATAAATAAAATTAATAAACTCCTACCCCCAACATCAAAAAAAAAAAAAAACCCTTTCAAGATCTACTTCTTGGATAACCAGTTTATTAGAACCCCCAATATGCTCTAATCATGTTCCACTTTGATTACAATACCAACTGTAAGTACTTCTCAATATGGTACTTCTATATAGCCACTAGACACATAAAAATGATATTCTGTGGAAATGAACATTAATGGCATATAAAAGCAAAAACTGAACAGTAGAATCCTTGTGAAAAACCATGAGTGTGGTTTATATTTTCAGAACAATGCTCTATAGGGTCAAAATTACGCTAAAAGGCAAGAAATGTGAAAGAGACATGAGGCTGAAGAGAGACATAAGTTTCTCACTTAAAGAACATCCTCTAGATCTTGTTTTTCTTACCTCAATTATGTTTGGAGTGATACATCTTTTCTCATAAACCACTCAACTATTGAGAAGCTTATAAGATTCAGTGAACTGGCTTCTAACATAACTTTCAATTTTGAAGAAGGGTATAAGAATTAGACCTCTGTATTCTCAGTCTGCAGTGGACATGTATTGGTTTTTGTGTGTGCATTTTGATTTTCCTTAGAAAACCCAATGCTTACTATCTTTAGTCCATCTGATTTGAATTGGGAGGACTATACCTCTGGCTGCAGGACTGAGCACAAGATTCAGGTCTTGCCATTAGAAGCTAGTGTACCATGGCCACCATGGTTGGTCGACTCTGGAAACTAAGACAACCCAATCAGAGACAACTAGACTCAGTTCTGGGACTGCTTTTGCAGAAGCTATTAAAGAGAGGATCTTTTGTCACTAGGGTTTCCTCAGACAGTGGGATATAGCTTGGAGCTTCTAGGCAACACTTTTCCACCACATGGAGAAAGTGTCTTTGAAAGTCAAAGCTAACACAAAAGAAGGAAACTTGGAATTCTTTACAGGTCTAGATTAAGTCACGCTTGATGCCCCAAAAAATAAAAAAAAATATCCTTGAACATTTCCATTAGTCAATACAATCTCTTTTTGTCTTATGCCTGTTTGAGTAGTTTTCCTGCTGCTTTAGTCCAAAAAAAGACTTTACAAATAGTGTCTGAATGCCTGGGTTCAAATCCTAGCTATGTTATTTTCTATCTGTGTGATCGAATTGTATGATATGGTATATTCCTTCAGGATATTATATTTTATACTCTAGATATTTTAGAATTCCTAGAGCAACTAAACTATCAAAAAATAGTCACTCAAACATTTAAACTTTTTAATGAAAAGTCTTATCAAGTGCGTTTCGTGGCTATCTTTCATGTTAACAAAATTTCTAATGGGAGAAAATCAAGCAATTTTATATGATTTCACAGTTACTAATTAAACGTTGAGATTTTGTTTTCAGATTTGTTATGTCAGTACAAAATATGAATGTCATGAGCCTCTTGATTACCACTGGTAATGTGAGATATAGGATCAGGGAGAATAAATGTAAAACATGTGCATTTTAATGAAAAGTTCCCATTTAGTCTGGGCACTTTTTATGAAGACACTAAATGAATTGCTTTAGATTTCACACCGTCTCTCTTTTCTGAAGACATGCCAAATGGACAGTGGGTAGAAAGAACTAAAATCAACAAAAGATGAAATTATTTTAGTAATGAGCTTTAGTTTTAAATGCAAGTTAATTTTTCCAAGAGATACCATTCTGTATAAATGATAATACTAGTGCTAATATTAATAACAAAGCTATTATAATAGAATACTATTTATACAGTACAGAGCAGAGTGCAGTTTTTACATTTATCAGCTATATGTTATTGCACATTTATAACAAAAATATTCTCATTTATAGGATAGGGCTTACACTAGTATGTAAGTTACAGGATTAGAGTGAAGATTAAATGATATAATACATTTCATTTGTTTAACACACTGTCTAGAATACATTAAACAGTATATTTTTTGTGTTAATGACAAGTTAAAAAATAATTTAAGGTTACTATGTTACTGTTATCATTTCAAAAGCCAGATTCCTAGCTTATATTTATCTGTTTTCTATTCTCCTTTAAGAACTCCATATGACTAGGCATTTGACATAAATTGATTTATGAATCATACATAAACTAAAATCATATCTCCATACTGTGAACGAAATGGGTACACAAGCATGCACATATGTCTCTAGAAGTAAATTTCCTGCTTCTTCCTGTTTAATACACTGGCTGGTAAGGAGATAATGCCTCTGATCATAGTGGTCATGTTCATTGCCTCATCATGAGAGCAGGGGTGTCTCAGGTGAGATATAACATGCTTTGCTGTAAAATACTTTTTTTGTTTCAGCCTGGCGTATCATCTAGGGCCATTACGGTAGAGAGGAAAGGAATTAGACAACATTCTCCAAAGAGAAAAAAAATGCGTTGTAAGAAAGCTGAACGTTTATTTATGAATATTAATAAACATTAATTGAGTGCTTACTGTATACCAGGATTGTGACAGATGGTGTCCATATGTCGAGTTAAATACTCAGCTGGAAGTTGTTAACAATCCTAATTACCTTTTTGAAATGGTACTCACGTTTAGACAGGTAATTTCTGCTAAATTATTACCTGCCAATTCTCTTCCACTTAGAGTTCCAGTACAGGCTAATTTACTGTGTTCCACCTTCCAGTTCTCTGAGTTGCCACCCATTCAGTTATTAGCACTAGTAGACTCCTTCTCCTTCTGTGGCTTTAGCATTCTATTTAGGATCTACCTAGTGTGTCCACGATGATGATGTTAGTGATGTAATATTCTCTGGCAGTTCATTTTAATTTAAAATAAGTGATCTATTTAAAGTGCAAAGTTAATATATTCATATATGAAGAATGCCATGCAGCAAGGGAGATCTTTGAAGAGTCTTCAGAATGGAGATTATTATAAAATCTCTTGAAACTCTGTCGTTTAAAG
Organism: Physeter macrocephalus; assembly: GCF_002837175.3. NCBI lineage: Eukaryota > Metazoa > Chordata > Mammalia > Artiodactyla > Physeteridae > Physeter > Physeter macrocephalus. The sequence continues at coordinate 18,660,892 of NC_041231.1, forward strand.
GTTAAGTTAAAATACATGGTGCCATCATCATCCTAACTACAGGTATCAGCCATTTCTGGCAACATTTCCCTTTCAGCTCCAGTTCCTCCCCACTTCTTTTTTTTTTTTTTTTTAATCTTCACAAATATGGTGTCAAAATCCAGCTTGGATACAAATCTCAATAAAGAAAATCAATTTGAAGCAACTCTCTCATCCAAAGTTTCCTCAGACCATAGATGAGGCATTCATGAACCGTGTATTTCAAAAAACTTTGCAAAAGCCTTTTCTTATTTTGTTTCTATATTTTCCTGAAATGTGAGTCCTCACAGTTCTAAAATACTACTAGATCATAAAAGCAAAGTTTCTTTCTTCCTCCTTCCCTCCCTCCTGCTTTCTCTTTCCCTCTTTTTGTCTCTTTCTCTCTCTCCCCCTTTTCTCCCTTCCTTCCTCCCTCCCTCCCTCCCTCCCCCTTCCTTCCTTCCTTCCTTCCTTCCTTTCTCTCTCTCTCTCTCTTTCTTTCTTGCCCCTCCCTCTGGTATTGTGCTTCTTAAATAAGCATTGCCATAAATAAGGACTTTCATTCCTTACTCTCTTGTCATTATGCTTTTACAGAGTGAGCATCCCATTAATTTTATCTGGAGGCAGAGAATACATTTGTTAACCCTCTGGCCTAATTCAACCTGAACTGGAAGTTAAATTAAAGCTCTTCACACTCTTGTACGAACTCTGCTTCAGTTCTATACTTTTAGCCCATAAATAGAATTTTCATTACTAGTGCTATTTGAGAAAGCTTATATTTCTTCCTTGGATTTCTTAAATCTCATTATCCACAGCTTAAATCCAGGCCATACCAAGTTTTTAACTAGAAACTGGTACAGAGAACGTGTTTCCTAAGATGCTTATATTTGGGATTATTCTTAACTTGAACCTCATTTCAGAAAATACCGTCAGTGGCCATTTTTAATCGAAGAGAGGGAAGCAGAATAACAAAACGAGCAAGGAGTGCCTTTGTTAAATTTTCAGACTGTTCAGCTAGCTGCTTTCATTTCCTCAACTTGAAATATTCATACAAAGAGCTTGGAATATAAGATTGTCCTATGGGGATACAATATGGATAAATTCATGAGTTGTGTAGAAAAGCAATCTTACTGTTATGGAAAAAGGAAAATCTTTTTTTTTTTTCTGAGTGATCTAAATGTAGTCATGATCCTGTTCTACTGGTCAGTGTGTATACCAGGTTTCCCTTGGGGGAAAAATGTTATCATGTGCACGTATTTATCTGGTATTTGACACTTGACACTACAGTTGCTGCAGCCAATTGAAAAGCCACAGACGGTTTGGACATAAGAGCAGTGGTAGCAGAATTGTACTTGCATGTAGAGTAAAAGGACACAGGTGAGTTTTGTGTAAATGAGTGCAAATTACATAACATCTCTGAGGCTCAGCTTTCTCTTTATAACTAGAGGTAACAATGGGTACGTAAAAGTCTTCTTGAAAGGATAAAATGAGGATATACTATGAGAATACATTCTGAAATATAGTTTGAACCAATAATAAAGCTTACTAAGTTGCCTTATTACCATGATCATCACATAGGGACAGGAAGGTTCTATCATCCAAAGAGTCCCTAAGACTTCATTGCTATTTTCTACTCCACAATGTGAGTAATAATTTGCACATGAAACATAAAACTGGAGCCCATAATTCAAGGTGTGGTAGAGCTGAAAATAATACTGCACTTAGCAGTTAATTGACAGCTTCTCCATAATGTTTTATTAATATATAATATTAACCCTAAATAAATACTTCACCAATCATATGAGTGCTATGTTGCACTACAGCAGAGAAAATGATAATTTGGTTGAGGTAGGTTCTTGAGGCACATGTTCCTTCAGAATTATGTTCAGAATTGTAACTCCTTAATTATAGGGCTTGACCTGAGCTCTGCTCATAATCATAAACTTTCATATAAAGGAGACATTGGATATGGTTTGTTATATTTAATCATTCTATTATTAATATATCTACATTTATTGAGCACATTATATGCCAGGCACTGTGCTAAGTGCTTCATTGAAACCATATAATAATACCATGAGACACAGTACTATTGCTATTAACATTTTGTAGATGAGGAGATTGGGACTAGAATACGTTGAGTAACATGCCCAGTATCACACAGTAAGTTTTAAAAGAAAAGTTTTGAGCTAAAGTCTGTCTTTCCATAGTGACTGAGCTCTAAACCACCATGTTTCTCTGCTCCTGCATGAGCTAACCAGCTACAGCATGAGAATCACCTTTTTAGTCTGTATAATGTGTGCTTAGAAATATATTCTTCACCTAATGAGCTAACATGTTTTATAATCAGTGGGTAGAGTTCCTTTTGTCCAAGGGCCAGAAGATGAAATCATAGAGGTTTTTTTAACATATTAAGATGCCTCCAAATTCCAATAAAGGTTCTAGAGATAGGTTCCAAGGTCAGCTGGAAAAAAGAAAGTAACTTCTTTTCCTTTAGCTCAGTTCCAACTTGGATTTGAAATCTTTCTCTCCTGCAATTGCCAGTTACTTAAAAAGTAAGAACTGTAGGTCTCCTGAGAAAAGTGGTGATAGACTGGAATGGAAAGGATGAACAGTCACTTGCAGAAGTATATATATTATTCTTGGATGATTTTTAGAACCTTTAAATTAATTTAGTTTTGGAAACAGCAGTGTAAAAATCCAATTTTGGTTTTTGAAATAGAAAAAAAAAATGAAAGGAATGTTCAACATTGGATTCAGCATGTGTGTAAGATCAAAAGAGACCCAACTTGTAACCTAGGGTCCTGGTCTTTGAAAGTGGATCCTCTGCAGTGGTTCTTCAGGAGAATTTGGCAACATGTATCAGAAACCTTAGCTTTTATATTCCTGTTATCCAAAAATTCTAATTTTTAAAAAATATACTGAGGAAGTTCACATGGAGATGGGCAAAATATAGCCAACAAGAATATGCATTACATCATTATTCATGACAACAAAAAATGAAAACAAAACGAAAGGAAACTAAATGTCCACCAGTAGGAGACTGGCTGAAAACATACATCTGAATACCCCACTGTCATTACAGTTGAGGGTACAGAAAACGGTTTAATGACCCAGAGATACATTCATAGTGTACATTTAAAAAAAAATTGTTAAGCATTTTACAGAAGAATATGCTGAAACAATTTGAGCAGCAAAATAAAGCAATATTGGATTATGACCCAAAGTATGAAATAAATATCTACTAATCAATACTGATATAAATAAAGGATTGGATAAATTAATAAATGGGGAGGGAGAAGTGAAAAATCTCCCATGAGGAAGATTTCCAAATAAATTACATAGATTAGAGGAGGTGAAGCATGACTCCCTACTCATTAGGTGTGGACAGCACATATTAACCTCCTTCCAAAGACTCAAATGTAAAGAGAGAAAAATGAGTACGTTTATGGTGGAGAATCCTGAGAAAACTGCTTCCGCCAGTTGATGAAGGGCAGCATCAGTAGCCATAGATCATTGTGATAGAGAGTAACCTTAACATGATGTGCAAAAATGGCACCTTACCTTTGTAGTCTTCTTACCCAAGACCCATAATCTCAGACTAATTATAAGAAAAATTCTAATAGAGGGCCATCCTACAATAAAACTGACCACCACTCCTCAAAACTGTCAGGGTCATCAAAAACAGGAAAAGTCTGAGTCACTGTTACAGCCAAGAAGAGCCTAGGGAGACAAGAAAACTCCATGTGGTACGTTGGATGGAATCTTGGAATAAAAAAAGGACATAAGGTAAAAACCAAGGAAATTTGAGTAAATTATGGACTTTAGTTAATTAAAATGTATTCATGTTGGTTCATTAATTGTAATAAATGTACCATCTTAGTGTAAGATGTTAATAATAGGGGAAACTTTGTGTGGCATTATATGGGATTTCACTATACCATCTGCTCAATTTTTCTGTTCTAAAACTGTTATTTCAAAAGTATTAATTTTGAAAAAAAAAGTATTGATGAAACAGGAGGAAAAGAAGCAAGAATCTTCTATTTCTAAGAGATACGAAGGACCCCTTCAATAACAGTCTAACATTAGTTCTACCAAAGGAATTGAGAGTGACTGTCTCCAATCTCAATTTAACAAGGAGTAACCTGGGGAAAAGATAATCGGGAAAGCTCCCAGAGTGACTATCCTTGAGTCTTCCTTCGTTGAAAGTTTGTAAGGAAAGAGCAGATCCCAGGAAAAATGTGTGATCACATATTGTTACACCAATCCTACTTTCAGTAGCCTGCAAACTCCCTGGGGCCTTTATATCATCCTTAATTCCCCAGGGCCTAGCCTAGCATCTGCTGCCCAGAGAATTCCTTCTGACTAAGTGAAGGAATAAAGGAATTAATTATTGAATGAGGTATTTAATGCATATTTGCTAAGTTAATAGATACTGGAGCTTAATTTGCCAAATGAATAAATGAGGGAATGTCAATAATCCTTATAAAGATTAAACACATTATTTAGAAATGGTAAATCCATTGTTCTGAGCAAGTCCTTGAGGACTGTGTTAGCACAGAAATAGAATGCAGAAACCCCTCCTCTCCCTCCGGGGTATTCCTTTTTACCTCCTCAGCCAAAGCAGCACTGACAATGACCACAATTAATAAAATTGTTATAATTTATTGATTGCCTATTATAAGCCAGGGACTCTGGTAGGGAAGTTTAATAGTATTTACAGTCCTTACATCAATCCTATTCTCTCTTTCATCTATCTATCTATCTATCTGTCTATCTATCTATCTATCTATCCATCCATCCATCTATCTAGTTTTTACCTTTGTTTTACAGATAAGAAAACTGATCATAGTGGCCCAGCTATTGACAGGGGATCTGAGAATTTAAACCCTGATCTCTTTGAATTCCAAGTCTATACTCTTTCCAGAACACAATGTTGCCTTGAAATGTTAGTAAATCTGCTGATAAATCTTTCAGCCCCAGGGTGAGTGTGTGTGTGACTGTGTTTTTGTTGAGGGGATACTATCTTTCAATTTCTCAAAGATTGGCTTGAACATTTGTCAGTTCTCAGATTTGCATGGACTTTACCATACTATTTTATGCCAAGCAATATAAGATCATGATAAAAAAGCAAAGCAGTTAGTGAGAACCTAATGAGTAGGCTTCAGTATACATTGTGGGGCAAACAGGACAAGCTATGTTAGGAAAATAGTCTGCCCTCTCTCCATTCAACTCAATGAGGAAAATAAAAAAGCTAAACTGCTTATTAGACATTCAAATGAGACAATTTTAAGATATCTCTCTGACTTTTTTTTAAACCAAGTGTTAAAAGTCTGAAAAATTTGAATGTACCTAGTTTGATTTTAAAATACTACTGTCATCTTGAGTGTCTTGAGCAACCTTTCTGTGGTATGATCTGCAATGATGTCCATATGTGTAAAAAGAAAAGCAAAATCAAATAGCTGCTCTGTCATCTGAAAGTTCTGGAATAGACCAAAACATCTTGGTGAGACTTCAAATTTATTGCTTGACATTAATAGCCAAGCTATTAATGTATTAATAGCCAAGCTATCTTTTTCTTCATAAATTAGAAAAAATAAATAAGATATACATGTATACATAAATATAGTCCTCTGTGTGAAGGCTCCAGAACACATAGGAACATTTAGTGCAGCGACTAATTTTATTTACATTCCAGAGCATTGACAGCAAAGTTACTAAATTAAGATTCACACACAAAAAAGAAAAGAAAAGTAAATATGTTTGGTTGTTTACAAGAGTGGTAGGAGAGTTATGAGGGATATCAGTTTAACTTCTTTACTAAGAGCAAAGGCCTATATTTTCTTGAGAGGAGACACACAGATCTATAAGTCAATCATACTACATTTGCATAGCACCTATACAAGGAGTTTCTCGGGTATTTCACAATACAATTAATTTGCAGCTTAGATAATTAAGACTCTGCCATGTTAAATAAATGAGACAAAGCTGAGAGTTGAAAGCTGTGATCATGTCAGCTCTGAAACTCCAACATAGAAAGTGAGTTACATGTCCCCAAAGTCATAGTAATTAAAGTTCAAGCAGGTATCTGAAGTTTTGTCTTAATTATTCTATAATCACATTAGCCTGTGGTGGTTTGAGATGGTTAAGGTCTATGAGTAAACACTCTAGCTGGCCTTCTATAGATCTCACTCTCTATACTCCCTGTCTGTATGATTGCAGCAGACTCCTAGGTTGATTGGCATGTTTTCTGTGCTCTCCCTAATCATCTACCCCAGATTTTTATAAATGGTAGATATTACCATCATCACATACAAACCAGTGGGGTGTATGCTCCACAATGGCCCTGATTGACTTTTAGAAACACTTTTTTCTTCTCATTCAAAAGCAACTTGAATTTTGAAAAGGTTATCTTTTGAATTATTTTAAAAATTTAATGTATAAAATTGAACTTACTTTTTTGCTGAATTATTAGTAATTACAGAGAATCTAAATGGGAAATACATCCATAATTTCATTCCCCAAATAACATCTTTTTACCATTTCGCTGAAATGTTTCAAGCCTTTTTTAAGGAAAACATTTACAGAACTGAGGGCTAAGTACATCTGCACATGGGGAATTAATTTGTATATTAAAAGGATAATTTGATGTAAATATCAAACGGCTATGAGTATGAGTTTTGAAGTCAGAATCAGTGATATTTAGATTTGAATCCCAGATTTACAACTTATGTTTATCAAGTCATTTCATTTCTCTAAACTTCACCTTATTTATCTTCACAATTAGCCTTAAAAAATACCTGGGTTTTAGAGATGTTGGATTAACTGGAACTATATTTACCCTGCTGGGAACAATTAGAAAACTGGACAAATATAATGGGAAACAAACCTGATTCCAGAGATGTAACAATGGGTAGCACAAAACTGTGATCCCTAAAGGAGGGGAAATGTATGAAGTAAGCCGTTGGTATCCCTGATTTTGACCTATATGCACTTTCCAGAACATGGAATCAGGAAGCAAACATAAATAGGACAAGACTGCATCCCTGAGTTGAGGAGACACAGGTGACTGAAGTGGCTAGGATTGCAAAGCAAAGTATTAGAGAGGATGAGACTAGAAAAAGAAAGTGCTCCAAAAATCTACGTAAGAGTGTCACATGAGGCTGGGCAAAGAACAAATTTTAGAGCTCAGACAGGGCTAGACGATGTTAGAGTTCCACCAAGCCCGAGAAGAGAGACTTAGCAAACATTTAGAGAATTCAATTGGGAGATGCATCTTGGTAGTAAACAAGCCTTAGACTAACATCTACTCTATATCTACCCAAGGAAGCTTAATAATAAGCTATAGAAAGATGAGATTCATCATAACTGAACTTCTATCAATAAAATCCAATACTTGAAATAAATATAGCACAATGCAGCATTCAATAACATAACATTTATCATGTCTCTAATTCAATCTAAATTACTAGATAAACTAAAAAGCATAAAAAATAGGAATCATGATAAGAAGGAAAAACAGTCAACAGAAACATCCATAAATTACAGAGATTATAGAATTAGCTAACAAGGACATTCATACCATCAATAGGGCTCCTGAATAATAGCTGGGGGTTACAGGTAAAGAAACTGCAAACCTCAGTCTTTAATTAAGAAAGAGTCTCTAGGGAAACCCAAAGACAAGAGGAAAAACAAAAACAATGGAGGAAATTTTAGCCTCTGATACCACAACTACAGCAAACAGTAAACACAGCCTAACTCCTTGCCAAATAAACATAAAAATTTACACCAAAATCTAGTGTAAAATCACTTCTTTTTACCTGTTACATCATATCTAGGTTTCAGCAACAACGAAAAATTTATAAAAGGCCCATTGACAAGTACAAATGCAGAGACAAAGCAAGCATTGGAACCAGACTCAAATATGGCAAATATTTTTAAAGTATCAGACTGGGAATTTAAAATTTCTAAGATTAATATGCTAAGGTCTCTAATGGAAAAAGCAGACAACATGCAAGAACAGATGATTAATGTACCAGAAAAAAAGGGAATTCTAAGAAAGGGTCTGGGGGATGGTGGTGTGATGAATTGGGAGATTGGGATTGACATATATACACTAATATATATAAAATGGATAACTAATAAGAACCTGCTGTATAAAAAAATAAATAAAATTCAAAAAAACCATTATAGACATAAAAACACTGTAATACAAATGAGAATGCCTTTGATAGGCTCACCAGTGGGCTGAATGTGATGAAGGAAAGAGTAAGTGAACTAGAAGAAATATCAATAGAAACTTCCCAAACTAAAATATGAAGAGAAAAAAAAAAGAAAAAGAAACAACAACAACAAAAGAATGGAATATCCAAGAACTGGGGGCAGTTACAAACGGTGCAACAGATGTCTAATGGGAATACCAGAAGGAGAACAAAGAGAGAAATGAACAGAGTAAATATTTGAAATAACAATGACTGGAAATCTTCCAAAATTAATGACAGCCACCAAACCATAGACCCAGGAAGCTTAGAGAACAACAAGCAAGATAAATTCCAAAATAATCTACACATTCAAGAGAAAGAATATTCCCAGGGATAAAGGGAATTATTTCCTAATTACTTAGGAAGTATTTCCACAAATATTTAATGAAAACTAGTCAGTATTTCAGGAACTGTCGTAGGTCCTAAAAATAAAAAACTAAATAAGATGTGGCGTTGACCTGTGTTGTTTTTCTTTTTTTTGTTCCTTTTTCCTATTCACCTATCCACCTACTGATTTCCTTACTCCCTCCCTCCCTACTTTCCCTCCTTTCTCTTATTAACTGAAATATATAAACCTTAGTTTCATGAATGTGTAGTTTATAGCATAAATAGTAGTCAGTAGTTAGCAAAAGTGTTTAGAAACATTGTTAATAAGAAAAAGAACTTTTATTCTATTCCTCACTGAGCCAATTAGCTTGTTTCAGTTTGGGGTTTATCCGGCTTATTACAGAGAAGTGCAGTACCTCAGAAAGTGAACAAGTAGATTTAAAAGGATTTATACAAAGCAGTCCCAACATTTGGAAAAAAAAAATAACAAGACCAAGTGCTGAACAGCAGTATTTTTATAAAGAGCTGTCAGAGAACATGATTTATAATTATCATTCAGTAGTTTGTAAAATACTTGGCAATAAACCTGCAAATAGAGATTTATAATTTAAAAAGCGGTTTGATTTTGTTCTTTTCAGATTGTTATTTATGCCTATCATGTAATTAATTGTCTAGGGAGTGCATTGTTTTTATGTTTGTTAATGTTGCAAATTTTAAAAAGTCAGTAAAGTATTTGGTAAATGTCAAATTTTATAATGGACTAGAAAGCTTCTTCAGTATGTTTGCAATGTTGCAACTACAGTGCAACTTGTTTTCTGAAAACTATTGGCGAGCATATATAAAAACTCTTTTTGTTAGTAGCTAAAATTTGTATAATATTTTCCAAAGTATACAAAGCATTTTCATACACATTCTGTTCATTTGAAGAAATGAGAACTAGATCTGCACTTCAGTTACACAGAATATATGTTTCTTATACATGGTATTTTAACACTATCTCTTTGACCCTGTGGATGCTTTGGACTTTCCATTTTAACCCCTAGGCATTTCAATTCCATATTAATAATTTAATAAATATAATTTCAACATTAATTTTGTCAGGTAAAATGTTTTTAAGCATACTCCATTAAATCAATTATTTCCTTGACAATTTTCCATGAGGTGCAATTAAGTAATTCTCATCATTTTCCCATTCTTCCTTAATTTTATTTCATGTGCAGTAGTTCCTTTAGGTATAAACTTAACAATGAATGTATACTTTATCATTCGGGTTTTTTTTGTACATACACATCGGATTTGCCATGTTTTTACATGTATTATCCACTCATCTTCAAAACAAACACAGGAGACAGGTATCATTATAACTTTTTTTGGATGAGAATATGGAAATTCATAAAGCTTAAGAAGCATGTTTGTACTCCAATAAAGATGTTAAAAAAAAAAAAAAGAAGCATGTTTGCTGATGGTCAGACAACTCTTGAGAAAATTGGGAATTCAGTCTGCCTGCTCTGACTTGGAGAGCAGTTATCTTAACCATTTACTCAAAAGTTTCTAAGTTCAGAACTTCAAATCAGGTGGCACTAAATCTGAATCGCCTTCTCTTTCTTATCAGAAGCATGAAATTGAACAGGTTACTTGTACAATCTGAGCCTCATTTTACTCATATATAATAAAAATATTATATACCCTGCATAATTATGAGGATTATGTATGTCATATAAATTCTTAGTTATAAATGATTAACAAATGAAATTTATTTACATGAGATTCTTGAGAACCAGCCTCAATCCTTTTCAGTTATTTATTATATGAGTATTTTTTAAATTACAGGAATCCATATTTCCTGATACCAAACATGATAGAATAAACTATTAATATTATTTTCAGATACTATCTTTCATTGGTTTTCTTTTTAAATAAATCAACTAATTGTCAAAGTATTTTGCTGACATTTTATGTTTTTTGTATACTTTATTTTCTGAGAAAGCTTGAAAATGGTGAAAGTTCATCATGTCTTAAAAGGCAGGCAAACAAATAAAAATGTACAAGGCCTCAATTTGTCACTTTTTAAAGAATAATTTAATCAATCAATTATTTATTGGACAAATACTATGGGACCAGTATTGTATAAAAATTAAATATGGTCTCTTAAATATATGAAAAATTGATAACCTGAGAAATTTAATTTAAAGAGCTACAAGATTTCATATACAGAAAGGAACCTAAAAGATTTAGTAGCCAGCATTATTTGGATTGCTCAGTATATTTACTTAATAACAAGATGGAGACTTTTAAGGATGTTTTCCATAGTTTGGAACGTAAGTCACTATTTCTGAATGTGAGGCCCACATTACAAATAGACTCTGGTTTTATAAGTAGGCCCTTAAATGTGGTAGTGAGAGTCAAGTCCTTTACTCTTCAAAGTATGTTCTGTAGACAAGAAGAATCACTATTACCTCGGAGCCTGTTAGATATGGAGCAATCAGACATCACCCCAGATCTACAGAATTTCAATTTAACTGTGCCCCCAGATAATACATATGTACATCAGGGTTTTAAAATGGCAAATCTGATCTATCTATCACTTTGTTACTTCGTTCTGGTGTTTATGGGCATAAAAATAAAATTTGAATATTGCCAAAAAGCAAAGAAATGTTCTCAATATTCCATGCAAAAATGCAGATATTTGGCTGGTTTCAAAGCTTTCCAAACCTACTGCTGATAAACACTTATCTGAGTAAAATAAAATGCCTCCACTGCCAGGACAGGTGTGGCTCAATTCTAATTATCCACTATGAACAATGGCTTTTAATTAGTCTTATTTTGGACACTAGCAGTGCAGGTTTTTCATTTACAAGAGTCGCTGATTAATTAAGCAAGGAGACACTCCAGGCAATATATTTCTGGATGTAGGATGAGATAGAGTGAAGGATACGTCGAAAGTTTAGTGACCTGCTCACCGTCTTATACAAGCTCACTTATTCCTTTGCAATGTGCTGCCTAAACGGGTTTCATTGTGCTCAAACTCAAGTAAATATCGGCTCATTTGGGGAAATTGCCACCCCAATCACTTTCAGAGTATTAGGCATGTTTATTTGGAGTCCAATCAGAAAGTTCCACTTTTGCCCAGCATTTAAAGTCTATTTGCTAATTTACCTTAGAGCAGCGTGTGAATACCAAAATACTCGTTTGTTTTAATTAAAACAACCAGGAAAAAAAAAAACAAAACCAAAACCTTACTTTCCAAGGGCAAAGCATTCCAGTTTTATAGATGAATCCTTTGCAGCTTGAATAGTTTCAGGAAAATGCACTTCAATCTTTGGTTCATATTCCCCCATCACACCTGTTAAATACCAAAAGAGCTAGCAGTATTTCTAGAGAATAGAAGTTTTCTATGAAGCAAATGCTTTATTTACCAAAATCTGATTATTTTGTCGTTCAATTAACAATATTTTTCTATACTATAATGAGTGACAGAGGGCAAGGAAACCTCATGATGCTATTTAAGGAATTAGTTTGTTCCTCTCTCCCCTAAAAAAGAAATACCTAAGGTATATCAAAGTATCAGAATAGAGGCACTCCAAATTTCCCTATATTCCACAACAGCATCTTAAAAAGAATTAGTATTTCCAATTAAGAACTGAATATACCCAACTTTAAAATGCTTCTGAGTTATCGAGCAAGTTTCTTCTCTAGAGATTTCTTGGATCTTTCACCCATTCACAGAACTCATGGGCCAGATCTGCTTAGGAATAAAGAAGTTTCTAGCTAACACTGTGTAATAGATCTGATACAGCACCTCAATCCAAAATATCAGTACTTTTGCAGCAAAACCTTTGAAGTAAGTAGTTGGGATAAAGACATAAATATTCTTATGTCAGTTTATTAAGGTTTTACCGCTAAATGAGTTTACTGTACCCTTATAAAAATTTATTTTAATAATTTAAAAATTTTCAAAAGGCTAAGATAAGACTAAGACAATAGTCTAAGGTATTGTAAATATGCTATCTACCAGAAGAGTTGGAAAAAGTACAAATGTATCTCCAAGCTATCCTCATTAACTTGATTAATTTAATCAACAACAAACTATTGTTTAAAATATTTAAATTTCTTTAAAACATCTTTAAAAATGTTGAATTTCTTTTATTTTTACTTATATACCAAACACCAGAATAATACATTCCTAACATAAATGATTTATTGGTGGCCAGTACAAGTGCACAAAAAAGTGAAATTTACAAAATACATATAAAATGAAAATACCTCATTTTTAAGACCTTAATCATTACAAACATTCAAAGAGGCTATGGTTGAGGAGGTCAAGAGTATTACTTCATTCAGCTAAACTGGTAAACTTTTTGTTTTCTATTTCTTTGACATCTGATATTTCTTGAGTGACTACTTTTAGAAGAGTTTTGTTTTTTTTTTTTAATATTATGTATGATGCTTCTGGTCATTTTTTACCATAAATGTGTTGAAAAGAATAGAGGAGATGGAAGAATGAAGGAATTAAGAAGAGAAAAAGAGGAAACTAAGAACAGATGGGGGAAGAAAGGAAAATATGGTAGCGTTTCTATGCATATTATTGGCTCATGAGCTCTTGCAATCATGAAGAGAGTACTCACTGAAGGGGAGAAATTGAACTTATGAATAAATCTAGTGGTTGCTGAATTCTGAATTAAGACCGTGAAAATATATTTGAATGGTTAGTGATTATGAAAGCTCTGTCATAAGTACTCCCTGTAAGGAGCTAGTTCCGCGATTCTTTAGCCGTCATTAGCATTGTATTCCTGCTTTTCTTAAGCTCCTTAGAGAGGAGAAAAACTCTATGAAGTGTTACATTTCAGGTCCAGAATCTGATCACAAAACGCATCAACAGATTTTCCATCTTTACATTTCCCACTGTGAATATGTAATTAAAGAATCAACTAGAGGATTTTTCTACTTCAGTGACTTCCTTAGGTTTTCTAACTCTCTAAATCTTGTACCAGCTATGGCTTGACTAAACTACAAAACTCATCAGAGACCAATCTGAATTATGTTCCTTGGAGGAATATAATTAGTATGAATATTGTGTTTCATTTTTCTTTGGAATGCTCATAATTGATGTTGACTTGGTTTACTTTCCTTGGATCTGAATCATTTAACTGCCTTGCCAACCAGGAAAATAAAGGGTGAACAAAAGGTACAAATACGGAAAAGAAAGAGGCATTAAAGAGAAGCTGTGTCATATGTCCATTGAAAATATATTAATTCAATCAATAAGTTTGGCAGCACCCACACATGTCCACATACCTGCCTACTCTCCCAAACAAACATTGTTTTTTTAAACAAAATACTTGTTAAGTAAAGAAAAGATGATCTGTTCCAATGCCAGAGAAGAAATGGCTCAGTATACCCAGAATCATCTATACTATGCTATGTGGATAAATTATATAGTTTTCTGTTATTTTTTGTGATTTTCATCATATTGTGAATCAAACCTCGCCTCATAGGTGATATGGCTCCACTGAACCAGAGGGAAGCAGAAAGCTCTACAGATCTCCCCAGGCTTCAAGATCCACAGATAAAGTATATCCCTAAGATAACTCATCATCTTACCATCCGTACGCTGCACTAATGGAGTGGGTGGTCCTTGAACACTTCGCTGGGCTTCTTTGTTTGTTATGTAGCAAGTGTAGTTGCCAACATCTGATGGCTCCACTTTGGCAATGTACAAGTTTCCTGTCTCTTGTGAGACAAACCGCCTGTTGTCCTCTTGGACATTTAAGGGGTTATCATTGAAAGTCCACGCATAAGATAAACCTAGAAAACAGAAAAAATAAGTATTATCCTTACTGTATTCATTCTTACCTGAAAGTTCTGTGCCCTACTTCTCCATAAGTAGAATACAATTATACCCCTGTTTGTCCAGTTTATGCCTGTTGTCCTGCTGTAATTGTCTTATTCCCTTATAGTTAAATATGTCCCAATTTGGATGATACAGTCTCCCTATCCATCACTAGCTTTGTGTAATTAAGGATGTGATGATGGGATGTCAAGGGAATAAGTGAATGAACTTATTAAGAAAAGCTATAAGATATAAAATACTAAGGACTCAAAATACACACTGAATTTCTCCAGCAATGCTTGTGTTGAAGCAGTGTTTCTCAATTTGCAGTCAGAAGGATGCCCACATTAATCATGTTTAGGTGTACTTGCTAAAAATTTAACTTCAAGATGTAAGTTCAAGGTCTCTACCACTGATCTTGGAATTCATTCATTCCATCATTCAATCATTACATAATTTCTGGACACCTATTTTGTGACCATTTTTGGACTTAGAATACAGCAAAGCAAAACCTATGCCGTATAAAGCTTTACCAGTTAAACTAGTTACAACTAGTGTGGATAATGTCAATGTGGGATGATATGTGCTTTGACAGAAGCATTGTAGGGAGCCCATAGAAGGAAGCTAGAATGATCTGTGGTCAGAAAAGTCTTCTGAAGAGAATTCCATGTTAGGGGCTTCCCTGGCGGTCCAGTGGTTAGGACAGTGCCTTCCAATGCAGGGGGTGCGGGTTCGATCCGCGGTCAGGTAGCTAAGATCCCACATGCCTTGCGGTCAAAGGACCAAAACATAAAAGCAGAAGCAATGTTGTAACAGGCTCAATAAAGACTTTAAAAATGGTCCATTCATCTGTCGATGAATGGCACAAGATCAGCTCAGTGTCCACCTAGAGGGGTGGGATAGGGAGGGTGGGAGGGAGACACAACAGGAAGGGGATATGGGGATATATGTATATGTATAGCTGATTCACTTTGTTATACAGCAGCAACTAACACACCATTGTACAGCAATTATACTCCAATAAAGATGTTAAAAAAAATGGTGCACGTTAAAAAAAATCTTAAAAAAAAAATTTCCATGTTCAAACCAGAAGGATGATTGGGAGCTATCCAAGCAGCAGATGAGCGGCCAGACATTGCTCAGAGAATAAAAGCTTGAAGATGAAAAAGAACATATCGGTTTTGCTGAACATCAATCAATCTCTGGAAATCTTATATATAAATATGAATATAAATATATAGAGACATATGTAATTGATATAATGAACATACTGTAAAATGCACAGATCCTAAGTGTTCAGTCCAATTAGTTGTAACAGTAAAAACCCTATGAAACCACCAACCCAAAATAAAATATGGAACATTTCCATGTCTTCAGAAATTTTCTTACGTCCCTTCTGGTCAATCTCTACCGTTGTAACAACTACTTGATTTCTATCATCATAGATTATTTCTGCCAGTATTGGAATTTCATAAAAATGTAATCAAAGAGAATGTAAGTTTTTTTTTCAATTTTTATTTTATATTGGAGTATAGTTAACAATGTCGTGTTAGTTTCAGGTGTGCAGCAAAGTGATTCAGTTATGCATATACGTGTAGCT
The DNA here is from genome assembly GCF_002837175.3 of Physeter macrocephalus. Taxonomy (NCBI): domain Eukaryota; kingdom Metazoa; phylum Chordata; class Mammalia; order Artiodactyla; family Physeteridae; genus Physeter; species Physeter macrocephalus. Next base: position 18,676,907 of record NC_041231.1, read on the forward strand.
ATTCTTTTTCAAATTCTTTTCTCATTTAGGTTATTACAGGGTATTGAGCAGAGCTCCCTGTGCTATAGGTGTTCAGAGCTCCTTGTTGGTTATCAATTTTAAATATAGCAGTGTGTACATGTCAATCCCAAACTCCCAATGTACTGTTTTGTGTCTGGTTTCTTGAACATATTTTAATGTTCCCCTATGTAGTTGTGACTACCAGTACTTCTTTCCTTTTTATTGCTGAGTCGGATTCCATTTTATGAATATACCACAGTGTGTCTGGTTGCTTTCTTCTTGAAAAAAATATGAATTATTTCCATCTCGGGACCATTGTATATTAGCTTGAAATAAACATTCTTTTCTAAGACTATCTGTGGACTTTTCATTTTTCTTTGTTAAGTTCTTAGGAGTAAGCCATAGGATAGATGCATGTTTTACTTTATAAAAAACTACAGAAGAACTTTCCAAAGTTGTACGGGTTGATAGCTCCATCAGCAATATATGAAAGTTAGAGTTGTTCTAAATCTTTGCAAAAATTACGTGTTGTCATTTTTTATTTTAGCCAGATATCTTTGAGCAAAGGAAAATATTCTCATGGATTAAGGTTTTGTAAGTGTGGTACTATATGAAGGTTAAAAATTACACGTATTGTGGAAGCTAGGTAGAACTGAACTTATGTCTAGGAAAGTGGAAGAATATAACTGGTTCAAAAATGACCCCTCCCCCCTAATAAGTGGAAGGTATAGGTGCTGGGGGTGAAAAGGGGGATATACTAGTTATGGTTAAAATATCTTCACCTATAGATGAATTTGGACATCACCCACTTAGAAATCACAGCTCATAGGAGAGCACCTGAAGCAACTAGGGGCCTCTTGTCCAGACAGAAGTTGCAGGTCATATCTGTCATCTGCACTTATATTAAAAGTGGTGCAGGGCTTCCCTGGTGGCACAGTGGTTGAGAATCCGCCTGCCGATGCAGGGGACGCGGGTTTGGGCCCCGGTCTGGGAAGATCCCACTTGCCGCGGAGCGGCTGGGCCCGTGAGCCATGGCCGGGGAGCCTGCGCGTCCGGAGCCTGTGCTCCGCAACGGGAGAGGCCGCAGCGGTGAGAGGCCGGCGTACCACAAAAAAAAACAAAACAAAACTGGTGCAGAAGCAAGACATGGTAGAGACCAAAAAAAAAAAAAGGCTAATTATTTCTGGTGTGATCTAGCAGTCTTCTCCAGATAGAAGCAGACCACCTGAAACATTCTTCACTAGTGGTACTGATTTAAAACTGTCTAAAGGATGAGGAAGCAATACAGATTGACAGCTATTCTGACCTTAAACCTGATCCATATAGAAAAACTTTTGAGAAAATGGGAGTGTGGGAATTTTGCCATCTTTATCATCCCTTTCACCAAGGAAAAAATACATAAAGTATGAACAATACAGTTAGGGAACCAGATTATTAAAATAATATAAGAAAGGAGGATAGGAAGGAGAAAGAAGAAAAGAGTGGGTGTAACAAGAAAACAGACTAATAGGAGGAACCAAATCAAATCATCTATTATATGTTAAATTATATATATTCTATATAATAGTATATTAAATTCTGACAACAATTCATAAATGATTTCAACAAAAGTAAATTCATCTATACAGCCAGAACTCTGATATCATTCTCAGGAGTGAAGAAGATATAAGGGAAATATATGACAAGGGGGAAGAACAGCAACAAAAATGCCACTAAAGCATCAAATGTGAAAATGCACAAAGTGGCTTTAAACATATAAAAGTAGTGTACACGAAGAAAAAAATTCAAGACTCATCATTATGTGAAAAGCATGTAGTAAATCAACGTTTAGTATGATCCCATTAAGAGTTATGTATCTGTGTGTGAGAACTTGTGTGTATATGTATGTATGTGTGTGTTCATATAAATTATTAAATTAAGAAACCTAAGAATGTATACAGTGGTTTTCTTAGGGTAAGGAGAAGGAATACCATAGGTTTTCACTCTCTACATAATGTGTTTCTGCCATATTAGAGTTTTTAATTACTATGTAATATTTGTGTAAATGGGAAAAAGAAGCAACGGGATGAAAATAGTATCAGGAAAGCTAAACACTAGAATGAAGCAGTGTTTTTACAACTTATAAGTTTTTATGACTTATAAAAAATATGATGGATAATATTTTTTATTCTTACTCTGAACCATTGAGACTGGAGTATTACGTTTTATTCAGAGCACATTAGGAAGCTTGTTAACGTACAGATAGCTAATCCTACTCCTAGCAATTTGGTTTATTAATATCTGAGTAAAATACCATGGAATCTGTTTTCAACACCCTACAAATGTCTCATGGTTCAACTGTAATATTACATTCAGAGCACCCGTTATTGAGAGGGAATTAAAAATCTCAAGTATTTCAAGAGAGAGAGAAGCAAAACATAGCAAAGGCCAGAAGTTAGGACACCAAAGAAAGTGATAAGAACTTAGATATTGACCCTTGAGGGGGAAAATGGGGAAGAATAATTGAATTGTCTCCATAGGTCGAATTGCTGTCGTGTTCATAAAGGGCGAAATGAAGCCCTCTCCATTGATATCCAGAAGGCAAAAGTAGGACTTGCGGCTGCTGAGGTTACAGAATGCTGTTTGACTGTATTAAGTTACAGTGAAGACCAGTCTAAACTTTAGAGCTATACCAGCAGAAGATATATGAGATAACAAGTTTTCTATCATGAGAGGTGACCAAGCAGAGAATGGATGAGCATTGCTTGAGGTGTTGCAAAAAAGATTTATTTTTGCAGTGGATGGGAGGTTAAACCTGTGTTTCTATGAATGGTCTACTCCACCCTCAATATTCCTCCGATTTTTCTAATACTCTATGCTTTTAGATCAACTATGCATAAATACAATTCGCTTTTTATTTTTTAAAATATGCTTTGACATTCTTGTCCTGTTTCCGGGTATTGAGTCTTTGTTTTCTTTTGCAAGTCCCTACTGGAGTCTTCTCTCGTTTCATGTGGTCTCTTGCTTCTGAGTTTCTTTACTGATGTCATTTCCTGTCTCACTTCTGAGCCTGTTGCTTTGTCTTTACCAAAGAGATGCTCAAAGGTTTTTGTTTGAAACTGGAAGGCTGTCTAGACAGCAAAATTTTCTTCGGTATAAAGAGGAGGAAAAAATGTAGTTCAGATTTCCCTGTTGTCAGTGACTCCTCATCTTTCGAACCTTCTATGAAATAAAGACAAATCTTGAGCAAATTCCCAGGGCTGTGTTCAGCTTAGGGATCTTTCGTCAATACCTCTGTGGGGAGAAAAATAAGCTCTAGCTCTCCGAAATCCAAGGTAACCCCTTTCACTTTACAGAAATTACAGATTGCCGCTAGTGCCCAAGAGATCTTTGTATTCTTTACCCTATGATCTTGGGGCCAGAGACTGTAATTTTCATCTCTCCCTTGCTGAATTCATTTTTACCTTAGCTGCTAAAACTTTTAGATCTGTTCCTACACGTTGTGTATCCTTCTTCAATTGTGGAATATTTAGAAGCTGCTCAAAGAATGTGTTCAGAAATAAGGAGGATTACCTAAGGAATAATTTTTTAAAAAACTAAGAAGCACTTTTATTTCATACCTGTTTCATCATTCCCACAATTTGTTTAGTGAAGCTAATTGGCTATTGCTAATATGCCTGTCATATACATAGGGGAGGGTACTGGAGCTAGGGGTATAAAAGTAATTTCCCAAAATCATACTGTTAACATGTAGAAAGGGGTAGAACTTGAACCTACATCCTTCTAATGTCAAACCCTTTGTTCTTTCCCTAATACCACCTTTCTTCTTTTCTGTGTATCTACAACTGATCCACTTTCTCTATGTCAGTATGCTCTTCCTGGCTATTCTTCCTTGCCTTCAGACTTCCAAAACCCCAGCTCCCTGCATACCTGAACCTACTCACATCTAGTACAATTGTTCCTCACTACGCATTCCTTCCTCTATCAGTACTGCCCGTCCTGGATTCAATTTCCTCAGAATGTTGTAGAATAAATGATTAACCCGCTATTCTAAATTACTCCAGTGTACTTATAGCTACTTTTAGCAGGGAATAGAACACATTTGCAAAACCTGTAATAAGTAATTCTTCTCTCCAAAAAGTCCTCTCTAGAGAAGAGATTTTAAAACTTCCGTGAGTGTCAGAATCACCTGGAGGACTTGGTAAAATGCCAGCTGCTGGGCGCCACTCTCTGAGTTTCTCATTCCCTATGTCTGGGGTGGAGCCAGAGAATTTGCATTGCTAACAAATTCCCAGGGGGTGCTGACACTGGGCAAAGTCTGCTTTGAAAATAACTGCTGTTAATGGTAAATGTCAGTGTCCTCTGCGTGATCACACTAGGAAGGATTTGATAGAACGGTGGTCACCTTGTATATTTGCCTTTGGGTGGTGTTAGGAGGCTGGAGAAAAGGATGTACATCAGTTCGTAGATTCATGGAATGTCTGGGATGGGAGGGACCTGAGATTTCTTCCAGCCCAACCTCCTCATTTTACAGGCGAATAAGCAGAAAGGAAGATTGCAGTAGCTCTGAGACTAGAATCCAGGTGTCTTTTGTGCCCCTCTGTGAATTGGTGAAGATGTAAAGCTGCAAGCCCTTCCTGTCACTGTTATTTTTCATCTTGCCCTGCTCCCTTCTCCCCATAGGCTGACTCTTCCAATTCATCCAAACAGCCAGCCTGCAGTGGGGGCTTTTATCTGTTTTGTTCCATTATCAGCCACTGCCATGCTTAATTTGTGTATTTTTTTAATGGGGAAAGAAGAGAAATACCTTGTAAATTAGAAGCTTAAAATCCTTCCCATTCGGCTTTTCTTAATTAAATGTATAATTCATGAGCCACTCAAGTTGAAACCATTGAATTTTTAAAATATTTTCTCCACCATCTATGGCATTTTTCTGTTATTGATGATTGTGATGTGTTCTCCCTATGATGATTCAGCAGGAACACTAGAACTGAATGATAATAGGTCCTCTCTGAACCATTGTCTGCAGTTTCACATTGACACCATCCTCTACAATTATTATTAGAAACGGAAGATCTGCAGTAAGCAATTGAAGACTATCTGCTGCTCTGTCAAGCACACAACAAATCCTGTTTTCCCCAGAGCATGAATATGTTTTAACATATTTTACAGCCCTATATCTTGTACTGTGATATTTAAAATACCAACACAAAAGTTATATGCAAGTATACCCATTATATGGGATGTAATTTTTATTAGAGGGGAAGCATCTCATGTGAAAGAGACCAGTAAAAATAAACACTGACACTGAGAACTTCTGTTGGCCCTGCAGAAAGGATCTCAAAATTGGTAGCATGTTTCTTGAGGCAGAAAATAAATGAGTAGACAAAAGAATTCGAAGCAGAGTGCTCAGATTTAGTGGCTAAATCCCCCCTTTTGAATATTCCAGTATGAGTGTAATTTACTGCAAACATTGTGTAGTGCTACAGGGTAAAATGTGACTGGCTCTTAGGTGGTAAATCATGGTTATGCCAGCTCAGTGGTAAAGACCTAATTCAAGAAGAATAATTCCTATTCTGGATTAAGGTCACTGATATTGGTGCTGAGCAAGTTTATGATGCAAGCCAGAAAACTTTCCCAACACGTTTATAATCACTGCTATTTGAGCTCCCATTTGTTCCATAATTACTTCTTGACCACCTAGATTTTATTCAATACCTTTTGATTTACAGCACCTCCTGTTTGGAATCATGGAGATCGCTGCCTTTGTGGCCTACAGACAATCACTAAGTAAAGGCCCTCAGAGTTCCTATGATTCCTAGGTTCCAATGAATTCTACGACAGCATCTGTACTGGCAAATCCTTTCTGAAGAAGGAATTAAAACCTAGCCAGCTTCTGAATAAACTTCAGGGAATCTTCCAATTCTAAGCAAGCCTGGGCAAGTCATGGGGGATAATACACAAGGATTAGACTTCCTCTTTCCTCCTCAATTTCCATCCTCCACGGGTGAGCTTAATAGAGTGAATGTAAGAGACGGGCTAAACCAGTGGTTCTCAACCAAGGGTAATTTTGCCCACCTGGGGATATTTGTCAATGTCTAGAGCCATTTTTCATGCTCACAATTGGGAGAGGGGGTGCTACTAGCATCAAGTGGCTACAGGCCAAAGATGCTGCTAAACATGTTAACAATGCACAGGACGAACCCTATAACAGAATTATCTCATCCTAAATTGTCAGTAGTACTGATATTGAAAAACCCTGGGCTATTCAGATGGTAACAGGCTGTAACATGAGTTCTGTTCAATGTGCTGAAAAGTAAGGAAAACATTCTTCCTGGGAATGAATGAGATTCTGAATGTGGAGAGAGGGGGTGTGGAGCATGGGACCTAGACGAATAAACTCTGGGTTTTTGGTCCTACATGCAGTGGGAGAGCCATAATCTTTCTGGTTCTCATACTGTACACTAATTTTAGGAAAATCAATCCACCTCTCTGGATGGTGTTTACATATTCTCCAATAGAGTTCAGAACACTTGCTATCTCTTTGTATACTTTATGCAGTAATTATTAAGTGTCTGCTGTGGCCAGGTTATGCCTGACAAAATTAGGCAGTAGAATAGATGCAGTGGTATTTAGATAGGATCCCTTGAACTCCAGATACATGATCTTGGCCAAGTTAACAGTAACCTCTTTAACACAGTTACTCAATTCGTAAATTGGAGAAATTTTTCTTGCAAGTGTTACATGAGTCGAGGTATGCCAGATGCTGAGCTGAACGCCCAGTGTATAGTAGGCACTCATTATCTTTCCAATCATGTGGTGTTAAATACTATTTACATATAATAACTTCCAAATTTGGTTCTTCAAACCTTTCTTCCTAGATACATCAATTCAGCTGCATACTTGAAGTTTTTGCTCTGAAGTTAGATATTTGAAAATTAACGTGTCTTATAATAAATTCCTGATTTCCCCCATCCCAAAACCTGCTCCCCCTTTATTGGCCTCATCCATGTACGTGGAACTTCATTCTTCCAGCTGCTCAGCCTAAAGACCTTGGAGTTATCTTTTACTCCTCTCTTTTTCTTACAATCTACATTTAATCTTTCAGAAAGTTATTTCAGCTATACCCTCTAAATATATCCTGAATATGGCAACTTATCCACCTGTCCACGGCTATCATCTGGTTTAAGCCACCATTAACTCTAACCTGAATCACTGTAATCACCTTTTAACTGCTTATATTGTTGCCCCTTGATGGTCTGTTCTCCAGAATAAACTATTAAAACTGAAAGTCAGAGAAAGCATGTCTTTCTTCTGCTCACTATCATGCAATGCGTTCTAATCTCACTCACAGGAAACTCCAAAGGCTGTAAAATATCTTGAAAGTAGTGCTTCCATCCTCATCTACTGTCCTGTTTGCTCACCCTTCTTCATCCACACGGGCCTCACTGCTGTTCTTGCAACATGCCAGACACAGTCCTACCACAGGTCCTTTGCACATGCTGCTCCTACTCCCCAAACTGCCTTTTCTCAGTGTCTCACTCATTCCTTTAGTTCTCTTTGCAAATGTCAATGAAGGCTTCTTTGACCTCTGAGTAGACAACGGCCACACCCATCATTCCCTATCCCCTTTATTTTTCTCCCTAGCTTTTATCACCATCTGCCATACTTACATTTTTTATTATATTTGTTTATGGTTAAGATTCATGGAGTGAAGGACTTTGTTGCTTTGTTCTCCACCATATCCCTAAAACTCAGTAAAATGAGTGGCACTTAGTAAGTACACAATAAATATTTGCTGAGTGAATATATAATAGAAGGTCAATAATGATGGTTATCATCACTATTATTATTATTATGCTAACAAGCAGCTGTTGGGCCTATCTGCCTAAATATTTTACACATTCAAGCAACATTCAAAAGTAATACTGTCACTGGCAATTTGACCTACCCACTAAGACAACACCAGTGTAATTTACTTCCAGAAACAGGAAAAAAATAACAACAAACTAATTGGGAGGAAGCGGATATGAAAGTTTAACATGTTTTCTCAATAGTTATCCTCTTTATTCTCTAACACTATTTTGAGCCTTGTTGGGAACGATTGTCAATTTAAGTTGAATCGTCAACATTTTTATTGACTCAAATACAAATGCTGGGCTCAAACAATAATGCTATCTTTCTACTACAGACATAGATGCTCCAAACTACTGGCATAAATTCAGTTGTTCTACAAACCTAAAATTTTGTATCTGAGGAGAGACTGGAACATTTCCTCTAAAACAAATTTTAAACCTATGATATTTATGAGCCCAGGATTGAGTTTTATATCCAGACAATAAAAGGAAAGAATGTGCTGTACTTTCAATATGGTGAAACTATTATTTCACAGTGAAGGTGATTTTAATTGTTTTAGACAACATGTATCATTTCTACACTGTCATTTTTAAACAAAATTTCACGTGAGGCCAGGCTCATTCACTGTACTCGTGAAGATCTATTGACTGCTTATTTTCATATTCATCCAATAGCTTTGGCTTCAGGCGTTTTACGTTCATTTCAGAAAGTTAGAGGAAACTCTGCTTTCAGTCCTTTTGCAGATGACTTATGCAAAATCATTGTTACAAGTGACTGAGGCTCTTAACAAAAGCTCACTCTTGAGGTACGTGAGAACTCAAGGTGCAACGACCTCTCTGCATAACAGTTCAAAGTCCACCTCAAGGCTGTGACCCCTCCCCCACATGAAGTAGTAAAATAAATGTTCTATTGGTTCTTTCCACCACATGAACCTGTGTTTAGAGGAATGACCTTAGAACCCTCCAGAGACATAGTGGAGGAAAGAAAAGGGTTTTATTTAGCTGACTCTCCAAATTTTAGTTCTGCCAAGCACCAAGAAGCTAAGTAGGAGAATTGTATTTTTCTGAGACAGTTATCCAAATTAAGGATAAGAACTATAACAGATAATGGAAGGAACTGTTAGATATTGTGTCAAGATAGGGAGGTCATGGACGACCAACAGAGTTTAGGAGAAAAGAAAGTGAGGTCTAGTGGGAAATGAAATGTTTCAATCCGATGTGTTCTTTCCACCATATCTTCAGTACAACTTACATTTCTCTGAAATATTTTGGAGTTATATATATTTTAGGAGGATGGAAAGGAGGGATGAGTCTGCCTCTGCCAGCATGGATTCAGTCACATTCATGGAGCTTATCTCTAGTTAGGAAGTAAGATTAAGGAAGAAAATACACTTCTCTTCTCAGAGTATACGGAATGGTTACTGTTTTGTTTCCAAATCTCACATTTCTAAGGGGTACAGCAGAATGTGCCAGTTTTGTGTTCTGGAATTATTGCCTAGGTTCCTTTAAACACTGTGGGTACGTTTGTCCTAGAATAACCTTTATCTGTAAATCGTCCCTTCCTAGATGAGTAGCACATCTGCAGTTGTGGTTGCCCTAAAAATTGTGTAGGAAGCATCCACAAGAATACCTACTCTGGATTCAGATCTCCTTTGGTTTATTTGAAAGAAAGGATGTCCATATAACAGCACCTGTTCAGTTTGGTTTATGCCAGTTACTCTATTTCATTGAGTTTTGACCAATCATTTCTGTGGGAAATCTGTTTACACACATTTTTTTCTTTTGTTTTCATCCTGGAGCTGTTCTTTGCTGGGTAAATTTATAGGATTCAGCCCAGTTGATAATTTTTCCTACTCTCCTGTAGGTTTTTTTTTAACATTATAAAACACGCTGAAATGTATTTGATAGGCCTTGTTAAAAGAATTTGCAAGTTTTTTGTGAATACACTAGAGAGAAAGCACGAACAATTCAGGATGTTCTGATAATATAACGTTTAATATGATTTCTCCCTTGTTACTGAGCAACTTAAGGGATTCACTGCTGCTGACCAGGTACATAGAGAAAGGTAACATAACCAAATTGTCCAAAAAATGATGTAAAAATTTCAGCCCTAATGGTCTTCTATCACTATGGAATCTGTAGCACTTTTCTTTATGAGAAGCTTTTATTGATGTTTACAGCGTATCTTTGCTTTTCACACACTGGTTATAAAAGTAATTTGGCCATGCCAACATTTGCTCCATCCTGCCCTGCTAACCTCATCTGCCCAAATTAGTATATTTCGAAGGCATGTTTTTGTGACTGCCAAGTGTGCAAGCAAATATGGAGCCTTTAGAGAGATGGAAATAAATGAAGGCAACATTTTTGGAAAGTGTATTATGGTTGACAAAATTCTAAAATAACTGCCATTGACCCCCGCCCACCATCTGAGTATGATGGCACTAATGAATATGGTGAGATGTCACTTCTATGATTACGTTAGATTAGATGGCACAGTTGACTTGGAAAAAGTGACTTTATCTTTAGTGGAGCTGACCTGTTCAGGTGAGCCCTTCCTGGGATGGGATGCTTCTTCGCTAGAAAGATTTGAAGTATTAGAGGGAACTGATGCAAAGGAGGTTCTGAAAACGGAGAGGCATGTGGCAAGAAGTGTGGGCAGCTTCTAGAAGATGAGAGTGCTCTCGACAGCTGGCCGAAAAGGAAATGGGGGCCTCAGACCTACAACGTACGGAGCTAAATTCAGGCAATTGCCTGAATGAGCTTAGAAGTGGATTCTTCCTCAGACTCTCCAGAAAAGAAGTCATCTGGTTATGACATTGACCATAGATATACACTAAATCTAAGGACAAATTACAAAGACAGACAAAGACAGACAATGTCTGTCTCTAGAGTCAACCCACTTTAAACCAGCTGTCCATTAATCTAATTTAAAGGTTATCGGACCAATATATTTCTCTTCTTTCTTGAGGGCTTTCCTGGCACAATTCACCTTCACAAGAAGGTGAGGCAGGAAAAAGAAGAATAAAGAATTGTTTTAATGAACCGGTTAAAGACACTTTCAGGGCTCTTAGCAGACCTGAAGGTGTAAGATTCTTGAAAGTAATAAACAACTTGAGGTTTAAGAATTAACTATAGAGTCTTTTATCTGTAGGCATTTTTTGAAGTCAGAAAGTCCTGGGTTGGAATCTTGCCTTTATTTACTAACTGAAAACCGATTTACTTAGTCTGAGTCTCAATTTCCTCATTTAAAAATTATTATTATTAACGTATATGTATAGCTGATTCACTTTGTTATAAAGCAGAAACTAACATGCCATTGTAAAGCAATTATACTCCAATAAAGATGTTAAATAAATAAATAAATAAATAAATATTTAAAAAAATTATTGGAATAGTGGGAATGAGAAAATAAATGGAAAGTCTTATAGTGCTTGCTGATGGTAACAATTCGACAACTGGTAGCTCTTATTACTGTTATTAATACTTTATTGCATTAATTTAATGAATTAATTACTTTATTAATACTTTAATGAATGAATGACTATTTGTATAATTGGAGCAAAAGGTGTCTGTTAATATTCCCCTCAGTTTTGATCTGAGAGAGCAATAAAGGGCAAAAGAACAGTATTCCAGCATTCCTTCCTTTTGTAGAGATGAGGAAGCCATGACTCTCAGGAAGAAAATTCTTATAATACCTGGATGAAGTCAATACTGACAAATACCTTTGGAATCCTGCTAGAATATTTCATATTACATAATCTCATTTGTTATCAGGCAAGTTTGTCATAATTTGCATGCAACAGGGATGCATTATTCAGTTATGAGGATCTTAATTTAAGGCAGGTTTTGTATATCTGTTATTTAGTCTTATGGCATTAAGCAGAAAGGCACTGTTATAATGAAGGACTCATATGCTTTAAAAGATCAACATAAAAAAAAAGATCAACATATACTTCTTCATTGGTAGGTGACAAGGTGACAAGGGAAAGCTTCTCCTAGTTCATGGCCTTTTTAAAATATATGACACTCATTTAGAAGTATTCTCCATGTCTGTTATTCTTATTTAGAGTAAACAAATTTAAAAATAATCTTCGATTCTGTCAGGTCTCTTTGACCAGTGTCAGAGTATAAAATGACACAGACTGACAGCACAAACGAACATGATTTGCATGTCTTGTCATCTTAGATTATGGTACTGGAAAATAATTTTCCTATTATTAAAAAACAAACATCATCACATTTTTGTGTGCTCTTATCTCAGATAGCATTGAAAGTTTTGTAACTCTTCCCTACTATTTCAGGCGAGCATAGTGACGTACCAGTCTGTAATAATATTGAATAAAAGTATTGTTAACTTCCAGTTAGGTTTTTTTTTCTTTCTTTTTGTGTCAGCATTTCACAAGGTTGTATAAAAATGAAAGTAATGGCAAAAATATTTTCAACTTTTTAAAGGATCATAAAAAAGATTTGGTTTAATATTAGAAGAAAAGTTGCTTTCATTTTATTTTTAAATATTTGTCTATGTGTTTCCAAAAATCCTCCCATTCCAAAGTGGAAATCAACTATAACAGAGGCAGTGGTGGTTAAGAACTGCCCAGGGTCTGGGACCCAGTTTGCCTGGATGTGAAGCTTGGCTTCACTGCCTACCAGCTGCATGACATTGGACCAAGTACTTAACCTCTCTCTACCTTAGTGTTCTCATCTGTAAAACAATAATCATTATAGTATCCCCCTTGAGTAGTAGTTATTGTACAGAGTTAAAAAGTTAATACATGTAAAGTATTTAGGTGTGTACTATGTAAGCACTTGCTATTATTATTAAGCTAACTACAATATAGTCAGTATGATATTGGATTGTACTAAATGAAATGACTCTATGGATATTTTTACACTGAATCCTCCAGGATCACAGTTGGTTGAGAATCTACCAAATTGTACCAAACCATACAGAATTTGAGAAAATGCAGCCCCAAGGGCTTGCAAATCAGTGGGTGGTTTAGATCCCTGGCAACAGGTTAATTCACTGGCTAATCCAGATCTTCCAAAGTAAAGAATGGCATTTATTGCTTGATTTTCACCCTTGCTAGGAGATATTCTGATTCAGAGCCATCCAACATTTGCTTCCAATTAGGGGGTAACTTTCCTCTTCCAATAATTAAGGTGAGGTCTCCAGAATGAGTGTTGGCATTCGCTTCTCCATAGAGCCCGATAATAAAAATAAAATAACAATCTTAGCTTTCTTTCTAAAATAAAACACTAGCCATTAAACTAATTGATTTACATTCATTAACTCATTTAACATTCACAGCAGTACTATAATATAGGTATTAGTTAGTGTCTCCACTTTACAGGTGAGGAAACTAAGCCTAAAAAGGTTAAACAAATTGCCCTTTGTCATGCAGGATGACAGGCAGCAGATTACAGCTGTGGTTGTGTCACTGCAAAGCCCCATTTCTCACACGTGTGTACAAAGCCATCCTGCATCTCCTTAAGGTCATATCTGTTGAGAGCCTGATTGAATAAATATTTTTATAAGAAAACATTTGGATTAGGACTGTTTGGATGCAGCAAGATGAGCCCGAACCTTCCTGGTCCCTTAGATTTGATGAAAGGCTATCATTGGCTCTAAGAACTGAAGTGCCTGTTTTATTCCTTGAGTGGTCACCTGAATGGTGTGACCCAAAATAGCCCCACCGTACCTCCAAAGTGTGGCGGTGGACCACAGAGAAGCACCACACCTTGACCTTCTCGGACGGACACTGTGCTTCTTGTTTTGGTTTCAAAGTCTTCAATATCTTGAAAAACAAAGAAAAGCAGGTTTAGAACTCGTTATTTTGCTGAGAAAAATTTTGGAAGAAAAACTTACTGTTAACAGTAGTGAACACTCACACTTGTCTGACCAGAAGTTTTAGTTGATGGTCAATTGCTGTACCCTGGTTATATTTCTCAGAATTTCGTCTTTCCTTCTTTTATTTTAATGCAGTTAAACAGAGTATATGATAAAGACATTTGTTAACAAAACTCACTTTTTGTTTACTTTTATTCTCCCAGGCAGCCTGTAGCCCGATAGGAAATCTTTTAAACCCAGCACATATTTACTTTTCCTTCCCAAGGAAGGTGTGATTTAAATAAGGTATGTGGCAAGTGTGCTGCAGTCTTCTAGCATCTAAGCTTAATGGTAACCGTTTTGATGAGGGGATGAAGTCTGTGAGAAATTAGCATGGAATGTTGTGAGGGACAGAGTTTTATGTGACTGAACCAGAACCAATGAGAAGAAAGGTATATTTTCTAATTTCTGTTGATCTACTCCTTCACAAAGCAGGTTCACGGTCGTTTATGAAGTGTTGTAATTTCCTACAACACCAAAGAATCATAGATATTCAGTGCTGGAAGACAGCTTACTAGCTATCTTGATAACCTATCCATCTGAGCTGTAAATCGTTCAACATTCCTAGAAATGGTCACCCAGCCTCCAGGAAAGGCTAATGTCTAAACCTTAGTTTCTTCACCTGTAAAATCCCTTTTATTCATTTATTCATTCAATCAGTCATTCAGTGATTTAAAAATTTTGTATTAAACCCCTATTAAAAGATAGGAAGGGTATTTAAGGGCAGAAGATATATTGGTAAATAAAGCAGACTTGTGCCTTGCCCTTATTGTGCTTACTAATAGGAAAAGTAGAAGGGCAATTAAAAAACGTGTGTGTGTGTGTGTATAAAATATACACATTGTGATGTGTCATGGGGTAGAGGCTGCTAGTTGTCTACCAAAATCTACTCTCCCTTCTTCCATGGTAATAGATTTATAGAACAGATACTACACTTTTCTAACCAAAAGATACATTTCTCAAACATCTTTGCAGCAAATACAGTAAGCAGAAACTTCTCACATATTGTGAAACTTCCACCTATTACGTTTGAGAGGAAATATCCAAAAAATTTAATATTCTCCACCTACCCACCCAATATCACCACCATCTAGATGGCCAATGACATGAAAATATTGAAGGTAAAAGACCACTAGCCTGGGTGCTTGAGTGACTGCATGGAGGAGAAGCACAGCTGATCTTGACCACCTACTTTGCATTATTATATTAGATAATAGTAAATTTCTATCTTGTTTGAAGCATTTGGGGGGCAGGAGTATTATCAGTTTAATAACTCTTATATATGCTCTACTTTTAATAATGAAAATATTTTCCCAAGATGGACTCTGCTTCTTCCCAACTAAATCTCTTCCCCTTCCTCTTCAGCTGTCATTAGCCTTACATCTGATTAGGACCTGGAGTGCCTTGTACATTACATTTCTTCTAGAGGATTTTTAAACAAATATTCCCCCTTTCTTCTTTGGCCATAGAAAGACTAAATCAGCCTACATATGTTGGTACCATTGATGTGAATTATTGCCTTGACTTGGGTTTGCATCATTTTACACGTGACTCATTAAGAATCAGGCTAACAAACTGAATTTAAAACCAAAAGTCAATATATTGATTGTTTCTATTTCGAGCAGTAATAACAGGTGAGGATTTTAAGGGTTTTTTTCCTTACTGTTATCATTGAAAGTTCCCATTAAATTGTCATGATATTTTAATGGTCACAAAAACAAAAAATGTCACAAAGGAGTAGTGAGAAATTGAATGAGTCTATGAAATTAACAAGCTTTCGATTAAATTTCCTGTGTCACATTGTCAGTGTTCCCCTCTCACAGCAACATCAGTCATGTTTTCAGTGTTAATCAGAAGCCATTATAACACACTGTTGATAAGACTATGGGTACTTTAATATATTCTGTGTTCACTTCCACTTAAATAGTATCCACTTGTAACATAATTTCTCCATGCCTTATGATTACAATGGGGTTTCTATTAGCTGACATGAAAGGAAATCAACCTCTTTAAAAGTCACCCAAGCTCTGTTAGCAATCAAAACACAGTCATTTGAAAATAGTACTAGTTCACAGGTTTTAATTAATAATTCAGATTTTAAAACTGTTTAATAGCACACAGATCATAGACATGATCTAATTTTGCTTTATGTAAATTAAGAGAATTTAAGTACCATTTCACGTGAATGTACTTTGAACAAGATCTGTTTTAAGTATCCAACCTGTATTTCAGGTACCTTTCTGCTAACCAGAAACATGATATAATTCAGATTATTTTGAAGCAAGGTTCACTGAAGGTAGCCATACATGCATTCAGTGAAATTTTCTTTGTTCTGTAAGACCTTTAAAAACTCCAGATTTATTCTTCTTTAAGGACAGGCCAGAGAGAACCACCTTTTTCTATTTTTGTCCTATCCATTTTTTGTTTAAGAGAAAAATAGCTTAGTATGAGTTGTTCCCTGAGTCTCAAATTCTATAATATTTGGAGACATTCCCATAAACCAGAAAGGTGACCTGCCCAGGATGTCCTTGTGCTCAAGGTACACGTCCTGCCGTGCTGGTTGCTATTAAAGACCCCAATTGTCGAGGTTGCTCTCATTAAGCCATTCTGATGACCAGGGCTTATTGGATCCTGTGGTTTTATTGCTGGTTTTGGAGGAAGCATTTGGCAGGAGCATAAGCAAAAATGCATTCACAAACAAGGCTCTGTTCCAAAGGCCAGCAGGAAGTGCCTGAGAATGGCCCATAAAATGAGCTTTAAAGAATTACTGGGCCATTTGCTCTCTCCTGCAGCAACCAAGGTGCAGTGGAGGGAAAAGGGCCACCAAAATGTATTTAAAATTAAGTCCAAGCAATGCTAAGTATTGCGACGCCTAATTGTAAAGAGAACACATCTTTACAGCTGCCACTTGTAGGAATGAATCTCAGCCCAATTAAAGCGAGAAAACTGTGTATTCGCTGCCAAGACCTGAGGATCACAATCAGAGGATGTGCTTGGCGGTGCCAGCCCCTGTCACAGAAGGAGGCTAGTGGTTTGCCAACTCTCATAAACTCGGAGGAAGGCTGTGGGTACCCAGAGTTTATTGATCCCGACCAAGAGAACAGCACCTGAAAAGATAGGGATAGGAAAAAATATTCACCAGGAAAAGGTCCATGCTTCAAGCAGGACATAGTGTAGTTGAGTTGGCCAAAGTGAAAATAATACTATTAATTGGATCTTTCTCTATTTGCTATGCATGAATTATTTTATTTTAGTGTTTTAAATCTTCTTTATTTTTCTTTCTTTCTTTCATATATCAAGAATAACTACTAAGTGCCAGACACTCAGTGAAGCAGTTTCATGGAATCTTCATGATGATCCTGGAATATAGGTACCAATGTCACATTCATTTTACAAAGGAGGATACTGAGGTTCAAAGAGGATTAGCAATTTACTGAAGACCATACGGTTTCTATTCGTCAAGACAGAACTGAAAAGTAGATAGTCTGGTTCCAGGGCTCACATTCTCAAACACCAGGTTATTCTGCTTTCCAGATGTTAACTGAGGTCTCCCTGCCACTTACAGCATATAAAATGGCATAAACTGCCATTCCATTTTCAAACAAACAAACACAAAAGCTCAATGCCTTTCCAAAGGGTTCTGCAAATTGCTGGGTTGCGGTGGGGAGTGCTGTATTGCTAGGTTTTAGAAATAGCTCCCTTTCTAATATCCTTACTCCTCTGAATCCTTGTTTTTTTTTCCCTTCAGATGTGTTTCTTGATTTACCTCCACTCTTGTGTCCCTGCAGACAAGGAACTTAGCCCCTTATCTTGACCTTCATACATAGATATACCCCCTCAACACACACACACACACACACACACACACACACACACACGAAGCACCATTATCATACTTTGTGCCGCTGTTGTCAAGCTTATTGATTTAGTAAGATGTGACCCAAACACCTTAAAATCAAATATTAGGTATTTGATTCTTAAAAGTTCTTTTGTTCCTCCTTTCTGTTGCTTACTTCTGTTCTCTCTCTCTCTTCTCCAATTTTCCCACTCCAGCCCTCTCTTTGAAGAGCAAGGGAAATCAAAATCTTCCCATTTTCCTCTGCAAAAAAGTTCAACGCCCTCCAGCTCCTACTACCAACTCAGAAATTGATGGATCTGCCCTAGTTCACACTGCTTATAGGAAAAGGAAATAAAAGTCAATTCCATATATCATCTCTCTAGAGGGCATTTGCTTAACCACCAGGCTTAACTGCCTCTCTAGCTAGAGTCTGACCCTAGACACAGGCCATATGATCTGCCCTCAGACCAGAGACAGTGCTCGTTTTCTCTCTTTCCACACCTCAAAAGCAACTTCAATTATGTGTTACTTTGAGGACATTAAATCTGATTTTCAGCTCTAAGATTTCTTTTACCCTGCTCCTGGCTTTCCACCAATCAAATTTTGTTTCCCCCCTTTGCAAATCCTTCTGAAGAAGTCTCAGCATTGAGATCTGGTGCTGGAGTAAACAAGACCGAGGAACATGTGTTCACCTTCGTGATGCAGTTCTCACGTTGGAGGTACGTGTTTTGTTTTCACCTATGGCAAAAATATCTTGTTGGAGGAGGAGAAGCTGATACTCTGCCCAGTGAAAGGGAGATGGTGAAAGATGCCAAGAATAATTCTCTAGTTCTGCATTAGTCTTGCAGAATTCCCAGATATAGTATATGCAACTTTTTCAATCAAAGTACTCTTTTTGAATCTTAAGACAAGGTAAGGTAATTCTGAATTCACATCTCCATTAATTTTCCCCTTGGAAGAGGACCACTCATGGAGAATAACAAAATTGTTCATGTTACTATTTCCTGTTTCCTGGTGGTTTTGAATAAGCTGAAGTTCTTGGTACTGTAATTAATTTTCCCAGATCTTTATTAAGTGGCATACAAAAATATCTCTACTTAGACCAGTTTCATTTTCCACCATCATTTTCAAAATGCCATATACTCAGTTACAGAGTTTGTGATATTACTGTGTTTCCTAGCACAACTCAGTAACATAACATGACATAACCTAATAAAGCACAGTGATATTGTCAAATTCTGTAAAAGAGGCAATAGCTAAGTCTTGATATTGGACATAAATTTGGAATGGTAATATGCAAGCAGGAAGTAAAGAGATATTTTAAGAGATTCTGGTGTCAAATCCATTTACAATCCAAGTTAAAATTCCTCCTTTTGTGGTGTAAAAGTATTTTTATAAAAATTCATAAATAAATGGAGAGAAGTGAGTCGTTTCTTGGTTTCCTGAGAATAATGAATCCACTGAAAACCATTTTCTTATGGTGTTTAAGAAAAAATATATAGGATAATAGTCAGGAGGGGGGTGATAGGTTTTTCCTATCAGCCCAGCATCGAGGTTTTCAGAGAGAAAAGCGTTTAATAAACACAAGTAAACAAATATGAAATAATTGGTCTATTATCATATACATGTAAGACTGGATTTGAAATTCTATAAATGGACTCATTTGTCTGATTAATGGTGGTAAGAACAGTGTCAGCTATGACTTACAAAAAAGACACAAGTTTTAGGCATGACCTGTCCTCTGTCTTGCTTATTAAGTTTGCATATTCCCTATAGTTAAAACTAAGTGAGAAGCAGAAGTGAAGGATGGAGTGATGCAACTTTGATAGCATAGGATAGACTGGATGTGAGATGACTGAAGAGTTCAGACCTTCAGTGTTTCTGAAAAGAAAAGAAGCAGTTTAAGTAGGCATGCAAAGATTAAACAACTCACTAATGAATTCCGTACGAGGTTATTAGTGATAGAATGATCTGACTGTGACCCATGATCAGAACGATTAAGAGCACAGGTTTAGGATCAGACTGTGTAGGTTCAAATGTTAGCCTCACCATGCTAGCTGTTGATACAGGGCAGATTAAATATTCTCTATCTCAGTTTTTGGCGCTTTAAAATGAAGCTACAGGGAATTCCCTGGTGGTCCAGTGCTTAGGACTCCACGCTTTCACTACCATAGGCTGGG
The DNA here is from genome assembly GCF_002837175.3 of Physeter macrocephalus. NCBI lineage: Eukaryota > Metazoa > Chordata > Mammalia > Artiodactyla > Physeteridae > Physeter > Physeter macrocephalus. Next base: position 18,696,647 of record NC_041231.1, read on the forward strand.
TTCAATCCCTGGTCGGGGAACTAAGATCCCTCAAGCCTCGAGGCCTAATTAATTAATTAATTAAAATGAAGCTACCAAGAGCACCTGTCTTAGAGGAATAATGATATATAATGTCTTTTAAATGTTTAGAAGATGTTAAGTACTAAATAATAATGTTGGGGACTTTGTATTATTAATGACCTACCTACACATCACCAAAAGGAGGTTGTCTAGAATTTTTAAATAGGTTTCATTTTCTGTTTTCATCTCAGTCTGATGATGTAACAAAACATATTTTCTTGAAGTCTGAGTATGGAACTCCCTTTTCTGCTCACCCAGTGGCCAGCTCAAATGCTCAGTGAATAAATGAAAAAAAAAGGCTTAAAGTCAAAGTATATGAATTTTATTCCAAGCACTGCCACATCACATTTCGTTTTACTACAGAGAATGTTTCACCAACTTGACAGGAGTTATTACATGGAGGGTCATTGAACCTCTCTGCCCAGAAAGCTACACAGCCCAGCTGGAGGCAGAAGTAACTTCTTGGCCTGGAGTGTGAGTAGCCAGAAAAATCCTAGGCTGCCCTGCTTCTTCTTGGTCTTGGATTGTGCCTTTTGACACCTACTCATTTTCCCATCTCTTGTTCTACAGGGAGGATAGTGCCAGTACCTTTTTAGTCAGTTATCTCTAAAGATATTTCTTAGGGTTATTTGTGCTCCTTGAGATTAATGAATGATACAAATATTGCTCAAGTGCAAAAAGAGGAGTATCTGGAGTAGGTCGAGTCCTCTGGTGAATAAAGTATGCACTGCAGCATGTGGGAATATGCGGACTCAGGGGTGTGTGTGTGTGTGTGTGTGTGTGTGTGTGTGTGTGTGTGTGTGTATGTGTGAGAGAGAGAGAGAGAGAGAGAGAGAGAGAGAGAGAGAGAGAGAGGCCAAGGTAGTCTTTTCTCCAGAATAAACATTTGAGGATTTTGCTGAGGAGCCATGAGTGACAGAGAGAAAATACATTCCATCGTGAACACCAAAGTAGCTAATCCAAAGGACACTGGAGTTTAAATAAATTTAAATTAAACTTTTGAAAATCAAATTAAACATTTGAATACATCAGTTAAAAACTTGGAGGGTTGCAGTGAAAGGGGTTTCTAGCACAGGGGAAGGGAATTCTTATTTACTGACATACTTCCCAGTTACTGGAACTTTATAAACATCATAACATTTAATCTTCATAGTGACCCTGAGATGTAGCTACTATGACACTATTTTATAAATAAACATACCAAAGTTCAGAAAGGTTAAGTAACTTGCCCAAGGCTACACAGCTAGAAGAGGGCCAGAAAGGGACTCCTACCTAGCTCTGACTCTGGAAGCATTTTCAGCTCTTCAGGATAGCACTCTGGTCATTCCATGGAGGGAGAGGGAAAAAGCAGAGGAAAGGGAGAAGGGGAAAAGAAGAAGACAAAGCAGAATTTCTTTCTATCCAACAGTCTTCCTGCCTTTTTGGAAAGAAAGTCCTAGCCTGGTACAAAAGTCTTTGCACGTTGTAGCAAAAAAGCCAAACTGACCGCTGGCCCCGCCAGAGGTCTGAGGGAGTTTGGCCAGAGCCTCAACTGTAATTACCTCCTGTCCCAGATCATCAGCAAAGGGGGCTGGAGTATTAGTTTTGGTGGAAATATGGTGAACCTGTGTCCTTTCAGGAACAATCCCACTCTTAACTCCCTTTTGACCCACTTTTGTGATGCTCATTAGAGTAAAAGGGAATGATTTCCTTGAAGTAAGTCTCCAGGATCCTTGATAAGAGGGATTAATGTGAACATTTACAGCAACCAGAGTCCTTTCTGACAGAGCACCTAATAAGCCCTTTTATTCATTGTGATGGTTTAATCAGAATGTTTGATTTCAAAATTTGCAACCTATGTAGAATATAAAAGGTGGAGTTTTCAAGGTAATGGAGCTGAGCCCCTGGCTAAATGTGTTACTACTCCTGTTTATACAAAGACTGTGAAATGAGAGCACTTTTTCAAACACCTCGCACACACTTAAGCTCTGAGTTTACCAGAGTTTTTATCCTACCGACTTCAATTTGCAAGAACTTGCACAACTGGAATTAAGGAGATTGACTTCATGATTGTTGCTAAATACTGGGGGGGTTTTTTTGTTGTTTGTTTGTTTCTATCAAATTGTTTTACTATGAGCAAGGTCTTTGGAGTCACAGCTGCAATCTGCATTTTCTTTGCAGCTTTCACCAGCTCAGCCCTCAGGGGAATTGAGGGTCAGTGATAAGGACTTTGCATGCATTGTCATTTAGAGACAGAGAGGGAGAGACAGAGAGAGAGAGAGAGAGAGCAGAAACCAGAGCAAGAATGTGCACCTATTTTAAATAAAACCTCCCCCGTTCTTTTTCCAAGCACTTTCACTTCTGTCATCTTTGTAACTACTTATAGTAACGTTGACAGGTGAACAGGAAAGATATTACCAATGTACAGGATAGGTATACTTGGTTCCATGGGCAGTGCACTTAAGTGTTATACAAATAAATATTTTTAAATTTTAATTGCTGTGCATTGCTTTTTAAAATTTCCTTTTATTTATGATGAATGACACCAATTTTCTAGATACAGTGGTGATAAACATGTCCTTTTAAACAAATGTACTTACTAAAAAGTCAAAGCAATTTGATTGGGAAAAATAAATAATAGTTTATGTGGTACGTGGATATTTCAGACCCCACAAAATTAACGTATAGTTGCCTGAAGTTTGGGGATGATTTAAGAAAATGGGCTGTTTGAGCTCCAAAGGATATGGTGGATCAGGAGACAGGACACTTTTGAGAGAACCAGAGTGGTTTGTGTTAGGAATGAGCAGGGATGTGGTTGGGAGGTAGGGGTGGGGGAAGAAATAGAAACAAAAGGAAAGTCAACTTACAGAATGCTGGAGGACTTTCAGAAAAAGACAATTCAAATTAAAATGGTTTGTGTTCTTGTGTCAGTATACCTTTCCTCCCCCAAACTTCCACAAATGTTTTGATACAAACCAAAAACAATGTGAATATATTCAGCAGTGCTTTATGTGGGGGACAGAACTAAAAGTACCATCCACTCTTGGGTCAAAACCAGGGTAAAGAAAAGAGGGAAAACTGTAAGAGGTAGTGCAGAGACAAAGCTGGAGCTGGAAGCGATGGTCAGAATGAATATCTGTCCACTGGGGTATGCAGGAATCTGGACACTGATTTTCCTACAGAGCAGTGAGTAGATTTTATCTAGACTTTAAGAGGCAGAAAGTGCCAGCTGACAGGAGTTTTGTATAAATGAAATTGGTCTGAGTCATAGTACTTGTTTCTGACAAAGTTGAAATTGGTTCTTTCAGTCTCAGCCTCATTCTGCCGAATCTCTCAGGATCCCTTTAAATAGCTGCGTCTCATAGACAGGTGCTCGAGAAGCATTGGTTGATTTAATACACTAAAAAGATAAGTGATTTGCTTGCATTTCATTATAATTTATTATAAGAATCTCTTAAATGTAGAGTTTCTTCATTAGTTCATGTATTCATGAAATTATTTATTAACCCTACTCAACTGCAATTGCATGTATGACTTCCAAAATGAGTATATGGGCTTGTTTTCGTATTCCCAGTACATAACACAGTGCTGGCACACAGTAGGTACTCAGTAAATGTTTGATTAATCATTAATGAACTCAGAGAAATAAAAAACGACTTTAAATCGCTTACTAAATTATTTAAGCCTCCGTATGATATGGTCCTTCTTACCACTTTTTTTCGTCTGTTGTTCAGGAAACTCCATACACAATGAACATTTTATTTTCATGTTTCTCAGAACACAATAGGTTTCCTTCCCTTTATGGTCCTCGGCCTTTTTCTTTCTTCTGCTTGAAAAATTCCTCCCAGATCCCTGCATCACTGGATTCTTTCTAACATTCAAATCTCTGCCTACAATGCTACCTTCTTGGGGAAGCCTCTCTTGGCCAAACAGTCTAAAGGAGCAGCTCCCCATCACTCTGTTTTTTTCCGCAAAGGTCTAATCATTGTCAGAAATGATGATTGGTTTAATTTATTTCAATTTTTGCGAAATAGACTATAAGCTTCAAGAGAAGAGGGACCTTGTCCTCCCTCAGTAGCTAGGTCAGTGCTCACAAAAAGCAGGTATTGAACATGTTTAATGAATTAACAAATAATTATAACTAAAGCAAATGTGTGAGTGCAAAATACTACATATGGAGTCCAGTATATTTTCTTCAGGAATTGAGAGGATAAGAACAATTTTTCTTGGATCATAGACGATTGCAGAGAGCAGAGGCTAGGGTGTATTCTGAAAAATGATGTTGTGGCCAGACTCCAAAATGGCCCGCAGTGAACCTGCTCATGGTATCCACTTCCTCCTCTAGTCCCTTCCCACCACATTTTACTAGAATTGGTCTGTGTGACCAACAGTATGGCAGAAATTATGGCACATCACTTCTGAAGTTTGGTTATAAAAAGATCATGGCCGGGGAGAGAGAGACAAACCCATGAGCAGAGGGGATGTTTATTTCTTTTATATAAAAGGAAAGAGTGTTCACATAGTTGAAAGATAATGTTTGGGCTTTGGATTTAAATAAGCCTGTGTTTGAATTCAGCCCTTGGATTTATAAACTGTGAGACACTGAAAAGTTTACTTCTCAGGTCTTTTAAGTGTTACTTAATATACTTATTATCTGATACCTAAAGGATATTCAACAAACATTTGCTGAAAAGAAGAATGGATGTGTGAATCTAATCTATGAACATATGTTATAATAATTATGTTATTGGATTATTGTGAGAATCAAATGAAATGCTGTAAGTAACCTGTTTAAATACTATGTCAAATAGTCCTCAATAAGTTATATGGTTACCTAATAAGTATGTACCATTATTATGCATATTTTGCACATGAAATACTAAACTCCAAAAGCTTAAGAAAACTTGCCTAAAGGTCACTGAACTAGTAATTAATTGTTGGAGCTAAGTTTCAAATTCCAAGGAGCTACAGTTTTTACCACAATGCCATAATGGCTAAACGATGACCCAGTTGATCTAACACATTCTAATTTCTGCTACAGTCATAATCATGTTCATTGTTTGATCTGGGTCTCTTTGCATGGCAGGGACAGAAATTTACTTAAAGCATTCTAAACTAAAGGAGGGGGCAGGTGTAAAGTTATCAAGAGAAATCATGCCAACAAAGTACAGAAACGTGTCTGAGAACAGGAAGGCCAAAGGACAGCTGTTCCCTCCCTCCATCTCCTTTTTCTTTTTCCATTCGTCATGGTCTTTGTCATCTCTGCTTTTCTTTGAGCATCTGCTCCATTCTCTTCTCTGCAGATCAGTCTCCTTGTATTTACTTACAGTTCATGCACCCTTAAAATCTCAGACTGCATATTGTTTTGGCTTACCCTAACCGCTCCATACGCTTCTCAGCTCTTGAACCTACCATGAAGTTTGCTTGTGTCTCTTATTTGAGATTTTTGAGATGTTTAATGCCAGACATCTGTGACTATAGAAAAGAGGTTATCCATCCAGCAACCTAGGTTTGCTCTTTTACAAGACAAGCAGAAACTGTAATTATCATCTTCAGCATAATGATTAATCAAGGAGATCACTGTCCAATTGCCTCAATTAGGTATTTCATTTATTTTAAGGGTAGAAAAAGTACAGTCCAATCACTTATTCAGTAATCAGAAACAACTGAAAAATAACCTGTTTGCTCATAGAAATACTGGGGCCAAGTATATGGAAAACATTAAATTCCTGAACTGCTATCTTTGAACTTTTACATACCCTCTTACCTTATTAGATAAGTCTCTGTGACCTTTTTAATTAAAACCGTGTAATAGATGTAAATACCAACAGATTTCTTGAATTTTCTCACATTATGACTGTCACTTAGAAAACCAAAAGTAGTGTGATTCTTTGAAGGTATGATTATAGCAGCCATTGTAGCTCAGCCCATCTAGGAAGTCACCTGACACTTTGAGGGACAGTTACAGTTGAGAATTTGCTACCTTCAGCACTTGGGTCTCTCTGCCTGCAACTGCTCCGTGGACTTCTTTATTCCATGAGCATAGTATGGCTTACGTCCCCTGTATGCCTGCTGGGGATTTAATGTCCTCAGGAGTGACGCTCAACCCAGGAGGTAAGGGAGTTGTAGGTAAGAACCCTAACTTCCTTGCCCTGTGGTGGGGTAATCGTGTGGTGTGTTCTATACAGCTTCTCAGAGGGGCCCACTGTACGGAGCCATAGTTGCCCACTGTGGTAACCTACTCCTGAGCTTCCATTTCGTGGGTTTTCTGTCTTTCCTTTATACTTTCCTTGTCCTTCACCATGCTTCCTGAAATTACCTTCCAAATATACTACCTCATCCAAATCCTTGTCATGAAGTTTGGTTCTGAAGAAAGTCAAGCAAACAGAAAGAGTGTACCACAGACATTTAAAACAAGTCTTATCTGCCAATTTATTAAGCAGCTACTTTTTGTCAAGCACTGCTCCAGAAGCTGAAAATGCAGCAATGAACTAAATAGCCAAAGAGATTCGTCTCCTTTGGGAATTCCATGTTTCTCTCATTTTTTCCTTTTTCATGGCACACATGGAGTTTTCTGAAGCTTCACATTAAGTATGAACAGCCAGTTTCCTTATTTCTTCATAAAGCAGAGAATATGTTGCCTTACAGAAACAAATCAATTTTTGTTTTTTTTTCAGTGAATTATTACCTAAAACACCAAATAAGGGGAATTTATTGCTGTTGTTACCACTATGAAAATGTTGACGAGAGGCAGAGAAACTCATGATGGTATTCAGCAGCCCAAACATGCTGCAACATCAAACATCTGCCCTGAATCCACCTTTGGTACTACATAGTTAATGGTATAAAATATTAAGACGCCTCTAGACCGTAAGAGGTGCTGTGCTGCATAGTAAGTACAGATGGAGCCTCTGGATGCTTTGAGTCTGAACCCCCATCTGGAAGCCACAGGCAGGCAAGGCAATTGGCTCGCCAAAACAAAAAATGTTTTTTGATATTCTGTTTTTGAAAAGTTCTCTTGCTTGTCATCACAGAGTCACTTACAATCAGGGAGTCAGTTTTGTATTCAAGAGGTTCCCTTTCTATCAGCAAAGGGTTTATAGGCACTTTCACTAAATTGCTTCTCTAAAAGAAGTAGTCAGGATCTCATCTGCATTGGCGTAAGGATATCTCTGCCTAAAGACAGAGGAATGGCCTAGATGACCGGCTAAGAACTCTTTATGACTCAGAATCTGTGAAAATTTCTTCTAAAATTTTGGTTCACATTCAAAGCATTTTTGGTTTAGATCATTGAAACTCACACTTTCTTTACTCATCTAAAGAAGACATAACTTTTTAACATACACTTTCACATACATCATATACTTTCATGTGTGTGTATGTTTGCATATATATATTTAATTATATGCTATGTATTTTATATATTATGCTGTTTATGATTTTGTATATTAATATATCTGTACAAGCATGTCTCTATTTAGTAATTCAATAGATACTGAAAATAATGTAGCTATAGAGCCAGTGCTGCTCTAATTTTAAAAATGAGACAATTAGGACTCAAAATGCAACTTGCCCAAACTCACACATCTTGTAAGTGATAGAGCCAGTTCATTTAACTCCAAATTCCTGACTCTTTCCAACGTTTCATGCTGCCTTTACATATCTTGTATTTAGTCTTGTGTACTTTTCCCCTACCAGTAAATTCATAATTAATTTTCTCCAGATAAAAATGTAAACACTTAAATTTAAACAATAATAGCAAACTAAGATCCTGTGAATAATAAGCTAGAGCATTATGTCATACTTCATTTTTTTTTTAATTAAAGGAAAAAAAAAAACTTATTCACACACGGAAACATCTCACCGAAATGGATTTTTGTGGGATCTTCATTCCTATTGATTGATTAGAAAAGCATTATGGAATAAATGGTTAGAAAGCTTGGGTCCCAGGATGAGCCCGACTTCAGACATCCCTGTACCATGTCCTAGAAAATTACTTGATCTTTGTCAGCTTCTGCTTATTTATCTGTAAAATGGGTTTATAATAGTTCCTGCCTCTTAGTTTTGCTAAATGATATGAGATTTTGAGTAGATGCTCAATCATTGTTAGCTATCCCCATTGGCAGAATGCATCTAAAAAAATATTCTGTCTCTTCAAGGACTCAGGAAACTATGATGACCCACAAGCTAAATCCAGTCTACTGCCTGTTTTTGTAAATAAAGTTTTATTGGAACACAGCAACACACATTTGTTTGTATATGGTTGCTTTCACGCCGTAACAGCAGAGAGCTTGCCCTGCAAATCAAAGGTATTTACTGCGTGGCTCTTTACACCCCTGGTCTACCCGTTCACCAACACTCCTTCAGACTAATATCTCGATTAAGCCTGGCTGATCTTTATGTGACACAGCCAAGAAGAGGATCTGAGAAAGGAAATTGAAAGTACTCCAGACAAAGGTAACTGCACCATGGAGCAGATAAAAGCCAAACCTAAGACCGTCAATATGAACTGGAGATATAAATCCTCAGGCATCCAGCGATATTAGAAGAGTGGTACTAGGGGGAAAAGTTGAGAAAGTTGACTTTTAACAGCTATGATCCCCAGACACAAATGAAACTTCTTTTATTTGAAAAACTAAGCTGCTTCAACCCACAGTTTTTTATTAAAGGTATTTAAGAGTACTCTTCCAGTCCCACACACATAAACCATGCACCACCTGAGCCAGGCCACTGCACGTTCAAGCTTTGTGACACATATGAAACAAGATTTACCTGCATTACAACAGTGAAAGGGAAATAAATTCGGTGATTTCATTACTCTCTGTTCAATGAAATCCTTATTTTATTGCTGAGCTTTGACACTTTTTCCAGAACCTCAACTATCTTTTCTCTCACCCACTAAGAAGTAGCAGCAGCACCAAAAAGTAATCTGGACATCTGGATATTGCATTCAATAATTTATTGGAATCTCAGTCGTACTGCTACAATGAAAGTAGAGGAGATAAAAAGAACTTTACCCATACAACAAATAAAGGAATTGGAATAATAGTCTTTTTTTTTTCTCTCTCTCTTCAAAATATTAAATTTTATCAATCAGAATCTAACAGCTCTGGGAACAGCTCTCCAGAACATTCTCTTTTGTTAACAATATCTCAATCACACATATTGCTTTTCCAATACAACTTTCAGGGGACTGATTTGTGATAAAGCTGATATAGGAAATGCAGAGGGGGACAGACATATAGCCAAATAAATCAGGTTAAAATGAAATTGATGGAATGGACTCAAGGGCAAATCTTTACTCACTTTCTCCAGTTTTGATGCTGCATTTGGTCTTAATGGCTGCCTTTGAAACCTTTGTATCTAAGCTATTCATAGGAAGAATAAAGCACCGAAAACTACTAAGATCTAGGCAGTGCTGCCTTTTTAAAAGTTTGTCGTTAGTTGATAAACAGGCTTTCTCCAGAGGAGAAATATCGCCCTGTGGTACAGTCTTGAGGTTTGTAGAACAGTTTACTGTGTCACCAGCCAGTGTTACATTCTACCAGGAGGGGCAGGATAAGGGCAGAAGGGAATTATTTAAGGTAATTGGAGTCTTTACTCTTAATTACTACATTGTACTGCCTCCACAGCAAATAACTACTTGGATTTTAAGTGGAAAATGGGCTCTGTCAACACGGGACTATTTAATAAATGAAAATGAGAAAATGTCACAGGACAGAAATGAGAAAGCAAAGCTAGGTGTTTACCTCAAGCTCCTTACAAAAATAAATTCTAGATGAATCACAGATCTAGATGTAATAAGTGAGATTACAAGGATACTAAAGGGGAATAATTTTATAATCCTGGCCTTTAGAAAATGTTTTTGCATGTTTCACAAAACAAAAAAATTTAAAGGAAATCAGAGGTACTTTGAATTACAAAAATATCAATTTTACATGCTAAAATTTCTATAAGATAAAAATACCACAAGCAAAATTAAAATAAAAGTTGAAATATTTTAATAACTTGTAATAGAGAAATATTAATACACTTAGAATAAATAATTTCTGGAAATTAATAAGAAAAATCTGAACCCCTCCATACAAAACTAGGCAAAAAACATGTGTAGGAAATTTGCAAAAGAATTTGAATTTCTAATATGCACATGAAAAGTTCAGTTTTATTAATAAACCAGGACATCCAAATTAAAGCCACAAAAATTTGTAATTTATCAGATGGTAAATGAAAAATTAAACAATATATACACTTGAGAGGGACTGAGGAAACCGCATACTCAGTGATGCTGCAAGTATAATTTGGTATAACTGTATTTTAAGGGTTGTTAATCAAGATGTATTCACATTTGAAATGTAAAACTTACATTCCCCAGCAATTCAACTTTCTAGTACCTACTCTAAGGATATAATTGGTCAAATGAGTAAAGGAATATATAATACATGGTCATTATATCACTGTCTAATGGAGTCTCACTAAGCCTGTTAACAGTCAGTTACTTAAAATAATATGGTAAAGTTCATATAATCAGATACTATGTAGCCATTTAAAAGTGTGTGTATATCTATCTATATTTCTTGTTGCCTAATAATTGGAATTATTTTGGATTTATTTTGGGGACCTCTTCTTTCTTTTGAAAATTTCACTCTTGGTGACTTCAACCACTCTTAGGGCTTCAGGTAATATTTATATGCAATATTTATATGCAATACAGACCTTCACATCTAACTATATGACATCCCTAAAATGGAACTCTTAATTCCTTCCTCAAAGTAGTTCTTCAGTCTTAATCATAAAAAACACAACTATGCATTTGACCATCTATGATATTATCTTCTCCCTCAAAATTGGTATCCCTCCAGCAGCAAACATTATTAACATCACAAATTCCTCCACAATATCTCCACTTTTTCTTCTCCTTTGCTACCTTCTCACCCATGGTTTCCTCATCTATTCAATAACATCTGAACAACAATATAGCTTCCCAAACTGTTTCATCACTTGCATAATTACAGTCTTTTATATGTTATCACACATATTAGCCAAAGAAATTTAATTAAAAATTAGATTATATAATCTATTAAATCATGAAAAGATTAAATTAGATAATAAAATCAATTAAAATGAGATCATGCAATCGATTTCTTAAAATTGTGTGGGGTCCTATTGTTCTTGGAACACAATTCAAAATCCAAAACATGGGCAGTGAGGCCAGCATGACCTGGTCCCTGCCAACCACTTCAGCTTTCTCTCATACCATTCATTTTCTTCAAAAAACTCCACAATGTCCTTTTTTTTTCTAGGTTTGGAATGTCTTAGTTCCTTTCAGCCTCTAAGTCTTTAAATATGTTGTTCCCCCTATATGGAATTTTCTTCAATGCCATCCCTTGTATCATTTATAGGAGAGTGTTTGCAAATTAGCCCCAATTCCTCACCTATCACTATATCCACATTCTTTGCAATATGACTTTGGAGGACCTTTCATCACAAGCGTAGTCTACTTTACCACTGCTTAATCTGGCCTGGCCTTACAACCAAAATGCAGCAGAAGTGACAATCTGCCAATTCTGAGCCTCTGCTTCAAAATAGCTTTGTAATCTTTTGCTCACTCTCTTTCTATTGGAACCCCACCCATCCACTCTGATAAAAGCTGAGACTAACCTGCTGGAGCATAAGAGACTCTGTGCAGAAGAACTGAGTCAGTCCAGTTGCCCCAGCCTGGACTGAAAGGACCCAGCGAAATCAGTAGAGCTGCTTATTTCATCCCCAGTATATAAGTGAGCACAGATGAGACCAGAAAAACCACCTAGTAACCCAAAGACTTGTGACCAAAAATAAAGGTTTACTGCTATATACCACAAGGGTTTTCTCCTTGTTTGTTTAACAGCATTATTATAGCATTAGGTATAAAAAACACAATGTATCACTGATATTGGATAAACTCTACTTTTCATCCATCAGAGATTTCATCCATCTTGAGTCCTACTTTCCTGCACCCCCAATAAATAACCCCTACATTTTTGTCTCTCAGAGTTTCTTCAACTATTTATTAAGGCTTTTATGCTTTGTATATATTTAGATGTTCCCTTTCCCACTACATACACAGACTCATCATGGCCAAGGATACGTTTGTTTTGTCAAGCACTGTACCTTCAAAATATCATAGAGTGTCTGACACATGATAGTAGCTCAATAAAAACAAGTTAAATGAATTCATAAATATATGAAAATATCTTTGTAATATATTGTTCCTGAAAAATAAGATTAAATTTTTATTTCCATTCTTGCATAGAAATAGAATAAACTTTATTTTATTCATGTGATGAAATACTATATAACAGTTAAAAGGAAAGAAGGAAACCAGCATGTAGAAATATGACTAAATTTTAAAACTTAGTGTAGAGGGGGAAAAAAAAGTTGCAAAAGGAATTGCACTCTGATATCATTTATACCAAGATTTAAAACAAAAGGAATAGAAACACAAAGCCATACTTCAAAATATAATAATTATGAGAATATAAACATCAATAACTCTATTTCTATTAAGAAAAAGAGTGAAAACCTACTTCAGTATTTATTAAGATCTCAATTTTGTGCAGACCAACACTACTGAGTTAAGAGAATAAATAAAAATATAAACATTCCTTTTCTTGCTTTCAAAAATATAAGAGTAAAGGGTATGGCATCACGATGCTGGACTGGGTTAGGTGAGGTGGTGTGAGAACTGATGCTGAAGGGGTTTTGTCAGCTGACAAAAGAGAATGCTTGAAATAGATTAATTAGATTAGACCATCCACATTGTATCCATTTCTATACCTGTCTCTAAATAAAATTTAGCAGTCCAGTGGAGAAAATGCAGAAATTAAGCATCTGACTTCCCAGATTTATCCAAGCAATGCCTTCTTCCAACAGGGAATCTTTGTTAAGGAGATGCCCTGAGAAGATTATTTACGCCCTGGACTGAGCCAAACACCAATAGGATTTAGAATGTCCCAACTTGGAGGTTCTCAGAGATGCATCTTACCAGTCTCTGGGGGTCTCCTCCAGTCAAGGAGGACAAGAAGGAGCCCTCCTTGCATGCAGTTTTACATGTAGTTTGGCATTTCCAGAGTCTTATTCCCCAGAAGTAAAATGAGCATCTTAAGTCAGGAGACTTGAATTTTAAAAGAAAGATCATTACTATCAAACTTTGAGAATTCTGAAATCCAGACACTTTAGAGAGAGAAAGTAGTTGGACCATTCTATTACTGATTACTACTAATGAGGGAAAAGGCACACAAAAAGAAAATCACACACCTGTACGCTTATCCTTGGAGGACAGCACACAGTCAGACTCAGGAAAAGTGAATTTCAATACAGAAAGAGGGTGATGACATGTATTTAAAGAAGAAGGCAGGCTGGGTGATGTCTAAAAAGTGGAAATAGGTTGTGAGATTTAAAACAAAAAAGGCCAAGACTTTGAAGACTTTGTGGGGGAAGAGAAACCCAGCACAGTAACATCTTTGAATTTCATGATTACTTCCCTTCCTTATCTTAATGTTAAGTGACAATAAGGTCCCACTTGATGTCAGTGTTTATGAATTAAAAATGAGACCAGTTGTCATGGTTGGACTTTTCTCTCGGTGAAAATTCTCTTTTGGATTTCACCATGGTTAGGTTTTCACCAGATGAATAAAATGAAGGAAGAAATGAGCAGATGAGTCAGGGGTAACTGGAAAAAAATGGTTTCAAAGGTGAATCAGGGAATATAGTCTGGTTAAAAACAGAATGATGACAAGGGGTGGGAGAGGGACAGAGGGTAGTTGTTGGGATTAATATAGGATCCAATGAGTCGAAGCGTTGTTGGAATCCATGGACTATAATAGGGGCAGTGAGCTAGATAGTTAAGAAGTGGTGTTCCAGGGCTTCCCTGGTGGCGCAGTGGTTGGGAGTCCGCCTGCCGATGCAGGGGACGCGGGTTCGTGCCCCGGTCCGGGAGGATCCCACATGCAGCGGATCGGCTGGGCCCGTGAGCCATGGCCGCTGAGCCTGCGAGTCCGGTGGTGTTCCAGAGTTGGAAAGGTTGAAAATTAGATATGGGTGAAGCTTGGCATTTTAGATAGTGACAAGGTTTTGGAGTCAGCTTGACTAGGTGGCGTTTGGCTAAGGTAGAGAGATGAACAGGGTCAATGGAAGATAAAAAATCAAGGAACTGAGAAATCAAGTTATTGAATACTGAATGCTGAGTATAGTGAAAGATGAAACGGCCAAGAATATGACAAGAGTGTTTTGGTGAAATTAACAATAAGCTAGGAGGTAAAGTCTCCAAGGAATGATGGGATGATCTGGAGTGAGAACATGAAGACAACATGGGTAGCATAGTCTAATGGCCATGATCCTGATGACTGGGGCATTACATATGAGAGGAAGGTCATCTAGGAGTGGCATTGAGGAACAATGGAGACTGTATCCTCACTCACAGACTGGGTAGTAAGAGGACATGGTACACACTGCTATAATTAAAATAGATAACCAACAAGGACCTACTATATAGCACATGGAACTCTGCTCAATACTCTGTAATAACCTAAATGGGAAAAGAATTTGAAAAAGAATAGTTGCATGTATATGTATCACTGAATCACTTTGCTATACGTGCGAAACTAACACAACGTTGTTAATCAAGTATACTCCAATATAAAATAAGAATATTAAGAAAAAGAGGACCTGGAAGAAAATAGTCACAAGTTTGGCGGAATACAAGAGAAGCAGCATCCTCAGATGAAAGCCAAATTTCAGTTGATGGAACCCAGTGAGGAGGAAGTCAGCAAAGGTTAAGGGTATAAGGATTCGGCTGATGACTGACTTGGTTTCATGAAGTCCAGGGAAGAATTTTAGCAGCTGGGGGAGGGTTGGCAAATGGGGTCAGAAATGGGAACAAGCAGAGTTACGTGTAGATGAGGGTTCAGGCAGTAAGGGGTGACCTTGGAACTCTAGGCTTATTACAGTGCCCTATGTACAGCGCAGTGGAGGCCCAGCATATCAGAGATGGTAATGTCAAGGCAAATCCGGGGGCAAGGATACGTGCTTGGGGATGCATGGTGGAGGGTCTTGTCGAAACACCCTCTCCACTTCTGCTGGGAGAGCGTGGAGTTGAGGGGAAGGGACACTTATTTGGAGCATCGCAGACTGATGCTTCCTTTTGTTAAGCGCAGAAAGAGAGGTGGAGGGCAGAGATGAGATAACCGGGACCACAGGCAATAAGATGCTTCTTTAGGACACCTGCCACTGGGGATGCTTGTGTTGAAAGCCTGACATCTGCTGTCAGTCAGAGCCAGGTTTAAAATCCTGGCTCTGCCGCACACTTGCTGTGGGAATTTAAGCAAGCCCGGGAACTGCTTTTCCCAGGGCTTGGCTTACTGGATACGTATTAACTTTTATTAATATTAATATTTATGTTAATAACCATAGTCAAGGCCCTAAACCTGCTAGACGTGCCAAAAAGAAATGTCATGAACTTCGATGTTTGACTCAGCCAGATTTTGTTCCTTTTTAAATGAAAACACTAGGATTACTTTCTAAATGAATCCTGAGAACAGTACAAAGACAAAACCAGAAAGCTGAGAGGCAACTGGTGGGAGGAACAGCCCCCTAGCACAGTTGTTTACATTTGATTACTTTTGCTTAAAACTGATGAAATAATTAAAGTAAATCCTTTGTGCTCAAGGGATAGAACCCTAGTAAGATAAACTCTAGTAGCTTTTATGGATGGGATTTCTGGAAGAATTAAATGAGGGTTATATAATCCCCATAAATAAAATAGAATTAACTTATGCAAACCAACTCATTAATATGCATGTGAAAGTAGATCTGTCAACTTAAGTATTCTCAAATAGGCGGGGAAACACCCAGCAGTTGACTCCTTAAGTCATGCCTGTAGATCTAGACTTTCTCATTTGCATTTTCTGATGTCATGAATAGAAATTTCTGATGGGATTATAGTTTGAAAACCTATTGTTTTGGTTGATGCTCAAACATTTTTTTCTTGTTCTATATTCCAAAGGCATTGATATTTTTTTTAAGTAAGTCTATAGTTATATTTGAGCAGGTGCACAAACACCGAAAATAGAGTTTACTTTGCTCACTGCTTCCACCTGAGTCACATAGTAGGTGCTCAATAAATATGCATTATCTGAATGTGGAAATAAATATGTTAATGGCCATCTTAGAGTTTGGAAATATAGATTAACATTTGCTTTTCCCCTGGATTTATGTAGACCATATCATAGCTGCCTTTTTATATCACCTTGGGTTAACCACTATATGCTGCTATTAGATTGTCTTTAGGCACTAACGTAAGTCTTATGTTGCGACTGTATTTCCTACCGAATATGGTATTGAGGCCAGCAATGTATGTGTCACCTGGAAGCTTGCTAGAAACTTAAACTATTGGCACCCCCCTTTGGCCTCTTGAAACGGAACTTACGTTTAATAAGGTCCCCAAGTGATTTGTATGCATATTAAATTAACATTTGACAAGCACTAGTTGAATGATTAGGGAAGTGGGTTATAACATCAAGAATCTCTGGGATTACATCTCACCTACACTATTTTCTCATGACCCTAGGCATGTTACTCCACTTCTCTGAAGTTGATTTTCCTCGTCTATAAAACTGGGTTTATAATGGTAGCTTCTGTGTTACATGGTAGTTTGAAGGATTAAACTAAATTATCCTCTTTAGCTAGAAAGAACTGTTGAGAAGGTTGTGACCTCCTTTTAGGAACATATATGTAAGCATCCATCATAGAGGATGTACTCAGTGTCATAAAACTTGAAATGCTTATGTGCCTTATTTTTATAAATTCCCATCATTCCCTGGCTCCTACAAGAATGGAGAAGGGGGTAACATAAATGTAACACCACCAGTTCAGGAAGCAGAACAACTTTCTTCCCAAACCATCAATCTCGGAAGTATAGGAAAAGGCACAGGCTTATGGAAGCACACCAAGAAATGTCCAGGAAAAATATTCTAACCTAGTTTTCTGAAATAGGTAGGCAGGACCTCTGGACTGAGTTATGCTTTGTGAGCCTTCCACCAAGAAAAGCCACATAATATGTGAATAAAGCAAGCATTGGATTCACCTGAAGTTTGAAAAATTCAGCAACTCATTTCTATTGCCTGTGCAGCGGACCTATTGTGGTGGTGTTACAACTATAGCCAGAGGTTGGTGATATTTGCAAATAGAGATAGTGACATTGGCTACACTGATAGTCAACTAGGCACATAGTTTGGGAAGCCTCTTAACTAATGCTATGGAAGAGGCTTAAGGAGTATCTAATGAATGTGAGCTATTATTTTTAAGATATGATATAAGAAGCCACCATAGGAAATCCAATGTTGTAAGCATTTGAGCAGGTTTGTGAGGGGAATGTGATCCACTGAATCACCCACGTTGCTCTTGAGGATTCACAAGAGAAGCTTCTCTCAGGTTCTAGAGTCAGAGCGATTATGCTTATAGGAACAATTGGCATGTTTTTATCCCCTGAAAGATATGAACCCTTTTTTGCCTTGGCCACTGAAAAGCTCAAGTTTAGTAATTGAATATGACTTTATGATATGAATTTTTATTCCCCTTTTATTTTATTTGAGATATTTTTCCCCTTTAGTTTAGCTTACAAATTGAGCCTCATTTTTAATACATATCATCTATTTTAATAACTCCCAGATATCAAGACTAATTATAAGACTGCTGTAATTGAGTGTGGCATTTGCACAAAGATAGACAAATATAACAATGGAAGAGAAAAGAGAGAGCCTAAATGCAGTCCCAAGCAGTGGGTATGCATGCTTGATTACCGTCAGAGATGGCACTATAGAACTGTGAGGCAAGGGCTGCATTTTTAATATCTTGGTTGGCTCGATTGGATCCCTATGAAGATATATATAGAACCTACCTTACACCATGCCGATAAATAAATAAATAACTTCCAGGTGCATTGCAATTTTAAATATGAAAGACAAGACAATAAACTGTAGAAGATAATATAGGAGAGTATCTTCATTTAATCAGGGCAAGAAAATGTTTCTAGAACTTTTTACAAAAAGCATCATTACATATAGGAAACAATTGATAAATTGGACTATATTAAATTTGAAAATTTCTGTTTATCAGAGACATGATTAAGAGAGTACAAAAAGGCAAGCCACAAGGTCGGAAAAACTATTTCCCTACATAAAACCAACACTGTGCTCATATCTAGGATCAGTCACTAAGAAAAAGAAAGACAACTCAATAGAAAAATGATTTAAATTTTTTTTAAAGTGGGGGAGGCTTTGCATGTAGCCAATACACATGTAAAAGGTGCTCAAGTTCATTAGTTATCAGGAAATGTAAATTAAACCCAAATGAGATACGCTTACATATCCTCCCCCAAAGCTAAAATGTATAAAAGACTGACAATACCAAGTGTTGTCAAAAAAACATTGCTGGTAAGAGGATAAATTAATAAAACCACTGTAGACAATAGTTGGCATTATCTTTTAAAGTTGTAAATATGCATACCCAAAGGCCCTATAATTAATTCTACACTATGGTATATACAACAGAGAAATGTATACACAAATGTACCAAAGATAGATACATTATTATTCATAAAGAATTATTCATCTTTGCCTCTAGAAACAATCCACATTTCCATTAAGAGTAGAAGTCATTCATAAATTGTAGTATATTCGTACAATGAAATATTATATATCAATGGAAATTAATGATCTACAGCTACACACAACAACATGGATGAATCTCACAAATACTGTCGGCTACAAAGCCAGACTCAAAGGAATATATATTGTATGGTTTTATTCATATAAAATTCAAAAAGACAATTAATTATATATTTACAAGTCAAGATAGTGGAGAAGAGAGAGAGAGAGAGTAGTAACAGGAAGGGTAGACCGGGGAGGGCCTTCTGGAGTGTTCCCAGTTTTCTGTTTCTGAATCTGATTTAGTACTGCTTCACTGATCTATGTACGTTTTGTAATTTTCTTCTATGTGTTTTGCTTCTTGGAAAAGATGGTATATAAATTAATACATTAAAACATGATGAACATTTCCAGAGGTTGCCACCAAATCCTCTTTATCATTTGAATTTACTTTTTAAACATTTAATTCTAGTCTGCTATTTTGGTAACACATTAATAATAACCCCCAGAAAATAGTTCATCTGATTCTTTAGTACAAATAAAAATTTTGCTGTGATTCCTGACCAAATTTATAAATCTCAAAAGCAAAATCTCTACAGGCTGTGTTCAAAACTTCCTCAAAATCCTTTGTCAGATGGCATAAGAGTAATAAATAAGCACTTCAACTTTGGGTTTCTTTCTCAGTTTTACAAATCAGAAAATCTCAGTTTTGATCGGATGAATACCTTACTTTCTAACATTGTCTTCTCCCACCCCAACTCTTTGCCTGTGCAGCTCAAATGTACAACTTTATCCAAATGGACCAAAAAGACTAGGCCCTGCTGAATCTGAGTAGAGGTGA
The DNA here is from genome assembly GCF_002837175.3 of Physeter macrocephalus. NCBI lineage: Eukaryota > Metazoa > Chordata > Mammalia > Artiodactyla > Physeteridae > Physeter > Physeter macrocephalus. The sequence continues at coordinate 18,716,207 of NC_041231.1, forward strand.
GGGGTAAGAGAAGGCCTGCATTTTTAAAAAGTATCATTTCTGATAAGATACATAAATAGATGTCCAGCAGTGATGATGAAGAGAAAATGAGGCTAAAACATTGGATAATCCACTCTCCTGTTGATTGAAAAAAATAAAAATAACAGTGGCTTGCTGTAATTCAACCCTGCAGCTGCTCTGAGTTCATTTGTTTAAGGCTTAAATTATTTTTAAAAGCGAAGACAAACTCTTCTCCTTTTTGTGATACCCACTGACGGTTATTACATTAAGATAAATTCAGAATATTAAATCCAATGCTACATTGTTTAGTGCTGTTTCCAAAATGATCATTAAAAATCAGTACTAATTTATCAGATTTCTTTTATTTAATAAATTAAAGAAAAATATTTCTTTACCCACTTCGTTTAGGTACTTTTCTGATGTACCAAAAAAAAAGCTAAAAACCATCTAGCATTTACATTTGTAATTAGATACGCATTACCCACTTAACACACACTTCACAATTATCAGAGCCTTTACAATTTCCAAAATGCGTTTTTAAGTGTTATTTTTAAAACCCCTTCTCTTGGGTTTTAATTTGCTTTTCAGATATAAATGCACTTTGTCACTATATCTTCAGGATCATGTATAACTGTTTTTATATTGCTTATATATGAAAAAATATTAAAGACATTCTGAATTCATCCGTACCCAATGAAGATTTTAAAATTTATTTCTAAACGTGAGAGGGTTTTTGTTGTTGTTTTTCATGCTGGTACAGACCCTGGGCAAGAGACAGAAATAAAAATACACATCACCTACAAATACACAGATATCTTAGAAATCCTTCTCGAAAGAGCCAAAGGCCTTTATATCATTACTTTTACCTGGAGACCTTTTCTGTTGTTCTCTGACTATGGTTTTTGGAATCATGTGGATTCTGTTTTACTTCCTCTATCTACAGATAAATGTATATTTAAATATTATTTTCAGATGGAGATGTGAGAAATTCTAGGTCTGTGGTAGGTTGGTGACCTTGGGCAAGTAACATAGTTGCCCCACTTTGAATTTCTTTAATTTCTTCATCTGTAAAACATGGTTTAGGAGAGCTTACAGGTATAGAATAAAGATGAACAGCATTGCAGATATAAAACCCTTGGCATTTCTCTGGAAAAAAAAATTATGGTGATTGTAAATGCCTGCATGTTTATAGCCCTTTAAAATGAAATATTATTGCATTTTAACCTTGAGCCACCTAAAATCAACCCTGTGACACGGAGCAAGAATCCCTTAACCCCATCCTACAAGTGTTAGAAATGAGGTTTGGACCATCCCTAAATGTGTGTACCGTGGTTTTAATAACATTAGTAATATCATTAATTTATCAGACTGATATGTTTAAGGGGAAAAGTATGTGGCATTTTCAAACAACGTTCTATAAATAACTTCAAAATTCTTAACATCAAAGTATTTCCATTGTTCATAGGATAAGTACTGAAGTCCCAAAGTTGGGCTATTAATAGTTGCGTGGGCAGACCTCTGCCAAGCTCTCCATCAACAACTCACAACAATATATCAGGTGCCCTTACCCACTGCTCTACATGTAATCATAAGTATTTGGGCCTTACAGTAAACCTACATAAAGTGGGTACTACTGACACCTCCATTTTCCATGTAAATTCACACCTGTGCACAATGTCACATTGAATGGGGAATATTTTTCAAACATAAGCAGTTCATGCCTGGTACCTCTGCCTAAAAGCTTCATGATATGAGGGAGTTCTGCAGGTTTCTCTGGCATCTCCTAATATCACCCAATCATTCCATTATTTGTAGATTAAGCTTGGAAATAAAGGGTCTCCAAAATTTGGATATACCTGGCTCCAAATTATGTTTCAGCCTTGTCCTAGAAAACTGGTTATTTCTAAATCATGGCCTTTCACATTCGAGGTACCCTGGCCTGGTTTTTGCCATTGCCCTCTCATTTTCTCTAATGCTTGAGACTTGTTTGCATTTGCATTTCCTCTCACTCTCCTGTCAACCTGAATGTTCTCCACCTACTTTCTGTGTTTGGAACACAAACTAATATTCCAAGGCTCAGTTCAAGCCCAATTGCCTTTGGAAGGCTTCCTTTGCCCTTTGTCCAATCCAGAAAAACTTTACTACTTCCTTCTCTGGTCTCCCTTATAGGTTACATCTCACATCACCTGATGCTTTTTTTGAGGAGGTACAGTGGGCAGTAAGAACTTGGACTCCAGGTTCTGACTGCCTGGGTTTGAATACTGACTCTGCTACTTATTATGTGTGTGATTTTGGGCAAGTTAGTTTATTCTTCTGTGGCCTCAATCTGCTCATCTGAAAATGGGATTATAGTAACTTCATAGGGTTGTTGTGTAAGGCTCATTGAAGTTAATTTACATAAAAAGCTCGGAACGGTGCCTGCTATATAATATGTACTATGCAAATGCTAGCAATTTCTTTCCTTTTTTTCTTGCACTCAAGATTTCATCTGCCTGCTCTGTGAAGACAGGGAGCAGCTATTTCTTATCTATCATTTAATCTTTAGTCCCTAGCACAGTGCTTGATTCTTATAAATAAGGTGTTTTCTGGTTGCTTGGTGGGTGAATAAATAAATGACCATTCATTTATTCAACTAGTCTAGCTTTGGTCTAGCTAGGCTAGGAGGCTCCAGCAATAATGGAACAAACTTATGTGAAATGGTATCTGTGATTAAATTTTAAATAGTGCAGGACCAAAAAAGCCCTATTCATAAGTAACTTTTATCCCAATGTTGATCTATTCATTGGTAGAGTTGTGTAGTATGAGTGTCTAAAAAAAATACAGCTCAGTGAAATCATGGATTTCTTTCACAATGCCTATCATTTTTACTCAAGGATGGCATTTTAAACAGCAATGACAGATGCAATGTTCTCTCACGCAAGTACAGAGTAATTCATTAACATACATATGAAAGGAAGAAGTCTACATTCAACCTTTACCACCAGAGTCCTTGAGAAATAAAAGAAATTCAAAGCAGCTACGAGTGTAGCTTGTAAAAAGTCAAACTGGTGTTATCATTCAAGAATACCAGGGTGATAACAGGAGCTTTTGATGACTAGACACTTGCTGAATTTGATTTAGGGTTGAGGTTGGGTAGAGGAAGAAGAGAAGAGCTTAAATTATAATCTATCTGAGAATTTGGAATGACAGAATCTTATGTGGAAGAACTGAAGGAGACTTTTGCACTTAAATAGTTCAAAACATACTTTTGATAAGTCCACAGAGATGACTGACTTGTCTGAGTAACATAGCTGGTTAAAGACAAATTTGATTTAGGAGGATTTTTCATAACAGAGTATTTTTATATTTGGGCTGCATTTCAAGATGGTTTCATGGTGGGATGATTCAAGGTGAGGCAGACTCTAACAGGCTGAGTCTAATATAAACTCCAAGGGTGCTTTTGAATTTCTGAACATCAGGACAGAAGTCGCAAACAAAAGTCATCAATTATCTAGATGTATTTACCTACAGAGTCTCTCTCATGGATAAGTTATGTACTGAAAGGCTGTTCATAGTTCATTTGTTCTGAAGGTCAAAGTGGGACTATACAATTGACTACCAACTGCTAGGAAGCAGAGTTGTTGACAACAATTTTATTTTGATGTGTAGCTTTGTTCTTACCTATGGAAATTCATATTAGGGCTTCTGGACCCAATTTCTCTGTCAATAAGAAGATCAAATATCTTATATTAAATGTTTAGTGTCTGTCTTACTTTCAGTTCCTTAGAAGCAGAGTCTGATGCAGAGATTCAGGGTGTTGATTTATTGAGGAAGCACTCCCAAGGAGAAATGGAGGGATGGAAACTGGATAGAGCAAGGGAAGGGGCTAAGCAAGAAGGTGTCTCAGCTGTTGTCTAGCTCCATCCTGACCCCATGGGAAGCTCTAGGGCATGCATTGAAGAACAGGGGCAGCTGTGGGCATTAACAGCTGGGCCCACTGCCTGTTAAAAGGGATCTGGACCCGGCACCAACAGCATCTACCACCAGGCTTATTGTGAAGGTTACTGTCCTACAGATATGGCTTATTATTTCAGCAATGATTATACCAATAACAAATGAAATAAAGAAAGAAGGTCCACATAATTTGTGTGGGCAGTGTTTGAAAAGGACTGAATACCTTAACACAAAAGCCATAAGTTTTAGAATCTGAACTTTTTTTTTTTTTTTTTTGTGGTATGCAGGCCTCCCTCTGCCGTGGCCTCTCCCGTTGCGGAGCACAGGCTCCGGACGCACAGGCTCAGCGGCCACGGCTCACGGGCCCAGCCGCTCTGCGGCACGTGGGATCCTCCCAGACCGGGGCGCGAACCCGGTTCCCCTGCATCGGCAGGCGGACGCGCAACCACTGCGCCACCAGGGAAGCCCTAGAATCTGAACTTTTAGACTCAAGTTACAACTGGTTCTCTAACAATATACTTTTTAAAAAGTCCCAATCTCAGTGAGCCTCAGGCTTCTAACCTGTAAAATGGGGACAACAATAGCATCTTCTTCTTATGGCTGTTCCACAGTTCAAGGAAGGTAATATATGTCAAATACCTAAAAGTCTTGAAAACAAGGGAACAGCTGGTCTGGAGAAAGTTTTAAAATGTAAACTAGATTTTTTTATACGTAACTGTAGGAGTTTGAAATATTTAGATGTTTGGCCAACTTGAGAGAGGAAATGAAAATATAAAAAGAAGAATTAGAGTTACTGTTTCCTGAGTGCCTATAAGGGACCAGGAGTTTCACATTCATTAATCTCAGTTAATCCATTTCACTGTCCTATGGATGCTGCTGTAATTCTCATTGTATACATTTCATAAAAGAGGCTTAATATTGTTCAGAGGTGACCTAATATCATACTACTGGTTGTTTTACAGAGATAGAATTTGACTCAAATCTGTTTGTATTGAAAATATTAGCATTTGACCACCATTGTTGAGATGTTCAGAAAGGTACAAAAGCCTTTCTAGCAAAATAGACAATGTTGAAAATTTATGAAGGTAGTGGTGAGAACTCAAATTAAGTTGAAGGTGCGGCTCTTGCACTTTAGAAACTTTCCATTTGGTTGGAGGCTTGCATTTGGATTCTACTTTTTCTGTGCAAAGAAACAGAACAGATACGTAATAAGGAAAACTTACTCTTTTTTTTTTTTTTTGATAATTATGGGAGGAAAAAAGCCAACTGAAATGATTACTTTTATTCCACTGAATTCTGATGATATCACTTTTTAAAAACTTGTGGTAAAATATGTATAACATAAACTTTACTATTTAAACCATTTTAAGTGTACAATTCTTTAGTATTAATTACATTTGCATTGTTGTATAATCCCCATCCATCTCCAGAATTTTTTAATCAATCCAAACTAAATCTCTGTACTCATTAAACAATAACTCCCCATTTTCCTTCACCTAGTCCATGGAAGCCACCATTCTACTTTCTGTCTAGGAATTTGCCTAGTCTACTTATCTCATATAAATGGAATCCTACAATAAGTATCCTTTTGTGTGTGTCTTATTTCACTTAGCAAAATGTTTTCAAGGTTCATACATGGTATAGCATGTAATAGAATTTTTAAATTTCCTTTTTGAAGTGGAATAATATTCTGTTGTATGTTTATACCACATTTTGTTAATGCATTTATCTGTTGATGGGTATTTGGGTCCTTTCTACCTTTTACCTGTTATATATAATGCCACTATTAACATGGGTATACAAACATCTGCCTGAGTCCCTTCCATCCTTTGGAGCATTTACCTAGAGGTGGAATTGCTGTGTCGTGGTAATTCTATGTTCAAGTTTTTAAGGAACTGCCATGCTGTCTTCCACAGTAGCTGTACCATTTTACAGTCACACCAGTAATGCACAAGGATTCCATTGTTTTCACATCCTTGCCAACTCTTGTTATTTTCTGCGTGTGTGTGTGTTTAAAATAATAGCCATCCTAATGAGTGTGAAGCAGCATTTTCTGGCTCTGATATGTATTTCTTTACTGATTAGTGATGTTCAGGATGTTTTCATAGAGAAACAAATTCCCAATTGGATATTTCTCTTCTATTATGTTCTCTCTTGTTCTTTCTGCCTCTCTTCTCTCTGTCTCTCTATTTCTCTGCCTCTCTCTTTCCCTTCCTCTCTTTTTGGAAGAGTAACCTTATTAATGAGATTATGCATAGATTTGCATGTGGATACAGATGTAATTTCTTTGAATGAAATTTCAGAAAACCTATTTTGCAAAATTAATATCCTGTATCTCTTAAATGAGATTAGAAGAAAGAATTTGTAAGTGGAGTCTTCTGGGTTGTAAGTCATCAACACTTTTTTTTTTTTTTTTAATAGAAAGCTTTCTGCTTTTTTCCATGGTCTATGTCTTGACTTACAGTGGTTTTTTGTTTTTTGTTTTTTTTCTTTTGTAAAGGATGTTTTAATTTATTTATTTATTTTTGGCTGCATTGGGTCTTCCTTGCTGCGTGCGGGCTTTCTCTAGTTGCAGTGAGCCGGGGCTACTCTTCATTGTGGTGCATGGGCTTCTCATTGAAGTGGCTTCTCTTGTTGCGGAGCACAGGCTCTAGGCGTGTGGGCTTCAGTAGTTGTGGCATGTGGGCTCAGTAGTTGTAGCTCATGGGCTTAGTTGCTCCATGGCATGTGGGATCTTCCCGGACCAGGGCTCGAACCCATGTTCCCTGCATTGGCAGGCGGATTCTTAACCACTGTGCCACCAGGGAAGTCCTCATCAACACTTTTCGATTCATCTTTAAGAGCTTTGTGCTCATTTGCACAAAAAGTAAACCACTCAGAGTTGCATAATAGCAGTGCCAAAGCTAGACCTGGTATTTTCACCTTTTGAAAAGAAGTTATTTACTACTTGGAATGAACAACTGACTTAAGTAAGGTGGCGAGAGTACTTATGTAATACAGGAAATGAAGGGAGATTCTTTATAGGTGATTAAAATGTGTTGGTTATGTTTAGGGTTGATTCAGGAGATAATTACACTCAACCAAATCTCTCCATGGACCTAGCAGGAAATGTTTCAGGCATGGAACCACTACAGATACTGGACACAAAACGCAAAATAATGTGGTTCTTTTTTTGTTTTTGTTCTTGTTTTCAGGTTTAACACTTGGAACGTAAGATCCTTTAAGTCTGCAGGAGAAAGATCAGTTAATGGATGTAGGCCATTCTTCTTTCTGCATGAATAGTAATAGAAACGATTTTAGGGATCAACAGTCACACACCTTCAACTCAAAAAAAGGAGAATTTTGTGAAGAGACAAGAAAGTCAGCAAGGACAGAATTGATTTTCCCATTCATCCAAATGAAAGCATACAATTTCTTCTTAATTTAAACCTTTCCTCTTTTTTTAGCAAAGAGAAAATATGATTTAACTTTGAAAAACTTCTAGTTACACATATTTTTAAAAGCAGAAAAAAGGTGAGAAAAAATAAAGTAGGGGATTAAAAATATATATTTTTTGTTTAAGAAGGGGAGCAAAGAGGAGGAAATAGATGGCCATGTAAAGCATAGTGCATTAATTTTCATCATAGGTATTCAGTTATTTTCAAGAATGGATAGAATCCATAGCTTTAGAGAAACTCGAGAGTATAGCAAATAAATGTGCTGTATGTGTTTTCCTCTGCCAGAAAGTCAAATTTATTCTTATGCAATCTGATCCAAATCATGTGTATCTTCTAGGGTTATCGCCTATCCAAGTAGGAGATATAATTATTTTGGCAGGATCATTGAAAGTCTATGGAGCAATTGTTTACTTCTGTAAAATAAGTTTCTTATTAGTATTTTGCTTGCTGTTATTTTTCCAAGTGCTGGTCTTAGCTGAAATGCAGAAATCAAGTATTGTGTTTATCTTTACCAGAAGGTTCAAGCAGTCATCAGCCTTTGTTCAGATTCCATTTAGCTCTATAATCTTTTGCATTATCCTTTGATTTCTGCAGATATAAATACATTCAGATACACTTAGTAACGCTTGTGTGTATGTATACATGTGTATGTGTGTCTATATAGGACCACATACGTATATGTACATATGTATAATGTGTGTATATTTATGACTGCATGCATATATATACATATATACATATGTGTGTGTATTTATTTCTGAATATGTTTATGTACATATTCAGAAACAATGCCATCCCCAGAATGGTCAACATAGGGGAACTATGTGTAGAACAAGGCATATTTGGAACACAAGACTTGCAATGGGAAACAGACCCAATTGTTAATTTATCTATCTAGTGATGACTAAAGTATTTCTACAAGGTGGGCTTTGGACATATATTTTATTTTTTAAATTTTTAAATAATTACTTTTTCAAAGTAGCAGAAGCATAGACCTTTTCATGAGGGCTGCAAAGGGTAGCTTCTCACTCTTTGGCCCCTGATATATCCTCTGAGGTGGACATGGGTAGGGATTGGGTCAGGGAGGGTGTACTAAAGGAGACATTTAAGGCTTCTACTTCATCCATATCAACAGATGTAATTACTTTCAAACAAGGCTTTCCCTGGATCCAATATGAAACATTTCAGCCCCTGGAAACACTACATAAAAACTATATAAGGAGCAGTATGTCTATTGTTCATCTGCTAATGTCCCCAAATGTCACCAAGGTAATTATTTGGATGACATTTTTGTGACGCAGCTGGACATTGTTACAGTTAATATAAAGTCTGCTTTTGGCAACCACTTTATTTCCACCTACATCAAACTGTGGATGCATGATCACTTTTCCTGGGAGAATACTTGCCTCCCCCAAAAGACATCCCTGCCCTCAGCTTTTGCTTTGTGTGCTCTGCATACTAATACCCAATGCAAAAGAAAAAGGACAAAGAGTAATATATATAATCTTTATCTTAATATGTATATCTGGAACTTTCAGAGATGTTTCTAAATATAATTCACAAAATACAATAACACTGATATTTCCTTCCTTTTTTGAAACAGATTTCAGCTATCCCCAGGAGTCTGAATTCACAAAATGCACACTGTTAAAACTTTTTGCCTCTATAAATTCATATTTGCTCTCAAAGAGCATATGATTGGCAAAGCTGGATTTTTTTCTGCTATGATTATAATAAAAATATATTTTTAGAAACATAAAGATTATAGATTTTTCCCACAAACTCACATGCAAATTGGAGCTTCGCCTTCTGGCTCACAATTGTTCCCAGAGGGTTGGTGGCCAGGCACTGGTACGTGCCAATATCTTGATCTGTGCGGGGGCTACTGATTGCCAAACTGCCTCCATCCAACCTGTAGTGATAGCTCATGGTAAAATCAATATCGGTGCCGTTTTGCTTCCACCTTCAAGGAAAAAAAAATCAAATCATGTTTCTAATATACAGAGTTGACCACTCTTGTGTTAAACAACATGCACCTGTAATTCCTGAGACTGTTAAAATGAAACAAAACATGGTTATGTGTGGATACATCCCACAAGTTTCATTGAAGATAATTGTCTTCATGAGCTCTGTGATATCAATAACTAGGTTATTTTGAAGATCTTCTACTCTTTACAAATTATGAACATTCACCCAAATGTGTACAAAGAGGCAGTAGAACTCTTGACATGAGAAATAAAAAGTAGACATTCAGTCAATAAACCTGGCCTCCCTATTCCTTTAGCAACTTTTCAAATAACATATACCATACCTGAACATGCACAACTGATACTGCAAAATTGAATGTCAATAATGATTTAGACATAGAAATCCAAGAAAAATATATTAGAAATGGCACAAAGAAAGCCAGCAAAGATTTTACAATACCAATTTGAGCCTGATAACAAAACAAAAATAACCAGGCTACTTTAGAACATGATTGTCTCTGTTAGTCTCTTACTAGGAAAATTAATTTCAACAGTATTTAGAAATGCTGAATATTTTTCATTATTTCTACAGTATTTAGAAATATTTCAACAGTATTTAGAAATGCCAGACTAAAATTATACCTTAACAAAAACAAATGCAGTTTGAGAAGTTTTTATTTTAGGCCGCAAAAAGTTTCTTGGGTTACCTATTAGTCAACAATCTTTTTGTACATGAATTAAGTATCAGAAAGGCCTAACAGTTATATTTATTTTCAAAGAAACATGAGATGTTTTAGAAATTGTATTGGTCATTTTAAGATGAATGAATAGCCAGTAATTAACTGGACTCACTTTCCCCACCTTGCAGCCCCTAACTTCCATCAAAATATTCAGACATTTTGAAATAAGAATATTACATACTTAAACAGATACATTTCTAGGGCACAAACTGTGTGTAGTCATATAAAGCATTTATGAAAAGAGATATTTTAAACTATTGAATTAAGATAATCAGTCAGAAAAACAAGTAAGTGGCCTCTTCCTATGTAATATAGCCAATTTCCAAGTCATATTTTTTTAGGGTCTATGCCAGCTTAGCAGTTTCTTCCCTTATTTTGGTAGAGGTAGCTAACTGTAAGAAAGGAATGACATTTTATAGCATTATTCCAAATGTCATTGACTTTTTTAGGAGTATTCTGAAACATCCCGTGGAAAAAGTCTGGCAAATATCTACAACAGTAGAAAAGAAATACGTAATTAGGTAATCTTCTACCCTATTAAAGATGAGAAGTGATTGACCAGATATCAAATCATCTAGAGGTTTTGAACAAACTCTGTCACTTTTAAATTATGTAGCCAATTCTTGTGCACCTCAACTTCATTTTAATAAAGGGAGTTGAAAGACAACAGTCAAAAATAGTATATTTCATTTGCCTGAACTATCTGCCAAATTTTTTTCTAGAGAAATTTGTTCGGCCTCTCGTTCTGTTTCAGAAGAAGAAAATGGAGAAAACGATTATTTTTTAGGCCTATCTGAAGCCTCGAATATTCTCCTTGCCAGCACTGTAATACTGTCTTTACATGGTCTTTTAACCTTTGTGTTCCCTTTTGTTTTCAATGCAGAGGCTATACAGCACTTAGTTTGCCAGCTCTCTTTAATTTTGGAGTCAATCACTGAAATAACTGCTGTCATCATTATATGCTCCTAGTTAAGCTCAGTAATTGTTTTTCAACACAAATTCAAAGTTGTTGGCTTAGCTGCAGCAAATGAATTTTTCACAGTATCCCCATAATCATTCTAATCACTATGGTACAATGATTATTAAACTGTGCATATAGATCAAGGGTTCAAGTCGTGGTGTGGGCTTTGTCCTAATTAATATGTTTAAATCAATGGAGAAATAGTATTAATGAATTCAAGTGATTGTCATACAAACGTTACGGATAGAATTGCATGCCCAGGAGAATTATCCCATGATGCAAACTAGGAAGTATGCTATAGATGATTATTTTAAGCATCTGCCTTAATATCGTATTAATTCCATGAAACATATGGATTTGAACTAAAATCTTGAACTTTTTCTGGTGAACATCCTTCCCTATTGAGTAGTTAAGAATATAACGGCTGGGGGCTATATTTGTTTGCTGGCCTGTGATAATGCACGTGTGTGAGTGTGTGTGTGTGTGTGTGTGTGTGTGTGTGTGTGTGTCATCCTTCCCTATTGAGTAGTTAAGAATATAACGGCTGGGGGCTATATTTGTTTGCTGGCCTGTGATAATGCACGTGTGTGAGCCTTGCTTTAGAATTACATGGAGCGCTATTTCTGGGCCCATCCCTAGACCTTTGAAGAACTCCAAAATCTAAATTTTTTAGTAGTCTCTCTGGGTGATTGTAATGTGCGCTAAATTTGGCTCCATTGACCCTGTGGAAAGAGTCCTAGGCCTAGCTTTAACATTCCTTTGCTGTGTATGCTTGTGCAAGTAATGACTTCTCCAAAAGTCATATCCATCAATTATAAAATTTGCACAATAAAAATATCCTGCTTTATCACATGAGGTTGTTAAGAAGATCAAGTGAGGAAATGAATAAAAAGAATAGAAGGGCAGAGTAACTACTTTTATGATTTTTACTCAGAGACCTAGAGCTTCTCCAGACTGAAGAATGTCTTTATGACTGGAGTAGATTAAATTACAGAAAGGAACGTCCTCTTGTGACCAGGTCCAGAGAACATGTGTTAGAAATCCTCTATGACATTCAAAGATAGTGTATCTGATAGAGAGTGTATCCAATGTAAAAATGATTTATGTGTGTGTTGCTTCATTTTCCCAAATAAGATATATTCTGAGCTGGAACTAAGCTCATTACTATCTGATTTTCCTAAACTTTTTAAAGTATAAGCAATCCTACCCAAGTACATTTTTGCATAACCCATTTTCCTTCCCTTAACAAAGCTTCCTGGTTAGATGTTAATTGCCATGTGTTGCCTGGTCTTTTAAAGAATAAAGAGTGATCCTTTCCATGGGAAAACTTCTGTGCCAACTTGCCTGACATCTGTATCTTCTTGTTTTCTGCTGAAATCCTGTTCGTGAAGGTGTTGACTCCAACTGTAAGTGACTTTAGACAAGTTACTTTTAAACTGTTTCCAAATTTCTGCTTTAAATATTGCTTATTTTCTCCTATGAGATTTCATTTGCTAAAGGAATTTACTAAAAGGAATAAAACACACCTTAAAGTCAACCACACCCTCACTTTGTGGATAAGGAATCCAATGCCAGGAGAAAGAAATGATTATTCTAAGGTCACATATGGAATGGTTCTAAGTCAAAGGCTCTTTAATATGGCTTCATACTATATCCAAATAACCTCAAATAATGTTAGACTCTGAATCATAAAGATTGTCCCTCTATTTCATACACACACACACAATCTAAGATGAATACAGTTACGATGTTTTTTAAAAATAAATTTTAAGTTAGAAAGGATCATATTAAAACTAAATTTTGTGTTTTGTTGCTAATGTGCATTGTCTGAAATGCCTCTGCCCTTTGCTTTATTTTCAAGAAAATTGGGTCTTAGTCTGACATTTAAGCATTAAAAACTAGATTTTGTTCTCACTCTTTTTTCAAAGCCTCTTGCCTATGAGTATTTTATACCATGATATTAGAGCTGAGCTAAACCTGGTTATGGGGATTGGAAATAAGAAGCTAAATTACCTGTCTTTAGCCTCCTAATTTATAAGTATGTTAGAAACAGAAGCCATTTCACAGCACTGGAATTTGCAATCTCTTCATTCAGTGTATTTCTTCATAGATGATATTAGCAAATTGTTGTGAGAACCACTGTTTTATATCTTTCAGCCTGTTATAAGCCAATAGACATTTTTATATAAGTACATGATTGACTGATGATTTATCTTACTTATACTTAGCAAATGTTTCTTATTTTATAGGGATTCATACTTTTTTGTCCTTTCTCTAACAAATTCTGACAATCTTTAGGATCAATCAAATTGGCTTTCAAAAATAAAATTCCAACTTAAACTGTAAGGTGATCCTGAAAAATGTGTTAATCACATTTTTATATATTTAACCAAATTTTAAGTTAAATAAGATAACTCTTTATTTAAGGAAAACAAACCACCAACCATGAACTGGGTGAACCAATTTATAAACTAAGTAATCTTCATCAACCAGATGGACTTTATTGGTTTGGGTGTCCTAAAGATGGGAAAGCTTTAGTAAAGTGTAGTAAGACACAGTTTTTCAGCTCTTTTGTTGTAAAAAACAAATTCTGAAGTTCTTTTGACAAAAGACAATGTAAAGGAGAGTTGTCTTTAACTTTGTGCATTTAAGTCATTTTGCTAGTTAATCTAGACAATCTTAAGATCAAAGTAATTATACATAGAAATTTGGTATTTTTAATGGAACATAAAAATCATGCCAAGCCAGTTTATTTTGCCAAAATGGACTGAAATTGTTGCTTTTTGTGTGTGATGATTTAACTTAACTACTAAAAATTAAGACTTTAAAAAAATGCTTTTAAAATCCCAAAGCCACAATAGTGATTTTAATATTTTTTTCTACTTTTCCTATATTCACACTGCATATGCAGTTCTTACCAACAAAATATCTTTATGATTTATATAAGCATAATATATACATGCATATATTTTTAAATTTGTGAAGTCCACCCACAAAGTGGATCAGATTCTGCCTTTACTGCAATATTCTAAGAACTGAAATACTACAGAACTTTCTTCCTTATTATTTCAGAGGTAATACGTGAGGAGCAAATATATATTTTTCTACTTGCCCGGAATGAAAATTCCTTTTCTGCGTTAGTAGATGGTACATAGTTGTCTTCAACATGTTTTTCTAAAACCAGTGCTTTTTGGGTGATGGGACATGTCAGTGGAGCCACAGAAATTAGTCTGATAAAATGAAGTTTCCATCTGGATTAATTCCTTTTAGGGGAACATTTTCACAGTCGTTGTATATGGGGCAACTGAGGCAGTGACTCCAAATTGTGGGGAAGGGAATACAAAATGAACTTGTGCTTTATAGTCTTTCAAATTGGGGAGACAAATCTTTTCCTGTCCTTTCCCTTTGTTTTTTCTTCTTTTTTCCTGTATTCCTTCCCTCCTCCCTTCCTTCCATCCTTTCTTCTTTCCTTCCTTTTTCTTTCTTTCTTTTCCTCTGTCAATTCTCTCCAAAACATGGCACTGCATGGCACCAATCTCAAGAATAACTGTTCTCAGCAGACCTAATCAATAAGTCATAATAGTGGTTGCTGCGGGTGGGGGTGGGGTAGTCATCACTTGGCAAGTGCATGAGGGAACAGTTTGCCGTACCAGAAATGTCCATATCTTCATTTGAGTGGTGGGCACGCAACTGTATACCTATGTAAAAATTCTTTGAGCTGTACACTTCAAATTAAGTCATTTTATTGTGTGTATATTTTACCCCGAAGGCAAAGAAAAAAAAAAAAAAACAAAAACAAGCAGTGTGGTACTCAGAAGTAGAACTTTACCTATAATGGGGTGAAGGGTAACCATTAGCAGCACAATTCAGGATGATTTCAGACTTTGACAAATCCAAAGGAAAAATAACATCTTGTGGTTCCTGGGTAAAAATAGGACGGCTCAAACGACCATCACCTGGAAAAAGAAATGAATGACACCACATGAAAAAACTTGACCCTATTTTGAATGCAAGTCTGAATTAGACATCAAGTCAATACATAGTTTTAAAAACATTTTATCTTGAAACAATCGCAAACATATAGAAGATGTTTCAGAAATGGTACAAAAAATTTCTATGCCATTTAGAGTAATTTTTCAAATTTATGCCACATCATCCCAAATAATTTAGTTTATATTTCCTACAAAGGATACAATAAAATGATCAAAATCAAGGAATTAACATTGATTCAATACTAGCATCTAATCTTCAGATCCCATTTCTCCATTTTCCCTAATAAAATCCTTTATAGCAAAAAGATCCAGTAGAGAATCACAGATTTCATTTAGTTGTTTTCTCCTCTTAGTCTCCTTCAATGCAGAACAATTTCCCAGTCTTTACTTGGTTTTCCTCACCTTGGTACCTTCGAAAATTACAAGGCACTGATCTGGTAAAGTTTCACTCAATTTGGGCTTATCTGAGTGACGACAGGGTAGGGGTCCTGGTAGGAGCTGTGTGCTGAGGGTATGGGTAATAAAAAGGGTCTATAAAGATTTTAAAAAACAATAATAAAACCAATGAGAAAACTGGCTCTTATTTTTAAAAATTATCACCATGAAAAAGACTGGTCCCTACCGGCCAGAGTATATTGATCACATTGTCTTGCCATCTTGTCCCTCCATTCCCCTCACCCACTGGGTACACCACTTTGTCTGCTGTTTCATTACAGTTAGCTTCAGGAATGCTGTATGCTTCAGATTGTATCCTACCAGATAGTGCAGGACTTCTATTTGTCCCATTTCTGCTGAAGTTAACTTTGATCACTTGGTTAACATGCTGCCTGCCAGACTTCTCCACTATAAAATTGCTTTTTTTTCCCCCTTTATAATTGGTAAACATTTTGTGGTTAGGGACTTTGAGACAATGTAAATATACTGTTCCTTACTGCACATTTAAATTTTTTATTTATATATTTCTATCAGTATGATGTACTCTATCACTGTGAATCCATCGTTTCTTATTTTATTAAAGTTATAATCCATGACTATTTATTTTGATGCCCAAATTGTCACTGATTTGGCCAGCAGGAGCCATTCAAGCTGGTTTCTTCATCTTTTTGACATGTGCCTATCATTCTTTATACTATTCTTTACTTTCTGGTACAAGAAAGTGTTCCAGAATCACCTTGCATTTCTCCTGTTCCAGCCATCGAAGTAGTCTTTTTTTCCCATAAGAAAACCTTGTTCCTTTTATTAGGGAATGGTATTTAGAAACCATGATCTGGAACTAAGTGTACTTATTGTTATTGAGGTGTTCTTGCTCTGAGGATTTTCAGTGTGTGCATGTGTGTGTGTGTGTAGGTTTTATAGATTATATGTACAAATACATACATATAGATAATTATATGAATTTATAAACACATATGAATACATATAAGTATGCATATGTATAATTTTATATACAGACATATTTATGTAAATATGTATATATGTGTGTGTGTGTGTATATATTCTTATTCCATACTTCTATCTATCTATGGTGATTTATAGTGGGTTTATTATAGGTTTTTTCTGTCTATATATATATTTTTAATTTTATTTATTTTTGGCTGTGTTGGGTCTTCGTTGCTGCATTCAGGCTTTCTCTAGTGGCGAGCGGGGGCTACTCTTCGTTGCAGTGCACAGGCTTCTCCTTGTGGTGGATTCCATTGTTGCAGAGCACAGGCTGTAGGCACGCTGGCTTCAGTAGTTGTGGCTTGCAGGCTGTAGAGCACAGGCTCAGTAGTTGTGGCTCACAGACTTAGTTGCTCCACGACACGTGGGATCTTCCCAGACCAGGGATCGAACCCCTGTCCCCTGCATTAGCAGGCGGATTCTTATCCAGTGAGCCACCAGGGAAGTCCTCTGTCTATATTTTTAACTCCCTAGTCCAGCTGTGAGAACCCTGGTTTCCACTATTCTCAGTGTATTTATGAATTTGTTCAGTCTCCTTGTATGTCACTAACCTCCAGTTACTGTCACTACCTTCTCCCCTTTGTGAAGCTCCTCTTCACCCTGTACAGATTCTGATACCTGCTGCAAGTTTTACTCCCATACCTTCCTTGACACCACTTGTAAGCTGTCTCCTACCTCCTCACCTCACTCATGTTCTGACCCTGTGCAGGGTCTCCCTCCTGTGTGCATGCTGTCTTTCCTCTTGACCTCTGACACTCTGTGCATGGTTATATTCCAAAGTGGATAACTTTCTCACATCCTTGGGGATCTAACACCTCACCCTGGAATGCCCTTTCCCTGTGGAGACTCTGTCCTCACTCGCTTAGCTTCCAGGTTTCTACCTTCACCACCCTCTCCTGGCAATGGAACCCTCCTCAGGCTTCTCAGACTCTGATAGCCTGTGCCAGGCCACCTCAGTAAGGGCATTCCCTTCTCACCTTCCTCGGGCTCTGCCACTCCACTGGGCCACCGCTGCCTTACCCCTTGTCCTGCATGCCTTACTTTCTCACCACTCTTAGGCTCCAACAACTCATGCTGGGCTACTGTGGTGCTCATCTTCCACATTCATGTGGATGCCTAACTTACTAAGCCCCACTTCATGGCATTTGGACTGAATTGTTAAGAAAGAAAGATTTGGAGGAAAGGAGGAGGAAGAGTTCGGTACTTACGTTTTAGGTGAAATTCTGTGTTTTTTAAATGTGCAAATGAATACATAAAGCAAAAACCTCATCATGTTAGGATTTAATTTTAGGACATCCAGTCCAGAACTCTAGTAGTTGTACCTGAGGGTCATGTAGGAACATGGTCATTTCCTCTGATACCAACCACAGCTCTAGAGAATCTCAAAGTTGGTAGGTCTTTTGTAGACCATTCAGGCCAGACTTCTTGGTTTGGAAAGACAATAGAGCTAGTGGTCAATAGCATGTGTCGTTGAATCAAATGGGCTTCAGTGGATTTGTGAAATTTGCAGTATCTTCGTTGACAAAATAGATAGACTCTGTATATCAGATGGTTATTTTGAGATTTAATGACATATTACTTATAAAGTATATCACATTGTGCCTGGTACATGTAAATGTATAATCATCAAATTGTGAAAATTACCATCATTATTGTCATCATCATCATCATCCTTATTATTATTACACACAGGGAAACTAAAACCCAGGAAGATGAATCATCTTTTCCAAATTCACCATCTGCTTTGAGAGATAGGAGGAAGTTAAACTTAGGTATCTTGTTCTCTCACTGTTTTCACCATCCACTCAGATCTATTTCTTTCTTCCAGAATATTTGCACCCAGGTAAAATATTAATTTAGTAATTTTATCTTAAATTGTAATTTTAGTATACTCCATTATTTACCTAGAAGTGCAGACAGTTATTAGCTGTATAATGCTGGACAAGTTATAACTCTTAACTCTAAAGTATCAATACATCTTACATCTTTGATTTTTTGTAAAGGCTGATTGAGAAAGAGTGAGTTAAACATGTAATACAGACTTTCCTTACTCTAGTACCTAATGAAATGTGCAAAGAATTATAAATATAAATAAACAACAAACAAATTAACAGTGTCTCAATAAGAAAAGGGACAAATTCCAATGCCACTGGCTTAAAAATAATCAAAATAAACAAAGAAACAACAGAAAAAAAACATTTGTGCATAAGAGGAGTTTGTCCAGGCTCAGAGGGGCGAAAGAGTTCTTGACGTCTTAATCTCATGCCTAACCTCTGTGACATTTGCTGGTGAAATGGCAAAATTCTGAGAATTCTCATAACAACCTCCAATTCTGGAGTTAAGCAGATCTGTATATACATGCATAGTGTGTTTTAATCTGTTTTCTCTTCTGGCTGAAGAGAGGTGTAGACAGGGCTCCTGGAGAAAAAAGAGTGAAGTAGAGAAGCATGCATAGTAAAGCTGACTCTGTTTCACAAGCTAATAGTTTCACGCCTATATATTCACTTGGTAAAATCTCTAAAGCCCAACCGAAAAATGATGCATTTCCCCAATAAAGTATACCTATGACTCTTCCACCAATAATCTTGCTACAAACCACTAAAAAAAACAAACCTTAAAATAGAAGCACCCAGATATTCTGCTAAAGGCTGAACTTCCCACAATCCCAGTATTCCCTCAGGCTACAAAATGTGGGTACTCATGATATGTGGGTATTCAGCCTCCAAAATGGAGCTAAAAGGAAAAAAACAAACAGTTCCCTGATATGATGAGAAGAACGTTTAAAAATATCCCTTTCTATAAAGGAATGACTGAGTTTTCTGTACACAGTTCCTCAAGTATGAGCAAATGAAAAGAAGTGGAATAGTAAGTATGGAAATGTATTGCAACAATAAGAGTGAAAAACATAGCATGCCAAAGATAGACAAAATATCCAATCTAGAAGAAGTTATAACTCAAGGAATACTAGGAAATTTCTCAAAATTTTTCACACAGAGTAAGAACCTGAATTCAAAAAATGTAACTCAATGTCAAGATGAAAAAGACAAACTATAGAATCAGATAAATTAGGATGTAACTTAAACATAAAAATTGCAACCAAAAGAGCATCATTAAAGAATTAATAAATAAACTAAAATAGGCAAGAAACAAAACAGATACCTACTAAACGTCAAATTACTGACATAAAGAGAAGATTAGAGATAATTGTGATGAATGCAATTAAAAAAACACAGATAAGAGGGAAGAGAAGGTAATGGATAAGAAAGATAGATAAAAGATGATCCAACATAAAGATCCTTCATGTCACTGAGACAGACAAACAAATGTATTGAAAGATATCACCAAGAAAATTTCCTGTGAATTGAAAGAATACACCACATTCCAGAGACATTTTAGAGAGAGGACTTAACACCAAAGCACGTGTTAGTTAAGTGACTGATGTTCAAACTTAAAGAAAGACTTTGCAAGAAGACCAGGTTGAAACAGAAAATTACTTAAAAGAGTGAAAGATAAAATCAGATTAATTTCAGATTTTCTAATAGTAGCATTAGCATTCTATACCAGAAGACGGTGAGGGAAAGTCTACAGTATTCTGAATAAAAGGGTGACATGACTGTTATTACCCACTTATATAGCTTTCGAATCTAATGACATTCAACATTCTCTAACATCAAAAAAACAAACAAAAAACCCTCAGAGAATATAACATAAATGACCACTCTTAAAGAAATGACTTAACAATGAAGTCTATCCAGGTAAAAATGAACCAATATACAGATCTCAAGAATGAAGGAGGAATAGGATGCACAATGAATACATTTAAATATAAAACTACCACTTAAGAACCATGTTGGTTTTAGTTATAGAACAGAATATGAATGCCATAAACTTGGATAATATAAAAATACCAGTATATTGGGCTTCCCTGGTGGCACAGTGGTTGAGAGTCTGCCTGCTGATGCAGGGGAAATGGGTTCGTGCCCCGGTCTGGGAGGATCCCACATGCCGCGGAGCAGCTGGGCCCGTGAGCCATGGCCGCTGGGCCTGCGTGTCCGGAGCCTGTGCTCCGCAACGGGAGAGGCCACAGCAGTGAGAGGCCCGCGTACCACAAACAAAAAACAAAAAAAAGATTAAAAAAAAAATAACAGTATAAACAGAAAAATGAGGGATGGGTAAAAGAATATAGTTTGAAATGTGTGAGTGGTAATATCATCTTCTTTCATAGCAAAAATTCAAGTGGAATATGAGGGGTTTTTGTTTGTTTGTTTTTTCATAGATCTTTCTAATTTAAACATTTTCATCCACCTTCCTCTCCCCCTAAAAAGAAAACCTGGCTGAAATATTAAGCACTGTGCTGTGCACAAAATAGGCAGACAACAAATGTTAATTCATCTTCCTTTACCTTCACTCAGAGAAAAGCTCTGTTCAATCTTCATATAATCTAAATGAAGGGTATAACTTGACTTAATAATATTTTATATTTGGGAGAGTAATTTGTAGTTTTCCAAGGAGTTTTACATGCACCAAGTAACAAATTAAATTCCTGTGACACGTATTATGAGACATACATTTCCATTCCCATTTGACAGATGAAGAACTTGAGACGAATAGAATTAGGCATTTTCTAACAAACTTTGGTTCATTTTGAAAGACAGAAAAGCTTGGTCTTGGTGAATTATCATCAGTCCATATCTTATTTAGTCATTTATATTTGTTGTTATCAAATTTTTAAGAGCTTGAATTCATACCAGTAAAATGTCTAGCTTTTGTCAACTAATTGTTTTGTCTCTTGTGGTAAATCCTTAGATTTTTTTTCATACTGCAATGAAATGATTAAATAATAGCAGACTTTTGTTGCTTTGCCTACAGTGTCAGAAAGCAAGGACAACATGAGCTTTCTGTACAAGAAGAGCTGAAACCATGTGACAATGTAATATCAAAAGCAAGAAATCAAAAATGCTTTTTAAGCATCTTTTCTTTAAAAATGCACTAGACCTTAGGAAAAGTGTCAGTATTTTGAGCAATAAGTGATTAAATAATTGTATTGACAACACCTACTGCTATAAAATCACCTACAATATAATGCTCCACAATAAGAAATGTTTTACTTGGCAATAAAGGAAGAACTTTGCAATAGAGGAACATTGAAAAGTAAATAATTTTAAATGACAAAAGCAAATTATACAATGTTTTTGAAAATTCATGTAGGGTTCTGCCCCATTTTTCTATTTCTTTATCTTCCATGGAGTTAAAAAAAATTAGTCCTATGATTTGACTCCAATACTGGATCAAACTACCAGAATCTGAAGTTCATTGTCATCCCACTGAATGCAAAAAACTTTTGATTATATCTACGGCAGTCACATTTTGTCATTTCTGAACAGTTCATGAACATCTTTATGGAGAATCATCTCTTAACTGATAGGAATAGGCCCTTAAAGTCATATTTTTTTAAATTCACCCCATTCTTATGGCCATGAATGACTGGACAAAAGGTGAATATGTCCTGCTCGGCTTCTGTACTTCTCTCTCCTGGGAATTAGGAAATAAAATGAAGAGGTTCTTAGTTTCTGATTGTTACCTGAATAGAGAGGAGGTTCTTCAGGATTATTAGAGCCTCTGTCTGCCATAAAACTTGTTAAGAGTTAAGAGAATGCTAGTCTAGATGGACCCTCAAGATGCCAGAGGAGTAAGATGTGGAGATCACTTTCCTCCCCACAGCTACTTAAAAAATACATCTACATGTGGAACAACTCCTATAGAACACCTACTGAATGCTGGCAGAAGACCTCAGACTTCCCAAAAGGCAAGCAACTCCCCGCGTACCTGGGTAGGGCAAAAGAGAAAAGAAAAAAGAGACAAAAGAATAGGGACAGGACCTGCACCTAGGGGAGGGAGCTGTGAAGGAGGAAACGTTTCTACACACTAGGAGGCCCCTTGCAGAGAAGGGGGGTGGGCGGTGCAGGGAAACCATGGAGGAGAGTGCAGCAACAGGGGTGCAGAGGGCAAAGCAGAGAGGTTCCTGCACAGAGGATCGGTGCTGACCAGCACTCACCAGCCTGAGAGGCTTGTCTGCTCACCCGCCAGTGTGGGTGGGCGCTGGGAGCTGAGGCTCCAGCTTCGGAGGTCAGATCCCAGGGAGAGGACTGGGGTTGGCTGCATGAAAACAGACTGAAGGGGGCTAGTGCACCACAACTAGCTGGGAGGGAGTCTGGGAAAAAGTCTGGAGCTGCCTAAGAGGCAAGAGACGATTGTTTCAAGGTGCGCGAGGAGAGGGGATTCAGAACACCGCCTAAATGAGCTTCAGAGACAGGCTCGAGCTGTGGCATTCAGCACGGACACAAGAGAACAGGCATGAGATGCTAAGGCTGCTGCTGCAGCCACCAAGAAGCCTGAGCGCAAGCACAGGGCACTATCCACACCTCCCCTCCCAGGAGCCTGTGCAGCCCGCCACTGCCAGGGTCCCATGATCCAGGGACAACTTCCCCGGGAGGACACAGGGCACGGCTCAGGCTGTTGCAACATCATGCCAGCCTCTGCCGCTGCAGGCTTGCCCTGCATTCCATAACCCTGCCTCTCCCCCGGCCTGAGTGAGCCAGAGCCCCCTAATCAGCCGCTCCTTTAACCTCCTCCTGTCCGGGCAAAGATCAGATGCCAGAGAGCGATCTACCTGCAGAGGCGGGGCCAAATTCAAAGCTGAACCCCAGGAGCTGTGCGAACAAAGAAGAAAAAAGGAAGTTGCTCCATGCAGCCTCCGAAGCAGCGGATTAAATTTCCACAGTCAACTTGATGTACCCTGCATCTGTGGAATACCTGAACAGGCAACAAATCATCCCAAAATTGAGGCGGTGGACTTTGGGAGAAACTGTACACTTGGGGTTTCCTGTACGCGACTGACGAGTTTCTGATTTATATGGTTATCGTAGTTTAATTTTTAGTGCTTGTTATCATTGGTGTATTTCTTTATTGGTTTGGTTGCTCTCTTTTTTAAAAAAATATTTTTTAATTTTTATTTTATTCTTTTAATGATATTTAATTTTTTTTATTTTAATAGCTTTTATTTATTTATTTATTTTTCTTTCTTTTTTTTTTTTTCTCCCTTTTCTTCTGAGCTATGTGGCTGACAGGGCCTTGGTGCTCTGGCCTGGTGTCAGGCCTGAACCTCTTAGGAGGGAGAGCCAAGTTCAGCACATTGGACTACCAGAGAACTCCTGGCCCCACTTAATATCAATCGGCAAGAGCTATCCCAGAGATCTCCATCTCAATGCTAAGACCCAGCTCCACTCAACGACCAGCAAACTTCACTGCAGGACACCCCAAACCAAACAACCAGCAAGAAAGGAACACAACCCCACCCATCAGCAGAGAAGCTGCCTAAAATCACACTACGTTCACAAGCACCCCAAAACATCACTGGATGTGGTCTTGCCCACCAGAAAGACAAGATCCAGCCTCAACCACCAGAATACAGGCACCAGTCCCCTCAACCAGGAAGCCTACACAGCCCACTGATCCAATCTTAGCCACTGGGAGCAGACATCAAAAACAACGGGAACTACGAACCTGCAGCCTGTGAAAAGGAGACCCCCCCCCCAAACACAGTAGTTAAGCAAAATGAGAAGACAGAGTAATATGCAGCAGATGAAGGAGCAAGATAAAAGCTCACCAGACCAAACAAATGAAGAGGAAATAGGCAGTCTGTCTGAAGAGAGTTCAGAGTAATGATAGTAAAGATGATACAAAATCTTGGAAATAAAATAGAGAAAATACAAGAAACGTTTAAGAAGGAATGAGAAGAACTAAAGTGCAAACAAACTGATGAACAACACAATAAATGAAATGAAAATTTTTCTACAAGGAATCAATAGCAGAATAACTGAGTCAGAAGAACGGATAAGTGACCTGGAAGATAAAATAGTGGAGAAAACTACCGCAGAGCAGAATAAAGAAAAAAAGAATGAAAAGAATTGAGGACTGTCTCAGAGACCTCTGTGACAACATTAAATGCACCAGCATTTGAATTATAGGGGTCCCAGAAGAAGAAGAGAAAAAGAAAGGGACTGAGAAAAACATTTGAAGAGGTTATAGTTGAAAACTTCCCTAATATGGGAAAGGAAATAGTCATTGAAGTCCAGGAAGTGCAGAGAGTCCCATACAGGATAAATGCAAGGATAAACATGCCAAGACACATATTAATCAAACTATCAAAAATTAAATACAAAGAAAAAATATTAAAAAACAGCAAGGGAAAAGCAACAAATAACATACAATGGAATCCCCATAAGGTTAACAGATGATCTTTCAGCAGAAACTCTGCAAGCCAGAAGGGAGTGGCAGGACATATTTAAAGTGATGAAGGAGAAAAACCTACAACCAAGATTACTCTGCCCAGCAAGGATCTCATTCAGATTTGACGAGGAAATTAAAACTTTTACAGACAAGCAAAAGCTAAGAGAATTCAGCACCACGAAACCAGATTTACGACAAATGCTAAAGGAACTTCTCTAGACAGGAAATACAAGAGAAGGAAAAGACCTACAATAACAAACCCAAAGAATTAAGAAAATGGTAATAGGAACATACATATCGATAATTACCTTAAATGTAAATGGATTACATGCTCCAACCAAAAGACATACACTGGCTGAATGGATACAAAAACAAGACCTGTATATATGCTGTCTACAAGAAACCCATTTCAGACCTAGGTACACATACAGACTGAAAATGAGGGGATGGAAAAAGATATTCCATGCAAATGGAAATCAGAAGAAAGCTGGAGTAGCAATGGAGAAAGATGGAGTTAATTGATATTTATAGGACATTCCATTCAAAAATACCCAGAATACACTTTCTTCTCAAGTGCTCATGGATCATTCTCCAGGATAGATCATATCTTGGGTCACAAATCAAGCCTAGGTAAATTTAAGAGAACTGAAATCATATCAAGTATCTTTTCTGACCATAACAGTATGAGACTAGATATCAATTACAGGAAAAACAGTATAAAAAAAATACAAACACATGGAGGCTAAAGAATATGCTACTAAATAACCAAGAGATCACTGAAGAAATCAAAGTGGAAATCAAAAAAATACCTAGAAACAAATGACAATGAAAACATGATGACCCAAAACCTATGGGATGCAACAAAAGCAGTTCTAAGAGGGAAGTTTATAGCAATACAATCGTACCTCAAGAAACAAGAAAAATCTCAAATAAACAACCTAACCTTACACGTAAAGCAAGTAGAAAAAGAACAAAAAAATACCCCAAAAGTTAGCAGAAGGAAAGAAATCATAAAGATAAGGTCAGAAATAAATGAAAAAGAAATGAAGGAAACAATAGCAAAGATCAATAAAAGTAAAAGCTGATTCTTTGAAAAAATAAACAAAATTGGTAAACCATTAGCCAGACTCATCAAGAAAAAAAGGGAGAAGACTGAAATCAACAGAATTAGAAATAAAAAAGAAGTAACAACTGACACTGCAGAAATACAAAGGATCATGAGAGATTACTTCAAGCAACTATATGCCAATAAAATGGACGACCAGGAAGAAATGGAAAAATTCTTAGAAAAGCACGACCATCTGAGACTGAACCAGGAAGAAATAGAAAATATAATCAGAGCTAATCACAAGCACTGGAATGGAAACTGTGATTAAAAATCTTCCAACAAACAAAAGAACAGGACCAGATAGCTTCACAGGCGAATTCTCTCAAACATTTAGAAAAGAGATAACACCTATCCTTCTCAAACTTTTCCAAAATATAGCAGAGGGAAGAACACTCCCAAACTCATTCTATGAGTCCACTATCACCATGATACCAAAACCAGGCAAAGATGCCACAAAAAAAGAAAACTACAGGCCAATATCACTGATGAACATAGATGCAAAAAATCCTCAACAAAATTCTAGCAAACAGAATCTAACAGCACATTAAAAGGATCATACACCATGATCAAGTGGGGTTTATCCCAGGAGTGCAAGGATTCTTCAATATATCCACAACTACTATTCAACATTGTTTTGGAAGTTTTAGCCATAGCAGTCAGAGAAGAAGAAATAAAAGGAATCCAAATCGGAAAAGAAGTAAAACTGTCACTGTTTGCAGATGACATGATACAGAGGACTTAGAGAATCCTAAAGATGCTACCAGAAAACTACTAGAGCTAATCAACAAATCTGGTAAAGTTGCAGGATACAAAATTAATGCACAGAAATCTCTTGCGTTCCTATACACTAATGATGAGAAATCTGAAAGAGAAATTAAGGAAACACTCCCATTTACCATTGCAACAAAAAGAATAAAATACCTAGGAATAAACCTATCTAAGGAGACAAAAGACCTGTATGTAGAAAACTATAAGACACTGATGAAAGAAATTAAAGATGATATAAACAGATGGAGAGATATACCATGTTCTTGGATTGGAAGAATCAACATTGTGAAAATCACTATACTACCCAAAGCAACCTACTGAAGCAGCCACATAGCACAGGGACATCAGCTCGGTGCTTTGTGACCACCTAGAGGGGTGGGATAGGGAGGGAGGGAGGGAGTTGCAAGAGGGAGGGGATATGGTGATATATGTATACGTATAGGAGATTCACTTTGTTATACAGCAGCAACTAACACAACATTGTAAAGCAATTATACTCCAATAAAGATGTTTTAAAAAAAAGTAAGAACAGTGTTGGGTACACACAAATACAGTATATAAACAGTGAAAAAAATTTCTGTATATGATGTAAATAAAATAAAATAAAATTGGGTAAATACAAAAAAAGAAAAAGAGAGAATGCTCGTCTATATAGAGACAGAGATTGAGACAGACAGACAGGCAAACAGTAGAATGATGGAGAGAAAGAATAAATAGTAAAGCAGGACTTTATTCCCTAAGCTTATTAATCCTTGGTACCAGTTTCTAGTGAGACCTGCCTCTGGGTTCCATGAGCCATTCACTGTACAGTTTCTGTTTTTCGCAATGGACAGAATGTTGGGAAAGACTGATTCAAATAAACAATTTAGAATGACCAATGTTCTGCTGCTTTTCTCCTCTCCAGAAATACCAAAGTGCAGATAACCTGGGCAGACAACAATTTTTTTTCAGGAGAAGTTATTAGGGTCAAAGTTAAGCACATGAGAAGACCTGCATCTAAAAGAGGACACGGCTTCCCTGGTGGCACAGTGGTTAAGAATCTGCCTGCCATGCAAGGGACAAGGGTTCGAGCCCTGGCCCGGGAAGGTCCCCCATGCCGTGGAACAACTAAGCCCTTGCTGCACAACTACTGAGCCTGAGCTCTAGAGCCCGCAAGCCACAACTACTGAGACCACGTGCCACAACTACTGAAGCCCACGCACCTAGACCCTTGCTCCGCAACAAGAGAAGCCACGACAATGAGAAGCCCGCGCACCGCAACAAAGAGTAGCCCCTGCTCGCCGCAACTAGAGAAAGCCTGTGCACAGCAACAAAGACCCAACAGAGCCCAAAATAAATAAATAAATAAACAAGTTAATAATAAATAAATAAATAAAAGAGGACAGAACTAAAAGGCATATTATCCGTGGTTTTACTTGAATTTCATTGTTTGGGCTTAGGCAAATTTCAGGTTTCACAGAGGGTTAAGACTTGAACTCTCCAAGGTCACACCCGGAGAGAAAATTGCTGGCATCTCTCTTTGTGCTACAATCCTATCCCTCCCAATAAATTTCCCCACCCAGGCTCCTGGCACCCCCAAAACGTCTTCTGTTACAGAAGTTCAATTTTTTAATTATTTTCCAATTCATTAAAAACAGGGCAAAACAAAACAAGCAAAAGAAGTAAAAGAAAAGAAGGTATCTGTGCTTGTTTTTACCAAAGAAGAAACTAAAACCAGGGTGTGTAACGAATGCGACCACACAGGGCTAGGCGCTTAGAAGGGCCTAGCAATTCTAGTTTAATGCTCTGAAGTCACCATCTTAACATTCTTGATTCTATTACCTGTAATTTTGTGCTTTGTTAAGTCAAGTCCAATGAGTCTGATAAGCCCTGAGTGCTTGGAGCCTTGGCTAATGGGTGGTGCCTCCTGCGGCCACCTCCAGGCTTGCCCCCTTGGACAGGTTCTTCTCCTTCTGCTCCTCATCTCCTGATGCCTCAGCCCTCTCCTGGCTTCCCCTCATCCCTTCTGCTTAGCATCACCTCCAGCCCCAGCTCCAGGATGGGGCCCAGGTAGGGCTCACACAGCGTCAGGGTCTGCTGTGAGTGTGCTGTTGTGTCTCAGAGCAGGGCATGGAGGTGGTCATTCCTGCCCCCACCTGGCAGCACCATAGTACATTAGTACACAGTACATAGTGTTGGGCTGCTTGTTAAGAGTGAGGCTCTTATCCATTCCTGCTCTAGGTACCTGGTGTATCCTGGCACAGAAACTGCAATGCCTTGAGGGTTGTCCATCTGCTGTGAGTTGGGGGAATGGTCCAGGGCACAACATGTTGGTCAGGCAGCTGGTGAGGGGGCAGAATCCAGTGGCCAGCAGCAGCAGCTGGGCCATGTTTGCACAAAGTAGTGGCGAGAGGTCCTCAGGGCCTCAAAGGGTCTACCTTACTCAACAAATATCCCTGTGCCCCAGGGAAAGTGACTTTAAATATCAAATAAAAAACATCATACCAGATCAAGAGAGATAGCATGACTAAAGTTTACAGAATTTAAATGATTTGATCAAGGTCACACTGCTAGTGGTATTCCAGAAGGGGTACTCAAACAGAGGTTTGACTCCAAGTCCAAGGTTGTACACCCTACAGTATATCCACCAGAGTTCTGTTTATTTCTAGGACTAAAAGAGCTCTATTCTGTCTGCTTTACTTATTTATTTTCTCTTACTAAGCCTCTGCCTTAGTTTCCAAACCAATTTCTTTAGCCTGTCAAACCTACTCTAGACTGAGGTCAGTTGTGTCTTCCCTGAAATTAAGGTTCTATAAAGAGAAAATCTCTCTCTCTCTTATTCTTCCTATCTTTCTCTCATTCTCTCTCTCTCTCACCAATATCCCTTGTTATTCTAAGCAAGTCACAGAATTTTATTTTTTATTTTATTTTATTTTATGTTTTTTGCGGTACACGGGCCTCTCACTGCTATGGCCTCTTCCTATCGTGGAGCACAGGCTCCGGAGGTGCAGGCCCAGCGGCCATGGCTCATGACTCACGGGTCCAGCCGCTCCGCGGCATGTGGGATCCTGCCGGACCGGGGCACGAACCCATGTCCCCTGCATCGGCAGGCGGACTCTCAACCACTGCGCCACCAGGGAAGCCCATGAATTTTAAAATAGAAAAAAAAAAAAAAAAAAGAGGTGTATCAGAGAAATTCCACCTAATTTACAGGGGAGGAGAAGTAATTCCAGGGAGGTCAAGTGCCTTATTTAAGAATTAGAGGCAGACATGAGTCTTACATCTGACTATAGAGTTCTGCACTGGAATTCCCAGTATATCTTGATGCTTAGCTTGTGGTAGGTTTTATACAAGGAAGACATGTTAGGATTATTTTGTAGTGGAAAAACAAGAGAGAAAAATCATCAGCTATGTCAGAGAATAAAGAAGATAAATAGAGTTTAAAATATAGTTATGAGATTATTGCAATAGTCCAAGCGGAGAGATACATCCTAAAGTAATGCAGCGAGAGTAAGAATGGAAAGGAAAAATAAAAAGGTGATTTGTCAACTAATTGAATTTGGAGGATGCTTAAGTGGAAAGAAAACATTAAAAATTGCTCAGAGGGCTTCCCTGGTGGCAGAGTGGTTGAGCGTCCGCCTGCCGATGCAGGGGACACAGGTTCGTGCCCCAGTCCGGGACGATCCCACATGCCGC